>NC_057741.1:36869057-36888360 GCF_004010195.1 Chiloscyllium plagiosum
TTTGTGTGTTTAGGGGGGGTGTATGTGCAGGGGTGTGTGTGTGTGTAGGGGTGTGTGTGTGAGTAGGGGTGTGTGTGTATGTGTGGGTGGGTAGGAGTGCGTGTGTGAGAGAGAGAGGGAGTGAGTGAATATTTTTGGAGTTATTAAGTTATAAAATTCCTCTTTTTTTCACTCAGGGAAACCTTTGTAACTTTTAAAAACTCATTCAAGGGATAAGGGCCAGCATTTATTGCCCGTCCCAGAGGACAGTTAAGATTCAACCACAATGCTGTGGGTCTGGAGTCACATGGAGGCCAGACCAGGTAAGGATGGCAGATTTCCTTCCCTAAAGGGCATCAGTGAACCAGGTGGGCTTTTCCAACAATCATTTCATAATCAACATTAGATTCCTAATTCCAGATATTTATTGAATTCAAATTCCATCATCTGCCGTGGCAGGATTCCAGTCCAGGTCCTCAGGACATTACCCGGGTCTCTGGATTAACAGCCCAGTGATAATAAGGCCATTGATTAATTGGCTCCTTAATTTTGACGCATACTATGTTTAATTGAAATATGGATATAATTGCATGCTAAAACGACTTAAAAATATTTGCTGCGAGTTAAAAAGAGCAGAATCAGTATATCCCTTCATAGCTGATTGTAAGAAAATTATAATTGTTAAAATTCAAGTGAATTGTACATTTAAATAACCTCCCATCATGTTTCATCTAACTCAAACCATGATGAAGAATTATTATGTGCACAGATGTCTTTACCTAACCTGTATGACTATGAGCAGTACTAATATTTAATGTTAATACAGAAATCTAAAAAAGAATGCAGCTTGAGCACAGATTTCATGTTAGATTCTTCTGTTTATCACTGCATGTAACCAAGAACCTGAATTTCTCACTCATGTATAGAACACACCTGAGTCTCAGATCATTCCTCCAAAAGAATACCAGGTATTTTTGGAAATGCATGTTGATTAGCTCTGTAAGATTACCATCTGGACAGAAATTACCTCCGCGTGTTATATTGAAGAACACAGCACACAACGAGGCCATTGGGGTTATGCTGGATCTCTGAATTTGTCCCACTCTTTTTCCCACAAGCTTTTACATTTTTGATTTTCCAATATTTATCCAATTTTCCATCTGAGAGTCATTATGGATTCTGTTTCCTTTCAGGCAGTATATTCCAGATTATGACAACTCCCTGTGTTTGAAAAAAAATTCTCCTTCTCCTTTGGATTCTTTTCACAATTATTAAAAATTGGTATCATCTGGTCACCGACTCAGTTGCCAATGGAACTTTGTTTACTCTTATCAGAACCCAATCATAATTTTGAACACCTCTATTAAAACTCCAATTAACCTTCTCTGTCTCTAAAGAATACAATCACAGCTTCTCCAATGTCTCTTCATAACTGATGTCCTTCATCCCTAACAGTGCTCCCTCATAAATAGACAGTTCCATTTGGCCACATCTCTCCCTTCCCATTCCTTCCCCAGGATCCATTCTGGTTGCAGCTTTGCAGGTTTTTGCAAGCACAGAGAAGCAAGGGTTTTTTTAAAATCCCCTGCCAAGAAAAATCTGATTTTCTCCAGTAGGTGATCAGTAGCCCACTGTAACAAAGCTGTGGAGCTGTCATTTGGTGTGACTGCATCGAAGGCTAAACAGCTTGTAACCCTGGAGGATGAGGCTGAGAAAGCTGATCCAAGTTCTGGCAGGTCACCATCTTTATATAAAATGAGAAGGTCTGGCTGCGATCCTAAAAAAATCCCAGTAAGCCCGAGGATTGTTACTTTGAATGCTTTGGTAGAAATGTTAAAATCAGCCAATTTACCAATCAGCCAATTTAACAGATACATTTCATTGATCAAAACTGGGCTGCACACATACAGACACACACACACACACACAAATACACTCAAACACATGCACACATAATGTCTCTCTTTCTCTCACACACACACATACAAATACACTCAAACACACACAAAAATACACTCAAACACATGCACACATAGTGTCTCTCTCTCACACACAAATACACTCAAACACATTCACACACACTCTCTCTCACACACAAATACATCAACACATGCACCCACACTCTTTCACACACAAATACACTCAAACACATTCACACACACTGTCTCTCACACACGCACACATGCATAAATTCACTCAAACGCATGCACACACACAAATACACTCAAGTGCATGCACAAGCACTCTCTCTCACACACACACATACACACAAATACATGTACACACACTCTCACTAACACACACAAATGCATGCACACTCTCCCTCTCTCTCTCACACACACACACACACACACACAATGCACTCAAAGGAGAAAGTGAGGACTGCAGATGTTGGAGATCAGAGCTGAAAAATGTGTTGTTGGAAAAGCGCAGCAGGTCAGGCAGCATCCAAGGAGCAGGAGAATCGATGTTTCGGGCATAAGGCCTTCTTCAGGAATGCTCCTTGGATGCTGCCTGACCCGCTGCGCTTCTCCAGCAACACATGTTTCAGCACAAATGCACTCAAATACATGCACACACACACACACTCTCTCTCTCACACATACTCACTCACACAAACACACAAAAATACATGCACAAACAATTTAATTGTACCCACATACATTCAAACACACTCATTCACACCCTCAAACACATACAACACATTCAATTACACACATATTCAAACACACTCGGGCAGTGAAACATGCAAGTACACAGTCAGGCACACACTTCCAAACACACTCACACACGTTTTCACGTTTAAACATACACTCGCGAACACATACACAGACACAGACACCTTGAGAAAATTTAAATCTCCATTTATTGACATCAGCTGCACCATGCTTGTAAGCAAGCTTGACAAGGTGTAAATATTAAAATGGTACGATAAGTAATATCCTGACATGTTAAGTTGTGTGGAGTGTTTGAATTAACTCTACCCCTGTTGACAAAAATTACCGCTCTCTATCCAGAGGGCTTCTGAAATTTTCACAAGAGCTGAATTCTCTCGGGGAGTAGAGGTTAATTACAAGCTCAGGCTCATCTTTGTTCACTGAGTCACCTTGGCATTATGCAAACAGTTATTGATTGCAAGTCATTAAGAACAAAAGTTAGCAACCCAGGGGAAGATAATGAGGCTGGCTTCCTCCTCAAAACTTGGAAAGGAACCAAGAGTGATTCTTTTTAAATTGGTTTTCACACAAGCCAACCTCGGTTTTTGATAGAAAAATGGACTCCACTGATAGGAAGCTCAGCAACTACAGGACGGGGGTTAAATATAATTGGCAATAAAGAGTCAGGGGTGAAGGGAAAGTAAGAAGTTTTCTTTGAAAGAAAATGCAATGTATTACGATAGTCTGGAATTAACTGCCGAACAGGAGGTGGTAGCAGACTCAATAATCACTTTCAAAATTAATTTGAATCTTTTCCTTAAAAAGGCAAAACTAATGAGGGGTTGTGGGTGGGTGTTTGCAACTAATTGGATAGCTGTTACAGAGGGCTATCACAGGTGGGATGGGCCAATTGGCCTCCTTCAAAATCTCGTTTGGAAAGAGCCATACCCTGTGTGTATCAGAGGTAGAGGTACCAGTTCCTGGGATAGCATTCCAAAAGGCCCAGCATTATTTTCTGATGTGAGCATCTCTGCATGGCTTCAGAGCCTCCTTTGCACAGTTTCTAAGTCCGTTCTGCATCTCTTGCATCTTGCTGTCAGGCTCCCACTAGCTTGACAAAGAGGTAAAGACCAGTATCGTGAGTCATTACAGAGAATGCTGCCAGAATGACGTATTTTGAATATTTAGCAATGACCACAGACCAAAAGCACGGGGGCCCGTGTTTGCTTTCTCATTGACCCAGCAGCTGACCGGGAGGAGAAAAATCTTTCAGACATTAGATTGCAATGCAATAGAAAGAGGATGATAGCGCTTACTGAATTCGCCATGCAGAAAAATATATCAATTTGAAGTCAACCAAATCTAAGGTCATCACTTTATCAGTCTGTGTCTGCCCACCTCATTTTGAAAAGTAGTTCAGTTCTGGCAGCAAACTAATGTCACATGGTACTGTTATCAAATCATTGAGTGGTTCCAGCACAGAAGAAGGCTATTCAGCCCATCGTGTGTCCTGTGCAATATCATTCATTATCCGGACGAACTGTACCTTTAAGATAGTTACACAACATTGCAAAAGCTCAAAGGATGTTATTTCTCAGGGGAGAGTCTAGGACCAACAGACACAGTCTCAGAGTAAAGGGACACCAATTTCAGACTGAGATAAATGCTAAATTGCCCATAGTGTCCAGATATGTGTAGGTTAGGTGCATTAGTCAGGGGTAAATGTAGAGTAATAAGGTAGGGGAATGGGTCTGGGTGAATTACTTTTTGGAGGGTCGGTGTGGACTTGTTGAGCCAAACGGCCTGTTTCCACACTGTCAGGATTCTATGATTCTTTGGTTCTATGAAGAGAATTTATTCTCCCAGAGAGTTGAGTCTTTGGAACTCCTCGCCACAGAGAGCTGTTGGGGCAGAGTCCTTTTGTTTTTTTAAGGCTGAGATAGAAAGATTCTTGATAAATTGGGGAATCAAGGGTTACAGGGAAAGGGCAGAAAGTGGACATGAGGAATGTCAAGTCAGCCATGATCTTATTGGATGATGGAATAGGCTCAAGAGGCTGAATGGACTCCTCCTGTTCCTATTTCTTATAGTTTAATGTGATGTTCTGTTATAAAGGTATCCTTCTCACCATGAGGCACTGCCTCTGTATGGTGGAGTCAGTGTAGTCAGTCGGTAGTGTCTGTACAGTAACATCAGTAAGCACAGAACCAAACATATGTGTTTATGGCTATATATATATTACAATCCTGTAAATACTTAATGTTGTAAATAAACTTCAGACTCAAGCTATCCAGCTAGCTGTGGTATACTGATGGATGAAGATCTAGGAAACCACAGAACAAGGGCACATGCCAGCTCTCTGTACAAGCACCTCACTTTGTCTCACTGCACCAGCTTCTCCCTGTACTCCTGCGATCTGTCCTTCTCTTTTAAAACCCACAATCAAGCCTGCTCCTCACACTCTTGGGCAGGCACGGTTCCCCATCCTAACCACTTGATGCGTAAAATCGTATGCTCCAATGTCTCAGTTGCCTCTTTTGCCCAATCTCTGTATATCACTAAGCCAAAGGTCTCAAATGTCTTCAGGATTCAATATTGAGTTCAACAATATTTGGGCCTGAGCATTTTCTCGCATCTCCCTTACCCCCAGCCTCCAGACCCAGACCCTGATATGACTTGAGGCTGCTTTCAGAACAACCAAACCATTCTCACCCACTCATTATCCCCATTACCAGCTTTGCTCCTTCCTTGGTTTACTATCAACCATCCCTTTGTCTGCGTAACTTTCTTTGTCTTTTTCTCTCGGCTCCATCTCCACCTACCTGCTCATTCCTTCCTCCCCCAACAGTCATCATCAGCATATACTGTATACCACCTTTTCCCAGCTACCATCAGTTCTGAATAAGGGTCACTGGACTTAAGGGTCACTGGAGTTAATGTTTCATAATTCTGCTTTTCTCTCTCTCTCTCCACACAGATGCTGCCAGAGCCACTGAGTTTCTCCAACAATATCTGTTTTAGACTCAAATACCTCCTTCGTTTCTAATAGGATGCTGATTTAATGGATGAGATCATTTAAAGGTCACAGTGACAAAGATCTTACAAGTTGATAAGAGCAAGGAAAACAGTTACATTGAATAAAGGTTAGATAACAACGAGCTAGGGAAGATATTAAGGAAGTCCACAGGGATAACAAGGACTTACAGGAAGAGATGGTGCAGCGAAAGTTTGCTTTAACACAGGTAGAATGAGATGAGGAGGTTGAGGCTGGGGAGTTGGAGTGCCAGGGAGCAGCGACCAGTGTCACATCCTCACAAGATGGACACTTTAACAAAACTCGTCAGACATTCCTCTACACAAGTAGTTTTAAGAACGACATTCATGGAATCATACGTCTGGGATTAAATGTTTGCAGTGGATTGTCCATCAATGTCCTGAAGTAGATGCTTGATGCTGGTCACAAGAGAAACAGTAAGACAAGATGATTGATTAAAGTGCTTACACGATCATTCAATAAGGTATCATAATGCTAGTCACCTCCATCTCAACTTTCTTTCAAATTAAGAGACAAACATCAGACATACCTGTGAGATTTTAATGAAATGACTTTGGCTTTAAGACAGAAAATATGTATGGACACTGTTTAACAGAACTGCAATCACTTGCTTAAATTAAAGGAAGTATGTTATTACTTGTTAAAATAAATATGCTGAATAATTTTTAACCATTAAGGAAAATATAAGCTGCATTACAATTGATAAAAGAATATGGCGGAACTCTATTCACAGTGATAACTGAGGTTTAGATTTTTAAACTAATTTCATAGCATTAGAATATTAGCTTTATTACATTCACAAGGTTGAGTTAATATTGACGCAGTGGCAAGCAATGGCTGAACAAACCACCCATCCAACCAACTAAGCTAACAGAGCACTACAGCGAGGGTTCAATTCCCACACTAGCTGAGGGTTACCATGAAGAACTCTCCTTCTCAATCTCTCCCCTCACCCTGAGGCGTGGTGACCCTCAGGTTAAACCACCACCAGTCATCTTCACTAATGAGAGAGCAGTCCCTATAGTGACTTCTTAATAGCCGAATGTAAAATCTGTTCAAGTTATTTCTATAGGAATATAGCTTCAAGACAGAATTTTTTAATTCTCCTATAAATTTTGATGATTTTTTAAATTGTCTTTGTACGTAGAGATGAGTGATGTAAAAGAAAGTGGCTCAAACATTGCTCTTCAGTGAGGTATCACCTCTGATCAGAGAGGTCTCCCTTCTAACCTCCTCTAAAGCATAATGTATTGACAGTCACCCCTCTGAGGCGAGTCCACCTCGAGACACTCTTGCATTCTACGATCTGCATCAGCAGCGACCATTGCTGTCGGTGTGTCAAATCAAAGTTATGAGGAGATTTGACCAAGGTATTCCTAATCATGAAACATTGTGATAGAGTGAGTATAAGGAGAAATTACTTCTGATGGAAAGGTCAGTAGGACACAGATTCGAATCACTGGCTAGAGAGTTGGGGAGATGAGGACAGAGAGTAAGCAGTGAGTCGCTATGACCCCCTTTGCTTATTGATTCTACAGTACCTACCTTTGCTGCACTGCTGTTAAGTCAGATTCTGCTGCAGTGGGCACAGGCCTGTCTGGTCCATAAAAGACACAGCTGCTCAAAGTGATTGGCAGGCTGACACAGAGGTTATTAATTGATATCAATATTAAATAGGTTCAGTATTGGTCAGACTTCCCTGACAGATGCTCACGGTTTCTCCCGTGGTTAATGTTTCTGTCTTTGCCAGGAGTTACCTCTGGATGATGGGGGTGAGCTGACAGGCCAAGTTCCTGTCTGCATCAGCCAGTTCCATGGATAAAGCAGCCAAGATTTGAGAGGCGTTCTATTAAAAGAAGTCTCTCTTTTTTTTTTGAAGCACAAAGCAGAATTCTAGCACTGGCTGGTCCCCATCAAAACAAAAATACAGTTCGGACTAACTGTGTTCTTGGCTGCAGACCAAGCCACTCTGAAAGGTTATAATACAGCTCTATTGACAACCCTGCAAGGTCGCACATCACAGAGCCAAGCAACTAGCTGCATTTATATAGCACTGTTAACATAGTAAAACGCCCATGGCAAGCAACGAGGGGGCCAAAAACCTGGTTAAAGAGGTAACCTTTTACAAAGCATCTGAATGAGAGAAGGGTCGAGAGGTGAAAAGGTTTAAGGAACAAATTGGAGGCAACTGGCAGCACAGGAGGAAGGAGTGATGAAAATTAAAGACATGGATGTTAAACCAGGCGAAGGCACTAGCAGAGATTGCAGAGTTAGGAAGACACAAGGCTTTACTGAAAGATTTGAAAACAAAGATGAGAGTTTCAAAGTCAAAAAGTTGCTTAAACAGGACCTAGACCAAGTACAAAATGGGAATGAGACATGGCTAATAGCCTTTTGGATGAGCTGAGGGTTATGGAATGTAGAAAGGGAAGTCCAGCCAGGACTTCATTGGAATAGTCATGTTTATTGATCATGATGTGGAGGTGACGGTGTTGGACTGGGGTGGGCAACGTCATAAGTCACACGACACCCGGTTATAGTCCAAAAGGTTTATTTGAAATCCCAAGCTTTCGGAGCGCTGCCCCTTCGTCATTTGACTCTAAAAGCTTGTGATTTCAAATAAACCTGTTGGACTAGAACCTGGTATTTATTGGTAGCACAGGCTCAGATGAGGCTTTCAGCAACAGTGAACTGAGGTAGGGGGTGAAGTCAGGTGATGTAATGGAGATGGTCTTGGTGATGATCTGGGACATGTGATCGAAAACTCATCATGGGGACCAATATGACACTGAAGTTACAAACAGCTAGGTCTTATATTACATGGTTGCTGGGGAAGGGCATTAGCCAATAGCGAGGGAACAGAGTTTGCTGTGGATGGATCAAGGAGTTTAGTCTTCCCATTTTTTTAATTGGAAGAAACTCTAGGTTATCCAAGACTGATTATCACACAGGCAGACTTACAATGTAGAGATAGTGGACCTGTTGAACAAGGTGATGAGAAAGAGCTGGTGTTGTCAGAGCAGACATGAAACTCCAATGTAATAAGGTCATTGGATTCGAAACATTGACTTTGCTTTATCTCCACAGATGCTGCCTGATCTGCTAAGCTTCTTCAGCAATTTCAGCTTTTGTTTTGAAACCTAAGGTACCAGTTTCAGATAATGTCACCAAGAGGCAGTATGTTGATTAGAATTGGAGGTGGACTAAGGATATTGGAAAAGAACAAATCTAACACAATTATGCAAATAATGAGAGCGACCACAAGTGGGGAAATATATACCAGTTATTACAGTCATAGTGAAATTGCTACGATCTATTATTAAGGACATTATAGCAAGGTAATTAGAAAATCATAATAGCTCATGATGAATCAGCTTAGTCTTGTCAAAGGGAAGATGAGTTTAACTTATTTATTAGAGGTTATGAGGGAAATGGCAAGGAAGATGAATACAGGCTGTATTCTTCTATGTTCTATGTTCTATGTTCTATGAATCAGCTTAGTCTTGTCAAAGGGAAGATGAGTTTAACTTATTTATTAGAGGTTATGAGGGAAATGGCAAGGAAGATGAATACAGGAAAACCAGTATATGTGGATTTCCAAAAAGCGTTGAATAAAGTACCACATCAACAATTGCTACACAAGATGTGGGCGGCACGGTGGCACAGTGGTTAGCACTGCTGTCTCACAGCGCCAGAGACCCGGGTTCAATTCCTGCCTCAGGCGACTGACTGTGTGGAGTTTGCACATTCTCCCCGTGGGTTTCCTCCGGGTGCTCCGGTTTCCTCCCACAGTCCAAAAATGTGCAGGTTAGGTGAATTGGCCATGCTAAGTTGCTGGTAGTGTTACGTGAAGGGGTAAATGTAGGGGAATGGGTCTGGGTGGGTTGTGCTTCGGCGGGTCGGGGTGGACTTGTTGGGCCACTAAGTAATCTAATCTGAAAAAAGATCATTGCATCAGGACCAACCATATTAGCATGACTAAAGGATTGATTAGCTAACAGGAAACAGAGACGAGGCAGATATGGGAATTTTTCAGGTTGACAGGTAGTAGCGTGTAGAAAGCCACAGGGATCAGTGCTGAGGCCTTAAATAGTTACAATCTGTGTTAATGACCTGGATAACTGTCCAAAAGACCAAGAGTATAGCAGTAACATTTGCTGATGGCACTGAAGTTGGTAGGAAATTAAGATATTTAGAGAAGATACAGAGTCTACAAATGAATACAGACAGGTTAAGGGAATGGACAGAAATTTGGCAGATAGAGAATAATGAGGGAAATCTGAACTAGTTCACTTGAGCAGGAAGATTACAAAATATACAGCATATTACAGGTAGGCAATCCTTTATCCGAAATCCCGAAATCTGAAAAGCTACAAAGTCCGAAGATTCTTTTTTGAAGTTTTTTTCTCATTAACAAGGTTGTTTGGTCTGCAAACAGTTAACCCAAGTCGACACCCACTCGATGCGTGTCACTCAGATGCAAGTGGGGGCCTGGACCAGGACTGGTAGGCCTTGATTCTGTTTCAAGGCCCCATTTTACTTAGTGACTGTGTTCCTCCGGTAAGATTTAAAAAAATTTCACCATCAAATTGTCACTTATTCTAAAATTCGAAAAAGTCTGAATTCCAAAAACCAGCTGGAACCGAGCATTTCGGATAAAGGATTGTGTACCCCTATTTGCTTTTTTCCAATTTGCTCACGTGATGTCGACATAGCTGGCAAGCTCAGCATTTATTGCCCAGAGGGCAGTTCATGTCAGTCAAATTGCTATGGGTCTGGAGTCACTTATCAGCCAAATTAGCTAAGGATATTAGTAAACCAGATGGGTTTCTTTCCCCTCAGCAATTGATAAATCTCATGGTTATCATTAGACTTTTACTAAATTCAAATGCCAACATCTACCATGGTGAGATTTGAAACTAGGTCCTCAGATGATTACCTGAGTGTTTGGATGAATAGCTCTAGCAATATTCCCACTAGGCCATTGTCTCTTCATGGAGAGGTTTGTAAAACTCTGTGATACTTAGAGGAGATGAGTATTATTTAAATAGCGAAAGATTTAAATAGTGAAAGACTGCAGAAAGCTGCAGCATAGAGGGATTTGGGAATCTTCATCAGAAAATTACAAAAAAAGTTAACATACAGTTTCAATGTATAATAGGAAAGGCAAATGGAATGATGGCCTTTATTTCAAATGGATAGGAGTGTTAAAATACTGAAGTCTTGCCAAAAATGTACAAGATGCCAGTCAGACCACATCTGGATACTGTGGATAGTTTTGTCACCTTACCCATGGAAAGATAGACAGGTAGTGGAGGCAGTCCAGAAAAAGTTTGTTCACTTGATTCCCGTGTATGAGGAGGGATTTTCATGAGGAGAGGTTGAATTGTTTGAGCTTGAATACATTGGAGCTTAGAAGAGTGAGAGGATATGGAAAAGATTCTTAGGGGGCTTGAAATATATAAGTTTCTTAGGAGGCTTGACACAGTAAATGCTGAGGAAGTGTTTCCTCTTGTGGGAGAGTCTAGGACTAGAAGGAAACATCTCAGAATAAGGGGTCACCAATTTAAAACTGAGATGAGAAGGAATTTCCCTCTCAGAGGGTATTGAACCAATAGAATTTTCTTTTAACCACAGAAGGCCAGGATTTAGATGTTTCAGTAAGAACAGAGAAAATGGTAAAAAAGGGGGAGGTGTGGCATTGTTGGTCAAGGAGAGTATTATGGTGGCAGAAAGGTCGTTTGAGGATTCATCTACTGAGGTGGTATGGGCTGAGATTAGAAACAGGAAAGGAGAGGTTGCCCCGTTGGAAGTTTTCTATATGCCTCCAAAACGTTCCAGAGATGTAGAGGAAAGGATAGCAAAAATGATCCTCGATAGGAATGAGAGTAACAGGGTCATTGTTATGGGGGCTTTAACTTTCCAAATATTGACTGGGAATACTATAGTTCAAGTACTTTAGATGGGTCAGTTTTTGTCCAATGTGTGCAGGAGGGTTTCCTGACACAGTATGTAGACAGGCCAACAAGGAGTGAGGCCACATCAGATTTGGAACTGGGTAATGAACCCAGCCAGGTGTTAGATTTGGAGGTAGGTGAGCACTTTGGTGATAGTGACCACAATTCAGTTTTGTTTACTTTAGCCATGGAAAGGGATAGGTATATACCGCAGGGCAAACGTTATAGCTGGGGGAAAGGCAATTATGAAGCGATTAGACAAAATTTAGGATGCATAGGATGGGGAAGGAAACTGCAGGGGCTGGATACAGTTGAAATGTGGAGCTTGTTCGAGGAACAGCTACTGCGGGTCCATGATAAGTATGTACCGGTCAGGCAGGGAGGAAATTGTTGAGCACGGGAGCCATGGTTTATAAGGAAGTTGAATCTCTTGTCAAGAGGAAGAAGAAGGCTTATGTTAGGATGAGATGTGAAGGCTCAGTTAGGGTGTTTGAGAGTTACAAGTTAGCCAGGAAAGACCCAAAGAGAGAGCTAAGAAGAGCCAGGAGGGGACATGAGAAGTTGTTGGTGGATAGGATCAAGGAAAACCTTAAGGACTTCAATAGGTATATCAGGGATAAAAGAATGACTAGAGTAAGATTAGGGCCAATCCAATATAGTAGTGGGAAGTTGTGCATGGAGTCAGAGTGGATAGGGGAATTGCTAAATGAATACTTTTTATCAGTTTTCACACTAGAAAAAGACAATGTGGCCGAGGAGAATACTGAGATACAGGCTAATAGACTAGATGGGATTGAGGTGCATAAGGAGGAGATGTTAGCAATTCTAGAAAGTCTAAAAATAGACAAGTCCCCTGGACCGGATGGGGTTTATGCTAGGATTCTCTGGGAAGTCAGGGAGGAGATTCCGAGCCTTTGGCTTTGATCTTTATCTCATCATTGTTAACAGGAATAGTACCAGAAGACTGGAGGATAGCAAACATTGTTCCCTTGTTCAAGAAGGGGAGTAGAGACAACCCTGGTAATTATTGACCTGGGAGCCTTACTTCGGTTGTGGGTAAAGTGTTGGAAAGGGTTATAAGAGATAGGGTTTGTAATCATCTAGAAAGGAATAATTTGATTAGGGATAGTCAACACAATTTTGTGAAGGGTAGGTTGTGCCACACAAACCTTTTTTGAGTTCTTTAAGAAGGTGACCAAACAGGGGGATGAGGATAAAGCAGTTGATGTGGTGTATATGGATTTCAGTAAGGCATTTGATAAGGTTCCCCACCAATAGGCTACTGCACAAAATACGGAGGCATGGGATTGAGGGTGATTTAGCAATTTGGATCAGAAATTGGCTACCTGAAAGAACACAGAGGGTGCTGGTTAATGGCAAATATTCATCCTGGAGTTCAGTTTACTAGTGGGGTACCACAAGGATCTGTTTTGGGTCCACTGTTGTCTGTCATTTTTATAAATGACCTGAATGAGGGTGTAGAAGGATACGTTAGTAAATCTGCTGATGACACTAAGATCGGCAGAGTTGTGGATAGTGTCGAAGGATGTTGTAGGTTATAGGGAGACATTGATAAGCTGCAGAGCTGGGCTGAGAGGTGGCAAAAGGAGTTTAATGTGGAAAAGTGTGATTCACTTTGGAAGGAGTAGCAGGAATGCAGAGTATTGGGCTAATGGTAAGATTCTTGGTAGTGTAGATGACCAGAGAGATCTCGATGTCCAGGTACATGGATCCCTGAAAGTTGCCACCCAAGTTGTTAGGATTGTTAAGAAGGCATACAATATGTTAGCTTTTACTGGTAGAGGGATTGAATTTCGGAACCATGAGATCATGCTGCAGCTGTACAAAATTCTGGTGCGGCCACATTTGGAGTATTGCGTATAGTTCTGGTCACTGCATTATAGGAAGGCTGTGGAAGCTTTGGAAAGGGTTCAGAGGAGATTTACTAGGATATGGCCTGGTATGGAAGGAAAGACTTAGGAGGAAAGGCTGAGGGGCTTGACGTTGTTTTTATTAGAGAGAAGAAGGTTGAGAGGTGACTTAATTGAGACATATAAGATAATCAGAGGGTTAGATAGGGTGGACAGCGAAAGACTTTTTTCTTGGATGGTGATGGCTAGCATGAGGAGATATTGCTTTAAATTGAGGGGTGATAGATATAGGACAGATGTCAGAGGTAGTTTCTTTACTCAGAGAGTAGTAGGGGTGTAGAACACATTGCCTGCAACAGTAGTAGACTCGCCAACTTTAAGGACATTTAAATGATCATTGGGTAGGCATATGGACAAGAATGCAATAGTGTAGGTTAGATGGGCTTCAGATTGGTTCGACAGGTCTGCGCAACATGGAGGGCCAAAGGGACTACTGCGCTGAAATGTTCTGTGTACTAAGTTCTAAAGCTGTTGAGGTTGCGTGATTAAGTATATTCAAGACTGACATGGACTGATTTTTAATTCAGTAAGGGAATCAAAGATTATGGAGAAAAAGCAGGAAAGCAAAATCCAGGATTATCAGATCAGACATGATTTCAATGAATGATGAAGCAGACTTGATGGGCTGACTGGTCTCCTACTGCTCCAATACCTTATGATCTTATTGAAAGGCAAGGTCGGCTCAGGGGACTGAGTGGACCATTCTTATTCCTAATTCATGTAATCTGGTTTATAGCAGATGTTTGATTTGCAACTACATGATAAGCTGTAAAACACTGTGAGCCAGTCAGACTAACCTTTTACCAAATAGTGATTTTGTTATCCACTATTGTCTAATGATGTTCTGAGATAGGAGACTGAGTGATGACCACAAACTTCTGAAACCTGTTCCAAATAATTTCACCAGGCAAACGCAAGGCTTAGATGAAAATTCAAGCCATGAAAAGACATATTGTTATTTGGAAAAGCATACCTTAATTAGAGATAGTCAGCATGGCTTGTGAGGAGCAAGGCATACCTCACAAGCCTTATTGAATTCTTTTAGGATGTGACAAAACACATTGATGAAGGTAGAGCAGTGGATGTGGTGTACATGGACTTTAGCAAGGCGTTTGATAAGGTTACATTCAGAAGGCTCATTCAGAAAGTAAGAAGGCATGGGATACAAGGAAATATGGCTGTCTGGATACAGATTTGCTGACCCATAGAAGAGAGAGGGTGGTGGTAGATGGAAAGTATTCAGCCTGGAGCTTAGTGACAGTGGTGTTCCACAGAGATCTATGGGACCTCTGCTCTTTGTGATTTTTATAAATGACTTGGATGAGAAAGTGGAAGGATGGGTTAGTACGTTTGACAATGAAACAAAGGTTAGTGGAGTTGTGGATGGCGTGGAGGGCTGTTGTAGTTTGCAACGGGACATTGACAGGATGCAGAACTGGGCTGATAAGTGGCAGATGGAGTTCAACCTGGAAAAGTGTGAAGTGATTTATTTTGGAAGGTTGAATTTGAATGCAGATTACAAGGTTAAAGGCAGGATTCTTGGTAGTGTGGAGGAACAGAGGGATTTTGGGGTCCATGTCCATAGATCCCTCAAAGTTGCCTCCCAAGTCGATTGGATTGTTAAGAAGGCATATGATGTGTTGGCTTTAATTAGCAGGAGGATTGAGTTTAAGAGCCGCGAGGTTATGCTGCAGCTGATTAATCCACACTTGGAATATTGTGTATAGTTCTGGTCGCTACATTATAGGAAAGATGTGGAACCTTTAGAGAGGATGCAGAGGAGATTTACCAGGATGCTGCCTGGACTGGAGGGCATGTCTTATGAAGAAAGGTTGAGGAGCTAGAGTTTTTCTCATTGGAGTGAAAAAGAACGGGAGGTGGCTTGATGGAGGTGTACAAGATGATGAGAGGCATAGATAGAATAGATAGAGGCTTTTTCCCAGAGTAGAAATGGCTATCAGGAGAGGGCATAATTTTAAGGTATTTGGAGGAAGGTTTAGGAGAGATGTCAGAGGTAGGTTCTTTACACAGAGAGTGGTGGGTATGTGGGATGCACTGCCAGTGTGATAGTAGAGTCAGATACATTTGGGACATTTAAGTGATTCTTGAATAGGCACATGGATGATAGTAAAATGAAGGGTAAGGACGTTAGTTTGATCTTAGAGTAGGATAAAAGGTCAGCACAACATTAGATTACCTACAGTATGGAAACAGGCCCTTCAGCCCAACAAGTCCACACCAACCCTCTGAAGAGTAATTCACCCAGACCCATTCCCTTATCCCTGACCAATGCACCTAACACTATGGGCAACTTAGCATGGCTGATTCACTTAACCGGCACGTCTTTGGACTGTGGGAGGAAACCCACGCAGACCCAGGGAGAATGTGCAAACACCACACAGACAGTCGACTGAGGCTGGAATCAAACTCGGGTCCCTGGCGCTGTGAGGCAGCAGTGCTAACCACTGAGCCACTGTGCTGCACCAAGGGCCTGTACTGTGCTGTACTGTTCTATATTCTATGTTTGTTTTAACATGAAAATTCAGTGAAAACTCACTGTGGACAACAGTTTTGTAACAATTAAATTGGGAGTTGTTGAAATTATTCTAGCCATTGTTTTTATTGGGCACAGTTCAGAAAATCAACTTGAAACAAAATGTAAAATGTAAAATTTCTCTCCTGCTTTCACAGGTAAGAGAGAACTGAAGACTTGCCTTTCCTTTCACAAGTCTATTTTTGACAATCGGCTTTAAAAATGAGAACTGAAGTGAGAGTGAAGTGTTCGTGTTAAGCAAAGATAGACTGCGTCATGGCTCTGTGATTGTAGGCACTCAGACAGTCAGTCCCTGTTGTTACTGTGCTGTCGAGACAACCCAGGCAATCACTGCTATCAGACAGGCTCCAACTTGCTCTGTCACAGAAATTAGGGCAACAATCAGTAAATTAAAATAAATTAAACTTGCATTTCATAAGATTCACGAGTCAGTAACTACATTGTGAATCCCTCTGCAATTCTTTGCCTTTTGAAGGAGCACATTAAACAATGTGAGATGCAAAAACAGATTCCCTGCCGTGGCCATACAAATAACACATTAAGATAACCTTTTCATTGACTTTTGTGTCATTACACAATGTGGGGTTGAAGTGGGGACCCATCGTCCCTCTTAAGTGGAAGTAAACATCCAACTATCACCGTCTCAATGAAGATCAGGTGAGTTCACTCTGAGGTCCGAACTGATATTTACTCCTCAGCAAACATCACATATGGATTCTCTGATCAATATCAGGTTGTTGCCTGTGGGAGCTTGCTGTGAGCAAATTGACTACTGCATTCAGTACATTAACAACTGTGATGGCAAACATCACCACCTGCAAGTTCCCCTCCAAGCTACTCACCATCCTGACTTAGAAATATATTGCCGTTTCTTCACAGTCACTTGGTCAAAATCCTGGAATTCCCTCTCTAATGGTACTTTGTGTCTATCTACAAAATGGCAGCTCATCCCCACCTTCTCTAACTAGGGGGTAAGAATATATGAAAAACCAAGATGGAACCCAAAGTTTTACTCTGACTCAGAACTGAGTTCTTCAGAAGCAATGCTCACTGTCAGTACAGTATGTGTTGGTTTTACAAATGATAATTTTATTATTATTTTAAGTATAACACTATTAAGCTTTATTCATTTAAACCTTACTTATGAAAGCATGAGTCAATATGAATTTTTTACGCAAATTGTCTGTCTTTAATTAAATCTCTATGTACTCTCTATAATGTGGAGGTGCTGGTGTTGGACTGGAATGGACAAAGTCAGAAGCCGCACAATACCAGGTTATAGTCCGACAGGTATATTGGAAATCACTAACATTGTCAGGTGAAGTGTTGATTTCACCGGCGAAGGATCAGTGCTCCGAAAGCTTGGGATTTCAAATGAACCTGTTGGACTATAACCTGGTGTCATGTGACTTTTAACTTTGTTCTCTTTAAGGTGAGTGAAGTCTGTGAGCACTTGGCCAAAGTCCATTCATTTCCCTTTTTCAAAGTGAAGGATAGAGGGGCTGAAGATTCCTGAAGAAGGGCTTATGCCCGAAATGTCGATTGTCCTGTTCCTTGAATGCTGCCTGACCTGCTGCGCTTTTCCAGCAACACATTTTCAGATAGAGGGGTTCAGACTGGTGACCTTAGCGTTCCGCTATTTTCCATTTCTTCAGAAATCACTTCCAAGGTTTTTCGCTGAAACGTGAAAGAGAATGAGGCAGAATGGTTTCTCCTGCCTCCTCTGTTACAGCAATGGCGCAGCATTTTGAAGTATCTATCCTTCTGGCCAGTGAAGCATTTATTGTTCAAATGTAGACAGGTAACAGAAAAGTTGCCATATTCCTACATTAGACAGAGATAAGTGGTGATGTGCTTGAGCTGAAGGTCACTATGCCTCAGGCAAGAGGCAAGGGTGAGAGGATGGGATCTTCATAGTAATCAAAGCCACACTGTTGTCATTATTCAGCATCACAAGCCAAGGAATTGAGCTAGGAGAAAGTGAGGACTGCAGATGCTGGAGATCAGAGTCGAAAAGTGTGGCGCTGGAAAAGCGCAGCAGGTCAGGCAGCATCCAAGAAACAACAGAGTCAATGTTTTGAGTATAAGCTCTTCATCAGGAATCTGAAGATTCTTCAGTCCTTCTGAGACTCTAAAGCAAGTTCTGATTTTTGTTTCAACCATCTGTGATAATGGGCAAATCTGCTTTTCCTTTCAAATGTAAATGACAAAAAGTCACAAGGTAGAGGGCCCAGCACCGATCCTTGTGGCACTCCACTGGTCACAGGCCTCCAGTCTGAAAAACAATCCTCCACCACCACCCTCTGTCTTCTAACTTTGAGCCAGTTCTGTATCCAAATGGCTAGTTCTCCCTGTATTCTGTGAGATCTAACCTTGCTAATCAGTCTCGCATGGGAAGCCTTGTCGAATGCCTTACTGAAGTCCATATAGATCACATCTATTGCTCTGCCCTCATCAATCCTCTTTGTTACTTCATCAAAAAAACTCAATCAAGTTTGTGAGACATGATTTCCCACGCACAAAGCCATGTTGACTATCCTGAATCAGTCCTTGCCTTTCCAAATACATGTACATCCTGTCCCTCAGGATTCCCTCCAACAACTTGCCCACCACTGAGGTCAGGCTCACTGGTCTATACTTCCCTGGCTGTCCTTACCACTCTTCTTAAACAGTGGCACCACCTTTACCAACCTCCAATCTTCCGGCACTTCACCTGTGACTATCGATGATACAAATATCTCAGCAAGAGGCCCAGCAATCACTTCTCTAGCTTCTCGGGTACACCTGATCAGGTCCTGGGGATTTATCCACCTTTAACCGTTTCAAGATATCCAGCACTTCCTCCTCTGTAATATGGACATTTTGCAAGATGTCCCAATCTATTTCCCTACAGTCTATATCTTCCATATCCTTTTCCACAGTAAATACTGATGCAAAATATTCATTTAGTATCTCCCCCATTTTCTGTGGCTCCACACAAAGGCCGCCTTGCTGATCTTTGAGGGGCCCTATTCTCTCCCTAGTTACCCTTTTGTCCTTAACATATTTGTAAAAACCCTTTGGATTCTCCTTAATTCTATTTGCCAAAGCTATCTCATGTCCCCGTTTTGCCCTCCTGATTTCCCTCTTAACTATACTCCTACTTCCTTTATACTCTAAGGATTCACTCG
>NC_057741.1:36888535-36889828 GCF_004010195.1 Chiloscyllium plagiosum
GGTACGTGTATGGAATGAGCTGCCAGAGGATGTGGTGGAGGCTGGTACAATTACAACATTTAAGAGGCATTTGGATGGGTATATGAATAGGAAGGGTTTGGAGGGATATGGGCCAGGTGCTGGCAGGTGGGACTAGATTGGGTTGGGATATCTGGTCGGCATGGACGGGTTGGACCGAACGGTCTGTTTCCATACTGTACATCTCTATGACTCTAAGTGATGTTGATTTAAGGACAAATATTGTTTCACTGTTTTTTGAATAGAGTCACGGAATCTCATCCCTCCATCTGAGGGGAGCAGACAGTTTAACATCTCAACTGAAGGGTGGCACATCTGACAATACAGCACTCACTCGAAAGTACCAGCCTAGATGCCGTGCTCATGTCTCCTATCTTTACAACTTAAAAACCCAGCTACCCAATTCAGTGTGTAGTTACTATTGATGAGTCACAGAGCGACACCAGTATTGGAAAATGGGAGAACAGCATCCATTTGTTTCTCATCTATTAATTTAAGTGCAGAGAATGATCCCAGCATCTGACTGGGCAAGAATATTCCATGAGGGGCATTTGGGCACAGCTCCCCATGATTGAAGGATCGCAGAGCAGCGTGTGTGGGGGTTGTGGGGGGCAGAATCCTGGGGGACGATATCTTTAAGGTGTTCATGAGTCATGGGCACGCTGGCAAGGCCAGCACGTATTGCCCATCCCTGGTTGCCCTTAAGAAGGTGATAATAAGCTACCTCTTGAACCATTCCACTCCATGAGAGTAGGGGCACCTACAATACTGTTAAGGAGGAGAGTTTGACCCAGCGACACTGAAGGGGCAGTGATATATTTCTCAGTCAGGATGGTAAGTGGCTTGGAGACGGAATGTGCAGATGGTGTTTCTGTCTTGTTTTCATTATGTTTGGCTTTGGAATAATAGCAGTATGGTTTTTCTTGCATTTTTCACTATATTTCCAAAATTGGTCATCTTACTCTTTAGGTTACTAAAGCCTTTACGAGTAGGGACTTCAGGTTTGGAAGTCCTTGCTAAGTAGGTTTGGTGAGTAGCAACGATGCAATTTGGTAAATGGTACACATAGCATTTGGGAGAGCGCGAGGACTGCAGATGCTGGAGATCAGAGTTGAAGAGTGTGGTGCTGGAAAAGCACAGCAGGTCAGGCAGCATCTGAGATGCAGGAGAGTCGACATTTCGAACATAAGCTCTTCATCAGGAATGAGGGGGTGATCCAAGGGGGCTGAGAGACCCCCACCAACCAACCCCACTGCCCTGTGGCTGAATACTTTA
>NC_057741.1:36890034-36893586 GCF_004010195.1 Chiloscyllium plagiosum
CCCCACCCCTCCATTTATCTCTCCGCCCCCTTGGACCACCCCCTCATTCCTGAGGAAGAGCTTATGCTCAAAACGGTGACTCTCCTGCTTCTCGGATGCTGTCTGATCTGCTGTGCTTTTCCAGCGCCACACTCTCCGACGCATTGCTTTTGGTCAGGCAATGTTGTCCCATAGGAACACAATGTGTAAGGATTACCTTACTCCCATTTCATGGCTGTCGAGGACATCACACGCTCCCAGCCAACACTATCGGCAGCATTTCTAGCTCTCTGCAAACTAATCGTTAGAATTTAAACACGTTTTCTCGTCAGTAGGCACAAAGGTTTTCCTTGAAGCTCCAATGTGGGGATGGAAACTGATTGATCCTCCAGGGTCCTTCACAATTATGGTCCACTGACATCAGTCAAAGCTCAGCCACACAAGGACAATTAGCAAAATAGCAGTAAAAGAAGTGGAATGTCAAATATAAATGCAACATGCCATTGCAATGCCTTACTGTAACATTGACTAGTGCCTCAAGACTGTCATACATGATGAATCACTTTGAAGTGCAGTGAATTGAAAGATATAACTGAACAAAATATTGAAGTTCTCTGGGGAAAGAGCAAAGAATTGAAGCTAACTGGATTCCCCTTCCACAGAGCTGCTGCACACTCAGTGGCCCGAGAGATCTCTTTCTGTGCCGCACAAGTCTATAACAAACAGTCTGGGGCGTATGTAGTAGCCTTTCCAAGCACAGCAAGATCCCACAAGGAGAACAAGCAAGGGGATTAGCCAGGAGGTTTGTTCTTGGTGTAGTTTATGAAAAGAAAAAATGCCAGCCAAGAGAACGGGTTTTGCTCTTAAAAAGACAGTGACCATCCAATGGAATCCCAACTACAACTGGAGATTGTGGCAATCTGAAAGAAAAACAGATTGCTGGAGAAACTCAGCAGGTCTGGCAGCATCTGTGGGGGAGCGGAGTGAGAGAAACAGAGTTAATGTTTTGAGTCTTTAGAAGCAAAAAGAAAGTCTTGCTTCAATTGTATATTACACTGGTAAGGCTGCATCTTGGGTATTGTGTTCAGTATGGTCTCCTTGTCTAAGGGCGGTATACCTCTTTCTGTGGAAAGAGTGCAGGGGCAGGCATGAGACTGATTCCTGGTTCTGGATCAGTGGTGCTGAAGAGCACAGCAATTCAGGCAGCATCCGAGGACAGGCAAAATCGACGTTTCGGGCAAAAGCCCTTCATCAGGAATAAAGGCAGAGAGCCTGAAGCGTGGAGAGATAAGCTAGAGGAGGGGTTGCTGAACAAAGAGACCTTGGAATGCAGGTTCATAGTTCCATGAAAGTAGAGTTGCAGGTAGATAGGATAGTGAAGGCAGTGCTTCGTATGCTTTCCTTAATTGGTCAAACCATTGATTATAGGAGTTGAGAGGTCATGTTGCAGCTGTACAGGACATTGGTTAGACCGCTTTTGGAATATTGTGCGCAATTCTGGTCTCCTTCCTATCGGAAGGATGTTGTGAAACTTGAAAGGGTTCAGAAAAGATTTACAAGGATGTTGCCAGGGATGGAGAATTTGAGCTTTAGGGAGATGCTGAATAGGCTGGGGCTGTTTTTCCTTGAGCATCAGAGGCGGAGGGGTGACCTTATAGAGGTTTATAAAATCATGAGAGGCATGGATAGGATAAATAGACAAAGTCTTTTCCCTGGTGTGGGGGAGTCCAGAACTAGAGCGCATAGGTTTAGGGTGAGACAGGAAAGATTTTAAAGGGAATTAAGTATATCCCTGGTGGTGGGGTCTGTTTGGAGGTGGCGGAAATGTCGGCGGATGATTTGGTTTATACCTGGTGGTATTCACTCTGGTTTACAAGCGTGAGAGATGATCTCATTGAAACTTACCAAATTCTTCAAGGGAGAGACAGAGTAGATGCAGAAAGGATATTTCCTCTAGCTTTCTTGAGGGCACTGTCTCACAATCAAGGACAAACCATTTAGGATTGAGATTGGGAAGAACCCTCTTCACTCGGGGTAATGAATATCTATCATACAGGAATGTAGACTTTTTGTCATTGGGTAAGTTCCAGACTGAGATCGATAGAAGTCTCATTGCTAATGGTATCAAGGAAATTAGGGATAGCATGGGAATATGCATTGAGGTAGATGATGAACCAAGGGCAGGCTTGAGGGGATGAATGGCCTATTCCTGCTTCCATCATCTTATAATTATACTCAAGAAAAGAAAATTAAGTAAATACTAAGAAGAGGGAAAGCGCAAATGTATGAAGAAACTACAGAGTAATCTAAAAAGCTTTTCAAAAGAAAGAAGTATGTTTATATTGTGATTTTAACAATCACAGGATACTCCCAAAATGACTCAACAGTGTCATCTACTTCAAACCCGCTGACTCCCACAGCTACCTGCACTACACCTCCTCCCACCACCCTGCATCCTGCAAAAATGCAATCCCTTACTTCCAATTCCTCCGCCTCCACTGCATCTGCTCCTAGGAGAACCAATTCCACTCCAGGGCATCCCAGATGGCCTCCTATTTCAAGGATCGCAATTTCCACTCCCACATGATCAACAATGCCCTCCAACAAATGCCCTCTACTTCCTGCACCTTGCCCTTGAACCCCACTCCTCCAACTGCAACACTGATAAAAGCCCCCTGGTCCTCACTTTCCACCCTACTAATCTCCAGATACAATGCATTAGCCATCGCCATTTCCGCCACCTACACTTAGACCTCACCACCAGAGATATATCTTCCTCCCCATCCCTACCAGCATTCCACAGAGACCATTCCCTCCACGACTCCCTTGTTAGGTCCACGCTCCCCCCAATTAGCCCACCCTCCACTCCCGGCACCTTCCATTGCCATCGCAAGAAGTGTAAAGCTTACGCTGACAACTCCCTCCTCACCTCCATTCAAAGCTCCAAAGGATCCTTCCACATCCACCAGAGATTTACCTGCACATCCAAACACCTTAACTACTGTGTCTGTTGCTTTTGATGTGGGCTCCTCTACACGAGGGAGACAGGACGCCAACTCGTGCAATGTTTCAGGGAACATCTCTGGGATATGCACTAAACAACCCCAACGTCCTGGGGCCAACCACTTCAATTCCCCCTCCCATTGACAGAGAGTAGGAGGAACTTCTAATGCACCTAATCTACATATCCCTGAACACTATGGGAAATTTAGCATGGCCAATTCACCTGACCTGCACATCTTTGGACTGTGGGAGGAAACTGGAGCAAACCCATGCAGACACAGGGAGAATGTGTAAACTCCACACAGACAGATGCTGAAGTGATTGGAATGTGTTATTGCCCTTCCCTAATTACTCAGAGAGCAGTTAAGAATCTAAAACATTGTTCTGGGTGTGGAGTCAAATACTTAACTACACCAGCAACCATCCCAACACACACAAAGGAAGCTGTATCAGAACACTATTCCAATGAGCCACATCACACTGCAGCACAGGCGAACTTCGGAAAACAGAGGAGAACCACCTATACAACGTATTCAAGAAGAACGGATACTCAAAAAATATAGTCCACAG
>NC_057741.1:36893631-36920088 GCF_004010195.1 Chiloscyllium plagiosum
ACTGCCACAAACACTATGTAGGACAAACAGGAAGAAAGTTAGCCACCAGGACACATGAACACCAGCTAGCCACAAAAAGACATGACCCTCTCTCCCTTGTAGCCCTACACACGGAGGGAAAAAAACACCAATTCGACTGGGACAACACATCTATCCTGGGACAGGCTAAGAAAAGACATGATCGAGAATTCCTAGAGGCCTGGCACTCCAACCACAACGCCATAAACAAACACATAGAACTGGATACCATCTATCAACCCCTCAGAAAACGAACAGGAAATGACATCACCACAAATCCCAGGAACCCCATCCAGGACAAACATATAAATAGAAAGCAGGAGCCAACTGCTTCGCTTCACTTGGAGGTCGCCACTGATGATGTTACCTAGCCAGGTAATGAAACGTCAGGATATCAAACCTACAGCTCAGCAAGCAAAGCTACACCCTAAACCTCAACCTGAGCTACAAACCTTCACAAACCTTGCAAAGTCATTAGTTTCTTAACTCCAGATATTCATTAAATTCAAATTCCACCTTCTGCCACAATGGATTTGAACCAGTGTCCCCAGAATATAATCTGGGTTTCTAGATTAACACACCAGTGATAATACCATCAAGCCATTGACTTCCCTGTGACCGTTGATCAAGATCATCATTTGACTCTTAATTTCAGATTTTCATTGGATTGAAATGCTACCAGCTGTCATGGCAAATTTAAAGCCGGGTCCCCTGAATATCACCTGGATTTATAGATTAACAATCTTGTGATAAATACCACCAGGCCATTGTCTCCCCTCTAAACTCTACATTCACTCAGGAAGACAGACAAAACCTCAGTTTAACATTCCATCTGAAAGACAGCAACTTTTGACAGAGCAGCACTCCTTCAGAGTGCAATTCTGAGTTGGGACTCAAACTTGGCATCTTATGAAATTGAGGTGAGAGTCCTAGCAAATGAACTCAGGTCCCTGGCGCTGTGAGGCAGCAGTGCTAACCACTGTGCCATTGTGATTTGTATGCTGACTTTCTGCACCTGGTCACTCCTGCCAAGAATTTGGGATCTCTACAATATTTCTAGTCAGGATGAGATCCCATCTCCACACTGGCCAGCCTCAATACTCAAGGGTTTAGATCACAGTGGTGCTGGAAAAGCACAGCAGGTCAGGCAGCATCTGAGGAGCAGGAAAATCGACGTTTCGGACAAAAGCCCTTCATCAGGAATAGAGGCAGAAGCCTCCAGGGTGGAGAGATAAATGGGGGGTGTGGTCCCAAGGTGTGGTCCCACCAATTTGACACTGAGGTGGCACAGATACACCGGGCCAATAGTTTTCCTCTGTGCAGCTTTGATTAGGAGAAAGGAGGAGTTGGGATTCTCCCAGCAGTTTGCATCACAATCCAGATATCAGCCGTTTAACTGCAGCACAAAGAACTAGCCTTGGATACATACGGTAGCGAGGCATTTGCAATGAAATTTAGGTTGTGTTATGGATACCAAACAATTAACCTCACACAAGCTGAGTTTAACATGAAAATAACAAGAATAAATCACATCCCCGTGGTAATATGAGTGTGACTGCCCACAACCTGTTCCATCATCAGATCCTGTTTGGAATGGGAGATAATTTGAATTGACATATTTAGCCTGTAATCTGATAACAATCCAAAAGTACACAACTAAAAACAAAGATAATAAAGATGGAAATATAATTGGGAACAAGGCAGCCAAAGCAATTAAAATAAACAGAAAAGATTAATATTTTGATGTTAGCTCACTCTTTGTCAGAATGTAATGATTAAATCCATTCCACGTAGGAGAGATTGCACTGATAACAAATTTGAGTGACAGTAATTTCATTTAATGAGTTTATAACTCCACCAGTAATTTCTTACTCCATTGATAGGCTGAAATTGAAAGCTATAACAAAATTATGTTTGCTGTTTTCAAAATTAGTGCAATTACTTTTTCCTCATTTAAATTGTGTAAGAATGATGCTCCAACAATCTATTCATGAGCTGTTTTGTATTCTGT
Organism: Chiloscyllium plagiosum; assembly: GCF_004010195.1. Taxonomy (NCBI): domain Eukaryota; kingdom Metazoa; phylum Chordata; class Chondrichthyes; order Orectolobiformes; family Hemiscylliidae; genus Chiloscyllium; species Chiloscyllium plagiosum. The sequence continues at coordinate 36,895,661 of NC_057741.1, forward strand.
GAATCGTTTTTATGCAAAGAATTAGCACCATCAGAAGCTTCTTTCATTGTTAGAAAGACTCAAATTATTAGCATCATTCACAACTGCTGAACCCTACTTTCATGATAACTTGGGGAAACTGGGGGACAGTTCCAAATGTGTCCAGATTATGTTAATGTCACGGAGTAAATCATTGGATTGAGACACGAGTAATGAGCAACAATACCATCGTGATTTATTAAAGTGGGATCTGGGTGTCAATGTCTCTAACTAAGGTAGCACTGAATAACAACAATTCTTTAAACAATGCAGTAACTCCCAAAGCACAAGCTGCTTTGGTCCAAATAAGCCACTCCACATTTTTCTAATTGTTTTCTTGAGAAAGGGACTTCATGCCTATTACCTGTGTTTTTGTCATTAAACTATTTCACCTTGGAACCAAAGGAAAAAAGCTTTGCACTCAAAGGGGCATAATATTTCAAAGTAAACCTGTAGGAGCATTATTTCAGCAAGGGACTGGTCAATATATAGAACAGGTTCCCTGGGAAGCAGTCAATATTGATTCATTCACGTACTAAGTAGATAGATATCTTGCAAAACATAACATTCGATGATGCATTATTTAAGTAACTGAGGACATGACATGTGGAGAATGTATCATGCCTTGGAGGGATAGATTACTTTGAACCTATTTTCCCAAAACTCTGCATCACTTGAGGTTTTCCTCACCTCCTGTCTGTATGTAGTGAACTCACTGATAGAGATTGACTGCTATGACTAATCAGCAATCCTAATACTGCTGTATCTTATGACCAGGACAAGAGAAAGCAAAGACAATGGCCCTTGGGCTCATTTCATCCAACAATTCATGTCCTCCCTTAAAAGAATGTCCTGATTTAAAATTTTGTGCCTAGCATACTAATACTCGCATAGACATTTCTGGATGGTTGAACTTCATAGAATCACCTGCAACATGGAAGCAGGGCATTTGGCCCATCGAATCTACACTGACGCTGAGAACCAGACCCAACCCCCTACCTGATCCTTGTGACCCTGTATTTAACATGGCTAGTTCATCTAGATTGGAAAATCTCCTCGGATACTGCCTGATCTGCTGTGCTTTTCCAGCACCACTCTAATCTCCAGCATCTGCAATATCCACTTTCGCCTAACTAGTTCACCTAGCCTGCACACTGTGGACAATTTAGCATGGCCAATCCACCTGACCTATACATCTTTGGATTGTGGGAGGAAACAGGTGCAGACATGGGGACAATGTGCAAATTCCACACGGACAATCACCCGAGAGTGGAATCAAACTCAGGTCCCTGGTGCTGTGAGGCAGCAGTGCTAACCACTATGCCACTGTGATTCCTATGCTGACTTTTTGCACCTGAATCATTCCTGCCAAGAATTTGGGATCTCTACAATATTTCCAGTCAGGATGAGATCCCATCTTCACAGTGGCCAGCCTCAATACTCGAGGTGTGGCCTCACCAAGTCCCTGTTTAATGAGTCCTCTGAACTCAGATCCTCTTGAAATAAAGGCTAACTACTAGTTTCCTTCTTCATAACATACTGGGAGCCTGAGTGGTTCAACTCCCTGCAATATCCAGCCCAGTGTTTCAGGTGGATAACCTTTTGCCTGACCCTTTCTGTCTCACAGAGGATCCTTGACAACATTTTCCTTTCCAATTTCCAGCATTCTGCATATTATACATTTGCTGAGTCTGGAAGGTACCTTTTCAAAGTGAAATGATACTGATACTGTACAGTTTAATCATACTGGAGAAGACTCATATTGGCCTCGAAAGCTTAAAGCTATTTCTCTTTCCACAGACACTGCTGAGTTTCTCCATCATTTTCTGCTTTTATTTAAGATTTCCACCATTTGCAATATTTTGCTTTTAAATAGCTAGAACTGCGTTCTGTAACTAAACCAACTGAACACCACTACACTTAGATTAATTACAGCAAATCTTAGAAACATATTTAAGGAAAGAAGTTGAATTGAATTCAATTAAAAAACAGCATGATGCTTCCTGAGAAAATGTGGCTGACTGTTAAGAAACAAAGCCATATGTTCAGTTTAGTTGAGTCATTCACTGCTGATGTGCTGAAAAAAAAGTTGTCCTTGATGTTCTAGTTGAAGTTTACCTGTCAAACATCTTCTCAAAGCAGACAACTGGGCATTATCACATTGCTGTTTGTGAGACCTTAGTCTCCTCAAATTGGTTACCACCTCTCCTACAGCATAAAGTTCTTCATTATATGTACTCAGTTCACATTTACAACTTCTGTAGACTTCAGTTTGATGGATTAGGAGACGTCAAGACTGTTTTCCAAATGTCAATGAAAAGATCCAATGGAACTTCTAAAAAGCTTTCTTGAAAGCCACCTAGTTTTAGTTAATTGCTGGTCTTTGCTGCTTGGACTCTCATCAAGGAAAACACTCGACTGTTTTACAATGGGACTTTCTGGTAGTTCTGTTTGTACAGTGTTTGCAGGTGTGATGTTTATGTTTAGGTTCTGCAGAAGAGGAAAGCCTGCTACATAACAAGCAGCTCTCACAGCTTGACTCTCCTGTTTCTGAAGCACACCTGTGGTGAATTTAATGTGAAATTTAATTGTTTCTCTGGAGCAGTGGCTGAAATCCATATCGTATTTTGTTGAGCAAACTGTGTCTGCCAAGATTCTAGAAAATTCCGTGCATGGTTAGTGACTTGATCACAGCTGCAAGAACATCAGATAAACAGACTTCAGAGCATTCTCTATCTTATCCCTTTTTCCTTCAAGAATAATTAAAATTGTCCAGAAGGTGTTTTTATTTATTATATGTGAATTTCTGCAGAAAGATTTAAATTTTCTCCCCGTTTATCTGAATGCTAGTCATATGGGTTACTTACAAGGATAAGCATTTTCTACACCTGCATTGGATCTTTCAATATAATAAATTGACAATTTTGTGTTCATTGCAGAAACCTATTTGTTGGGTAGAGTCCACAATACAGAACAATGTCCTTCATTCGATCTCATCTGGGCTGGTCAATAACAACCATTTAACTAATCTTTTTATTCTAATACAGAGAAAGCATTCAGTACCCCCACATTGAAAATTGGATTTTTAAATATTCATTCTTGGGATGAGACCATCATTGGATAGGCCATCCAAAGGGCAGTTGAGAGACAATCACATTGCTGTGGGCTTGGAGTCACTGGTAGGCCAGGCTAGGTAAGGATGGCAGTTTCCATCCCAAAAAGATATTAGTGAATCAGATGGGTTATCAATTCACGGTCATCAGCATCATTTTAATTCCAGATGCTTATTGAATTCAAACTCCACCATCAGCGGTCATGGGATTTGAACCCGGGTCTCCAGAGCATTATCTGGGTGACTGGATTAACAATCCAGCTATTGCCTCCCCTATATTGTGATCTGTGGAACAGTGAGACCAGTGTAATCTTAGTTCGTCCCTCCCATCTCAGTTCTGAAATGTAACGTGCCTTGATAATTCCCAAAGTAACAATAGGTGCTACATAAATGCAAGCTTTTTTGGAATGGTACATAAAATAGAGCAATAATTGTCATCCCTCTTAGAAGCTTATGCTCTGTGACAAGGACAGATAATGGCTATGTATCAGAGATACTGACAACCGTAATAAAAAAAGGCCATAACTAAACATTTCATGGGATATTGAACAAAATGAGACTTTTTTTATGCACAAGAATTGTGTTGTCAAATATAAACATGTTCATTTATTCTGGCAGTTATACTTGGAACCAAATGCTTTATTTATGGATGAGCTGATTAAATTATTTATTTTGAATGTCTGTAGACAGGTAGGATCAATGAAGTCTGCAGCTGTGGGATTGCATGAACAAAGCATGCACTGAAGTAGCTCAGTAAAGAATAGCTGGAAGAAGTTATATAAGGGTGATAACTCACAGGGAGTGATATCTTGTTGGAACAAACTGATTGTTGGGAAATAAAATGTTCCTGAGATGCTATAAGCAAGCAAACTGAGTATTGTGGACGCAGGCAAAGCCAAAATAGTTCATGACCAAACCCAATCACTTGAGCTTAAATTCCCAGGCATAGATTTTAAAAGCAGGGAGGTGATGCTGGAACTGTCTAGAACTTTGATTAGGCCACAGCGAGAGTATCATATGCAGTTCTGGAATCCACGCTATCAGAGGGATATTATTGCACTGGAGCGGGTATACAGGAGATTTCACAGGATATTGCCTGGGATGGAGAGCTTGAGCTATGAAGAGGGAGTGGACAGACTGAACCCTAACCCCTCCATTCCTGTGAGTTCCTTGTCATGCGAGCTGCCGTCCATCAGGGCAACAGGCTTCCCTCTCCACAAAGTTAATAAATGAGAAACTGGAAGAGTGCACTGAAAACCTTAAGGGTTTCGGCCCGAAATGTTGACTTTCCTGCCCCCCGGATGCTGTCTGACCTGCTTCTCCAGCTTCACATCTATTGCCTCTGACTTCCAGCATCTGCAGTACTTACTGCCTACCTCTCTATAAAGTATTAATTCAGAACTGTTCTCTTGTTCACTCCCCTCTCCCCACCCCCACCATCCACCAGAAACTGGCTTGGATTCATCCTGGTGGAGCTATTGGGTTAAATGTCCACCTGCTCTGACTGTATGGTCCTTGGTGAGCTGGGGGTGTTAACCAGAAGCAGAGAGTCTCTGTCTGAGCTGACTGAGATTCTCTAGCTTTATGTACTGTGGCCAATACCTTTAGAAGTGTCAAAGATAGAAATCAACATCGCTGTTTCCAACAGCGTTTCAAATGTGGAAATTGGTGAGTAGATGAGATGAAGAGAACTGATACATTTAAGGGTAAACTAGATACATCCAAATGGGAGATAAGAATAGGTGATACTTTTGAGGTGGCAGTGTCATTTCCTCTGGACTAGGAGGCCTGATGTCAAACTCCACCCACTCCAGAGGTGTGCAATAAAATCTGTGAACTGTTTGATTAGAAATATCTTGAAGGTTTGAGCCAGGTGAAGAGGGGTGGAAGAAGGATCAGGTGAAGCATGAACAGGCAGCAAATAGAGGGATAAAAACAGAAATCACTGGAGAAGCTCAGCAGGTCTGGCAGCATCCATGGAGAGAAATTAAAGTTAATGTTTCAGGTCCAGTGACCCTTTCTCACTCAACCTTAAATGTTAACTCTGATTCTCTCCACAGATGCTGCCAGACCTGCTAAGCTTTTCCAGTGAGTTCAGTTTTGCCTCTGATTTGTAGCATCCACAATTTTTCTGTTTTTATTTTGGAAATAGAGGGATATGGACCACGTGCGAGTAGATGGGATTAATTTAGAATGGCATTATGGTGGACTGAAGGGCCTGTTCCTGTGCTATGTTCTATAAGGATCAGATGGTCTGAATGATGCAAATGTATTTTGTAAAGTCATTGTAACATTATCTTTATGAAAAAGATCAAAGACTCTATACCTTTAAATTGTACAATTCCAATTAGTCCAGATTTAATTTTCCAATAGTTGTTTAATTAAATGCAATATCTGTTATAGCAACCCTACACTTAAATGTCTGACTTGCATGCTAAGAACTATTATACGAGGATAAGAATCATACTGAGTTTATCACTTTCACAAAAGGGAGATTAAAATAGCTATATGCAAACTACCTTTGATCAGAACTCAAGAATCCAATCTAAACAAACATTATCAAATTTACTAGTCTGAAATGTACCGATAAGAATTCATATTTTATACAGGTCCCTTCTGAACATGGTGTTTAACAGTGTGATGTATTTAATAGTCAGTGATGCAGCTCTGGAGCTAGGGAACGGCTATGGCATAGTGGTAAGGTCACTAAGGCTCTATCAATCTAAATAAATTCCAAGCTAATGCCCTAGGAGTGTGGGTTCATATCCCATCATGGCCAATGGTGGAATTTGAATTAAAAATCTAGAATTTAAAAAAAATGGCCATTGTCATAAAAACCCATCTGGTTCATTAATGTTCTTTAGGGAAAAAGAATTGCAGTTCTCATCTGGTCTGGCCTATATGTGACTCCAGACCCATAGCAATGGGGTTGACTCTTAACTGCTCTCTGTGCAATTAGGGTTAGGGAATAAACACTAGTAGAGCCAACATAAATTGATTAAAAATATATAAACTATGAATATTTTCCTAACCAACCTGCTCAGTGATGTTATTGTTATATTCTAATAAAAGAGTACTTCAGTTTTTGTCTCTGACCCTAGAAAGGGTGTATTTTCCCCAGAGGGAGTGCAGCAGTGGTTCACCAGGATGATGTTGGGTTGAGCGGGACAGTCCTAAGAACAGACGGATTGATTTGGCAAGTTTTATATCTACATAAGATGATTGAAACCGATATCATCCTATCAGGGGCTGGACAGAGTAGATGCAGGAAGGGTCTTCCCCTGGATGGGAAATCTAGAACTAGGATCAGGGTAACAGGGAAAATATCTAGAAGGTTGTGCAGGTGGAGATTTAGGACTGAGATGAGGAAACGTTGCTTCATTGAGAGGGTGGCCAACCAGTAACATTCTCTAACACAAGAGGCTGCGGATGCCAAATCACTGAGTATATTCAAGAAAGAGATAGATAAACTTCAGGATTTAAAAGACATCAAAGGGTATGGGGAGAATGTGAGAATATGACATCAAGATAGAGGATTCAGGTTTTGATCCTATTGAATAGCAGAGCAAGCTCGAAGGGCGGAATGGCCTAATCCTGTTATTTCTATGTTCCTCATCCAACAGTGATTCTCAACCTAAGGTTCACTGTTGTTTTTTTCTTTTTTTCTTTCACTACCACCTGACAGCGGTAGTGCTTAATTTTCCCCAGCACCCATCATTGTTCATTGTTATAGCTGATAGTGTACTCAGCGTGGTAATCTCAGGTGAGTAAATGTTGAAGGTGGTGGATGAGATAATAATCAAGTGGGCTGCTTTGTCCTAGATGGCATCAAACCTCTTGAGTGTTGGAGCTGTATCCATCCAGGCGAGTGGGGAGGATTCCATCACACTCCTGTCTGGTGCCTTCTAGATGGTGCACAGGCTCTGGGGAGTCAGGAGGTGGATCACTCACTATAGAGTGCCCAACACCTGAACTATTCTTTGATAATGTCAATGTTCCTATGGATAGTCCAGTTAGGTTTCTGGTCAATTGTGAATCGAAGGATGTTGATAATGGGGAAATTTATGAAGGTAATGCCTTTGAATGTCAAGGCGAGGTGGCTGGACTCTTGTTGGTAGTAGGATCCATAATCTAATGCCTGTCTGGGTAAAGACATTTCTCCTAAATTGTCAATTGGATTTATTGGGTTTACATTATGTTTATAATCCTGTGGTGGTTACTTGTACAAATACTGTCATGTAGAAGTGGAAGTAGATTGGTGAGGGCCTGATTAAGTTGGTCCTTCTCTCACCATCTGTTGTAAGCCCATCTTGGCAATTGTACACTTTCAGGGATCATTCAGTGCTACCAAGCCTGTATTAGTGACCAGCATTAAACTCTAAGTATGGTGGCATGGTGGCTCAGTGGTTAGCACTGCTGCCTCACAGCGCCAGGGACCTGGGTTTGATTCCTACCTTAGGCGATTGGCTGTGTGGAATTTGCATGTTTTCCCCATGTCTGTGTGGGTATCCTCTGGGTGCTCTGGTTTCCTCCCACAATCTAATAATGTGCAGGTTAGGTGAGTTAGCCGTGATAAATTGTCCATAGTGTTCAGGGATGTTAAGGTTAGGTGCATTAGTCGGGGCAAATATAGGGTAGGGGAACAGGTCTTAGGTGGGTTACTCTGCGGAGGGTTGATGTGGACTTGTTGGGCTAAAGGGCCTGTTTCCACACTGTAGGGGTTCTAATGTAAGCAGAGAGTAAACTCTGAGCCCTTGCTATCCTTGGTTCTTCCATGTAATGCTCAACTTGGAGAGGTACTGACTCATCTGCTGAAAGAGGGTGGTGTGTAGTCATCAGCAGGAAGTTTTCTGATATCTGTTCTCCTGGTACCATTGTGTGAACTCTGGGGCTACTCCCTCCCTATTGCATGCTGCCTCCCACTGGTAGGACAGTATGTACCCAAGAATGGCCATTAAAGTCTGGAACATTGATCAAAAGGTGTGCGAGTGTGGATATTAGGCTTCACTAGCTGGTGAGTCAGCTCCACAACAGGAACACCTGTGCGAAATGTGCCTAGCGTTAATTCAGTGTGTATACATTAATGTCAGGTGTCCCACCTTGATTTTTTATATATAGCACTTTTTCAATACAAATGTGTAGCTTGCTGGAGGTAAATGCATTGCAGTTAGATACAAGTTCCTGTGAACCACCTTGAGCTGTTTTGCTACGTGATTCCAGTTTCATAGTTTAATAGTGCTGGAAATTTGATTTAATAGACAAAATTCCAATGATAAATAGTTTACATTTCCCTTGCTTCATTTCCTTCATGTTCCATGTTGGAATTGAACTGTTTCTTTTCTTGAAAGTACTTGGTAGATCACAAAGGGATAAAGTCACAGAGATTACACTCTGATTAACCTCCATGCTTTCTAATACAGCCCATTGATTTCCTGTTCCTGCAAGTCATGGTGCTTTTTTCTCTGCTTGCACTCTGTATGTGACGTTGGGCGTCTATCTGTTATGTCGCCAGATGATGAATGGCTCCCTGCTCAATACCAAGCTCACACTATCTCCTTTATTTCCTCTTCGGTAAGGACAGCAGTCAATACCATTTAACAAGAGAGACCAGCAAATCAAGTCACTTAAACTTTCTCTTCCCATCAGCATCATAACGATCAATCTGTTGTGCGGCATTGAATGACACTGGTTCATCTGGAGCTGCATCTGGAGTAAGCGTGCTGAATAGAGACATAGAGGTGGGCATGACTGTCACAACCAAATAAAGAGTCTATTGGTGTTAGAAATTGTAAAATGGTGGAAGTATTCTTTTATGAATGCATCATGCAGCACCTGCAGAATTTTTACAAGGACTTCCAACAATCCTTTCTCAAATAAAACTACTGCTGCTTCTGCCAAAAGACATCAACACATTACTGGGTGGGAGGGATTGAAGATATTCCCTGTTGCATGACTCTACAACTTGACATTTGGTGGTTAGCTTTGATGACTCTCCTAGACACTCTGGGCTGGATCTAATGGGCAGAGTTTTCCCAGTTCCTGAATGACATGAGCCATGGAGAGGAGGTTGGTAAAATTGGGTGAGCTGTCCAGTGAGGAACATTTCGAAGACAAGAACACGATGTCTAATCCTCAACCAAATGGCTATGGGCCTAGTGCTGGGAGGTGGGACTCATGTAGGTTCAGTGTGGCTTTGAAGGCATAGGCTTGATGGACCAAAGGGCCTCTTCTGTACTGTATGGTTCCAGATTTTAACAGTTCATTACTATGTAATCCTACTTCATTAATATGCAATTTCCTATTCTCCCACCCTCCAGATAGAAACGAGATTCGAGGATTTCCTGACATGAAGGTCAAAGCAGGTACTTAGTATCTCCTCCTCGCTGCTAGCTGTTCCCAGCTCCACCTTGGACACCTGGTACCAGAGTTCTCAGGGAACACTTCATGGAAAGCGACCACATGTACTGCATATCTAGGAGCCTTGCCATCTGACACATACCAACCTCACTGCAATCTCACAGCCCATCTCCTAGCCACTTCCAGAATGGTTCTGCATTTCAGTGATACCCTTTAGAGGGCACCAGCACCATTCATGGCAATGCTGATGCAAGGACACTTTCTGTACCGGGACAGTTGCACAGCTCGTGAGGTTGCATCTCAGAGATCTCCATTTGCTCCTTTCGCGCCCACGCACCTTATTCCTACTTTGAAGCTCCCAGCATCCCTCATGTTCGGCCAAGCACTTTGCTCCCTCAGCCAGAGTTTTAAAGCTCACAGTGCCTCTATCTTGCCCTTCAGTGCAGACCCAAAGCCAGGCTGTCCTGGTTGGTCAGCAGTCACCGGTCAAGGGGCGGTTATGTTGTTGTGTGGCCCTGTGTTACATCAATATCCCACCTCCAGCGTGTGCCAGCTGTGTATGCAAAAACCACACTGCATTTGCCTCAAGCAAATGGCCATGTCTCAGAGTCCGAGGGGCATAGTCCTCATCATGCCCAGGAAGACATTCTCTAGGCAAGGAATCCCAGCACAGTAAATCAACAGAAATCTCCGGTATTGGAGCACGAACTTGGGCACAATCAGTTGGCCACTCATGGGAGTTATCGTGAGGGAGTCAGTATCCCTACAGCCCAGGAAGTTAGCCGCAGTCAGCCCTGTGAGTCCAGTATAGCCCATCCAGGGGAATCAGGGGTCAGGGGTTACAACAGCATCCAGCAAGTACATTGATGCCTCTGCTTGCTGTCTGTGAGAGATGGATCAAGCTGGGCTATCACTGAGTGAACTTCAAGTTGGGCTATCACTGAGTGAACTTCAATTGACCTTTTCATCCACATTGCGGTGAGCATTGTCATGGGCCTGGGTTCTGTGAGTGCAGTTTTACTCTGATGCCCTGTGATAATTAAAAAATAAGCAGGTAAGCCTGATAATCATCTAATTCTCTCCCACCACCCCCTCAGCAGTGAAGTGTTTTCATAGGGGCATACTGCAGTGTTTACTGATTGAACGTAGAATTTGCAAAACTTATTGTAACCATGGATACAGTGCCAGAAGATGAGAGGTAATAACAGTTCCCAGTTTTGAAATGCTTATGCAGTACTCCTTTTAATATGGTTCAGATGCCATTAGGGGCTCATCTTCTATTCATCTGTAACCTTTGATGCTCCTCTGAACTATCCATTTACTCAGTCATGACTAAAGGATATTAGATAATCTGGGTTTAAATGATGTCTTATCTTTCTCCCTTGCCCTGTAACTATGAAAGGCAAGAGAATGCTTTCAAGAGGCAGTGCAGGGTCATCCCAACTTCCAGACAACCAAACAGCCCCATTAAAAACATAATTGTCTGGGTGATAGTTATTTTCCTGTCTTTGAGAATGTATCTGGACTCCACTCATTAACCACTGACTGCAGCATATGAGAAACCCGGTAGCATACTGTGTTAGAAACTCAGCTGTAGATTCATATGCTATCACTCTGACAAACCTGAGAGCTGCCTCTGAGTAGCTATTAGTTGCAATTTCAGTCCTTGACAAAGTTACTCAGTAATTGACGTTAAGTACTCTGCCTTCTTGCACATTGTTACTGACAACTTCACTACAGAGAGGTGCACTCTTGAGATGTTGAGCTGAGGACTCACCTGCTCCCTGGACAAGATCCTACGGAGGTACATTGAAGAAGTGTGCAGGATGGGAGATGGGGTCGAGGGGGTGGGGGGGGGGGGGGAAGTAGGTGGGATGTGTATCCCGGTCAATATTTAACCTGTTCTCTTGTAAACTAGGTCACCAAATTAAACAACTAAACAAATAACTGGAGTGATTGTAGCGGTGTCTGCCAGGTGGACCTCACAGAATATGAGTTCCCAGTTTGGAGCTGTTATTCTGGACCAATCAGGGAGTCCTGGCTGACAGATATAAACAGGAGTGTCAAAGTTCGGTTCACTCTGAGGGAGCTGGGTCAGTGTCAAGGACTGTCTGTGTGTAAATAAAGGGCAACTTGGTTTAGGTACACCAGCCTCTGTGGAGTTATTTGAAGAACAATGAAGAAGAACTGTCTACCCAAGATACTGAAAACAATATCAAAAAGGAGGAAGGTAGGAGGCACGGGCTAAATCAAGATAATGCTGGAGGTGAAGATAATGCATCCTAGCCCCTACCAAGTTCAGATCTCTCTAAATACTTTTTCGAAAAATAAGCCAAGCATTAATTCACCCAGTTAACAAATAATACCACATACCTCTCACCAGGGGTAGTGCAACAGTAATGGAAATAAGAAAGGAGATTAAATTATATTTAGCCCCTTTTCATTTTTGAATTAACATATTCAGACACACTATGAAACATCTTCATTTCAGGTGGGACTTGAACTTGAGTCAACTAGCACAGGGGTAAGGACATTGACACTGTGCTACAAGAGCCCAGGTAACCTCTCCTGGAGTCTATGGTCATTATAGTCCAGCCTTTAAATGAATTGCTTTGGCAGAAACTCTAAAGCAGTGTGGGGAAGACAAAAGTCAGCAGTGGTCACTGCTTAACCCATCCACTTGGCTACCAGCTAATTCCACTGCCTGTCTCATGCACTTTGTTCCTGTCACTCCATAGAAATACCCACCGTAAGGGAAATAGGTGCTGATGGCCAATAAGTGCAATAGGACACAATACACGGACCAGAAAAATACTGCAACAAACTGACCATCTATCTCTCCCCTGCCACCACGCTTTCTCGCAGGAATTAATACCAGATTACTCTCTGTAATAGCAAACCTGCCAGAAATGTAACCATGCCATCTGGTGGGTGAGAGAGAGAGAATGATAGCACAAGCAGAATTCCAACCACTATCCAAGGCAACATTTCAGTTTTTTCATAGCTTTCTCTCCCAGTCCACACTGAGCACCAACGCCAACAAATTTGTCAGTGCACTGTAAGGAGAGTTGAACAGCAGGATCTGTCTGGATAAAATGTGGAGCTGGAAAAAGCACAGCAGATCAAGCAACATCAGAGGAGCAGAGAAGTCTACGTTTCAGGACAAAACCTTTCAACAGGATCTATAACTTGGGAATATTCCCTATGACCATACATCTCACCTACCAGCTAATAGTTGCATGCACTGCTTTAAATCCCCTTCCTCTACTTCAATAAATTGGCACTGACACATCTCAATGAAACTCTGCCATGCAACTTGGCACAAAGACACCAACCCAACCTGGGGCTGCAAAAGAGGTCAGAACCAAAGGATGTCTTGGAGCTTTGCAAAGTAGTAACAAGTTTCAGAGATTGATAAAGTAGACACAGAATGGATGTTTCCCCTTGTGGGGAAATCTAGAACGCGGCCATAGTTTCAGGATAAAGAGTGGTAGATATAAAGCAGAGATGAGAAGAAGGTATTTCTCTCAAAGGGTCATGGATCTGTGTAGTTCACTTCCCAGAATGTGGTGGATGGGACATGGAGTAAATTTAAGGAGGAGACAGAGAGATTTATAATCAGTAATGGTGTGAAGGGTTCTGGAGAGCGGGCAGGAAAGTGGAGCTGAGGCCAAGATGAGATCAGCCATGATTATACTAAATGGCGGAGGGGCTGAATGGCCTACTTCTGTTCCTAGTTCTAATGCTCTAGTGGAAGGGAGAGGCAGTTTGGAAAACAGGATGAGAACCTTAATATCACATCATTGTTGGAGCAGGAGCTGATGTAGGTTAGCAAGCAAAGGGGCAAATGATGCTGAGGACTTGGTCTGAGTTAAGTTGGAATCAGTAGAATTTCAGATTAACTTTCATTTACAGATTCAGAGATGCCGGTGTTGGACTGGGGTGTACAAAGTTAAAAATCACACAATACCAGGTTATAGTCTAACAGGTTTAACTGGAAGCACGCTAGCTTTCGGAGCGACGCTCCTTCATCAGGTGATAGTCGCTCCGAAAGCTAGTGTGCTTCCAATTAAACCTGTTGGACTATAACCTGGTGTTGTGTGATTTTTAACTTTCATTTACAGAGGTTGTGCTGTTCATTGGACCATTAGATATAGGAGCAGAATTAGGTAAAAACAATGACTGCAGATGCTGGAAACCAGATTCTGGATTAGTGGTGCTGGAAGATCACAGCAGTTCAGGCAGCATCCGAGGAGCAGGAAAATCGACGTTTCGGGCAAAAGCCCTTCCTAGGTGCAGAATTAGGCCATTCAGCCCATTGAGTCTGCTTCACTATTCAATCATGACTGATATGTTTCTCAACCCCATTCTCCTGCCTTCTCCTGTAACACTTGATCCCCTTACTAATCATGAACCTATTTAGCTCCCTCTTAAATACACTCAGTGACTTGGTCTTTAATGAGGTCCACAGATTCCCCAACCTCTGGCTGAAGAAATTCCTCCTCAACTCAGTTCTAAAGAGTCATCCCTTCACTCTGAGGCTGTGCCCTTGGGTCCTAGTCCTCCTACTGGTGGAAACATCCTTTCCACATTCATTCTTTCCAGGGCTCTCAGTATTCTCTAACGAGATAATGCTGGAGGTCAACATGAGGAACATTTGAGCAGTCAAGTCCTGAGGTAATAAAACACATGGATGACGGTTTCGACAGCAGATGAGCTGTGCCAAGGATGGAGATGGGTGATAATATAGAGGTGAAATCGGAAAGTCTTTTGGTGAAGTGGATGTTGGGTCATGCCTCAGGAGTAACCCTTGATCATTCTCTCTCTCAGAACTGATTGCTGGAGAACAAACTGGGACAAGATTGCATGTTGATTTTGGAAACTACCTACGATAATATTGAAGATCCAGGTCTAAATGATGGACTTCAGTTTCCCCTGGATTTTAATTAAGGCCAGGTTCCCATTTGACAGCAATCTGCTCCTTTATCATATTGAGTTGGGGTGTCCCTCCAGAATATTCTCATTACATTTTATAGCAAATAGCAATATTGCAATACAATCAACATGGCGTCAGATCAATAAATCAATCCGGGGGATATCAAAGTCTGCCGCCTCAGTAACTAAATCCCGGTCGTTTGCAGATGCAGTAGTACAAAAGGTGATCTATGTCTAATCTGAGATACACTGGGAATTGTGCATCAATCTCTAATGCTCATTTGATTTTCCTGGAAATGTCCCTTTCTGTGCTTTGAATCTCTCACTCACATATCAGCAGCTCAGAAAATGATGAAAGTTTGGACAGTAAGCACTTTCGGTGTTATGTAAATGGCACAAATAGCAGGCCCTCGCTCCACACCCAAATTCCGGATGAATAATTTAACTCCATTAATAATATAGTTCTCGAGTAAATTGTGAATCAATACTTTCAGTGAAAGGGAGCCTCTGCAAAAATATTATCTGTCTACCTACAGCTCGCCTGTGATACAACGCTCTTTAACCCTTCAAAGGCTAAACATCTCCCAGAATGCAGTGTTATCCAAATTGTCACATTTGCCCTGTAGCCTTCTTTTTTCGTCATCAGCCAATTTCCTTTTGAAAGCTGAGACGGATCTTTTCCTTTATTCTATCATGGGATGTGAGTGTCACTGACAAGTCCTGCATTTG
The DNA here is from genome assembly GCF_004010195.1 of Chiloscyllium plagiosum. NCBI lineage: Eukaryota > Metazoa > Chordata > Chondrichthyes > Orectolobiformes > Hemiscylliidae > Chiloscyllium > Chiloscyllium plagiosum. Next base: position 36,910,812 of record NC_057741.1, read on the forward strand.
TTGCTCATCCATAATTGCCCTTGAATTGAGTGGTTTACTGGGCCGTTTCAGAGGGCAGTTAGGGGTTAACCACATTAGCTTTCGGTTTGGAGTCACAGGTAGGGCAGACCAGGTAACGACTGCAGAAATCCTTCACTGAAGGGCATTAGTGAACCAGATGGGGTTTAGCAACAATCAAAGATAATTTTATAGTCACTGTCCCTTTACAATTCCAGATTTATTAATTGAGCTTGAATTTCATCACCTGTCATAATCAGGTTTCAACCAGCATGATCATTTGGGCCTCTGGATTAGGACTCCAGGGATATTGCTGCCACATCACTGTCACTCCCTGAAATATTCCTGAAATTTTTTTTCTACAGCCTTTTCACATTCATCCCAAAGTATTGTGTCCAGAATAGCAAAGAAATACTCCAGTCGAGGTTGAACTAGTGTTAAACCAATCTAAAGCGTTTTTTATTTGCTTTTGCACTCAGTACATCTGTTTATAAAACCCTGCATGCCTCATCAACATTTTTTTTCAAACCTGCCCAGCCACCTTCAATGATATGTTGCATATGTATCCCAGGTCCAAACTCACACCATTCAGCTTAAAGTCATTCAGAACCATTGCCTTATGCAACAGAGATAGGCAATACAGAGAAGGGCAGCAGTCTCACCAACAGACAGGATATAGGATTCAAAGCTCAGGAGCGGGTGAAGTAGGATGGAGAGATTGTGAACAGTACCCATCATCCTGAAAGAATGGCCAATGATTTGGAGGCTGAGGTCAATAGCTGAAGTGTGCAATTTGTGATAGACATCAAAGAAAACATTTATTTAAATTAAACGAGTATAGCCCATCCTAAACATTGACCAAATTAATTCATTACTTAGCACTGATTTGTAGTCAAATAATGAATTGTAATGAAGTAGGTGTAAAAAGTGACAAATAATACAGGCTTTAAAATGCAAAAATCATTTAAATATAGAACTCTTAGGTTGATTAAGTGCACAGGGCAGAAATCAGAACTGGTGCACAACTCATAGTAAAGTGTCTCACTTGAGTTTCTCTTCTAATTTGTCACTTGAATGAAGTACAGTGGAATTCAAAAATAGGCAGTCCCCATTAAGTGAACAAATACTTCCACAAAAATTATAATCACTTATGAATTCACATTGAAATCTTACATTTAAATGAAATTATAGGATTTATAAAATGCACTGTGTTTTTTTTAATTTTAGACTCCCTGTCTTGTGTCTTTTCTCACTCACTACTCTTTGATTACTTCCTTACTCCCTACTGTAATATCATGCTTTTGTGGTGGTAAATCAGTCATGATGGGCATGAGCTATTAAATAATATCATGCTTTTTCTGGTGGTACATCAGTCACAATGGGCATGAGCTATTTTGCCTCTTGTCCTGCGCTCCCCAACCAGAAGTTGTTTCTGTCTATTCTGTTAATATTTAAAAATATTGTGAAATCATCAATTGAATACTCCCCCCTATCCCCACTCCTGGATTCCAAACCTGCTTAATTCTGGGACATGCAGTCTGGGACTGTGTAATCTTCTTCCAAAATACAGCCCTAAATCTCACTCCAAGACAGATGATCCCCAACTCACAAACACTCGTACTTACAAATATGATCCCATAATACCATTGCCATATTACTGTTAATTTTAAGGATCCAAGATGCGAGCATTCAGTCATACTTAGAAATGAATATTTATAATGCATTGTAGTTCCCTCCGACATGCAATTTGACTTACAAACATACTCCAGAATACAACCCATTCATAACCCAGGGACTGCCTGTAATGCATTCCAAAGTCAATATGATCATAGAGTCATGGAGTTATTCGGCACAGAAATAGACTCTTCGGTCCATCCTGTCCTTGCCAACCAGGTTTCCCAAACTAAATTAGTCCTATTTCCCTGCACTTAGCCCATATCCTTCTAAACCATTCCTATTCATGTACCTCTCCAAATGATGTAATTGTACCTGTATTACCACTTTGTTTGACAGTTCATTCCACATACAGACCTCCTTCTGTGTGAAAACGTTGCCCTTCATACACAGAACTAAACAGATTGTTCTCCAAATATGGCCCACCAGGTATTATATAGCTGAAACATGTTTTCTAACCTCTCATATTCTAATCCATTGGATATAAAGGCCTGAATTTCATCAGCTTTTTCTTTTATGTTCTGTGCCTGTCCATAGATATATTCACACTGATCCTCACTTTTTAAGTTTTTCTTTTTTTTAGTTCGCTTGTGGGGTGTGGGCATCACTGGCTGGGCAATGCCAAACTGCCCTTACAAGGGTGATGTTGAGCTGTCTTCTTGAATTGCTACAGACCATTGGGGTATGTAGATCCACAATGCTGTTAGAGAGGGATCTGTGTGCCTTTGACACAGCAATGCTGAAGGAACGGCAATATATTTCCAAGTCAGGATGGTAAGTGACTTGGAGGGGAACTTGGTGGTGTTCCCATGTATCTGCTACCCTTGTCCTTTCAGATGGGTTTGGAAGGTGCTGCCTGAGGATCTTTGGTGAATTTCTGCAGTGCATCTTGTGTGCTGCTCCTGAGCATCGGTCGTGGAGGAAGTGAATGTCAGTGGATGTGATGCCAATCAAGCGGACTGCTTTGTCCTGGATGGTGTCAAGCTTCTTGACTGTTCACTACTTTCACCACTTAGAATGTACTTTGGTTTGAGGTTCGCTAGGAGGTAAATGGGCACTTTTTCCTCAAGACTTCCTGTTGGGAAGTGCTAATCAGTCCATTCTAATTTCTAACAGCAAGATGCAAAAGGTAGGGAATACACTAAACAGGAAATAATGTCCAAAATTCTGTACAACATTCCTTTTGGTTGTGGGGCACCTTGGAGAATGTTTGGAGCGTATTTGTATCTGAAAAGAGATGTGACCAGTGTCTGCACTTTTCAAATAATTCTTTAATTACTCAATATTAACTATGTACTGTACATTCTACATTCCTTTCTTCACAGTCTTTCTGTAATCTTACAGCTATGGTGTGATCAGTGTCATAGCCACCTTTGAGCATGCTCAGGAATTAACCCCTTACACATCTGGTTCTACAGAACTTGAGTAATGTGGAAAACAAAAAGATGCTTGGTTGAAGCTTCCCAGCTTGCATTACCAATGCAACTCTCATATTAAAGAGTGCTTTGTTGAAATTTGTCTTTTTTCAGTAATATTTAAGTTACCTCTTTACTAACTCCACCTCTGGGCAACTTACCACCAAGTAAACCTCAAAAGGATAGACCAAAGCATTTATAAATAGTGAACACTCAAGAAACTTGACACCATCCTTGACAAAGTGACTCATTTGAGTGGCACCACATCCTTAAACTTGTGCTCATTCACAATTGACACTCAGTAGCACTGTGCTTTTTAATGCTTGAATCTAAATATTGGGATAAAAAAGGGGCAAATTGCAAAATCATAATGGACTGTTGTGAAAATGGTTCTGAAGTTCATTGGCAATATTCTTGCCAGTACCTGTTTAGCAGAAAGTTCAGGAAAAAGGTTTAGAAATTCAGTTGCAAAGATCAGCACGGTGGCACAGTGGTTAGCACTGCTGCCTCACAGCGCCTGAGACCCGGGTTCAATTCCCGCCTCAGGCGACTGACTGTGTGGAGTTTGCACGTTCTCCCCGTGTCTGCGTGGGTTTCCTCCGGGTGCTCCGGTTTCCTCCCACAGTCCAAAGATGTGCAGGGTCAGGTGAATTGGCCATGCTAAATTGCCCGTAGTGTTAGGTAGGGGGTAGGTGTGGGGGTGTGGGTGGGTTTCGCTTCGGCGGGTCGGTGTGGACTTGTTGGGCCGAAGGGCCTGTTTCCACACTGTAATGTAATCTAATCTAATCAATTTATCCAGTTCATAACAATGGGCTCAAGTCCAATTCATACTTGGTGCACAGGTATGTACGATTAATCAAATATTCCTGATACAGTAATGACACATGAACAACCCACAGCATTATTAATGAACATATCAGCTAATAACTTGTGACAAGAAAGAGGTGCCCTTAAATTGAAAATCACTTCAATTTGGGAGATGATTTATGCTGTTCCTTAACTTCACGAAGCTATCATCTCACCATTTAACCCTATGCACATGATTTGATTGCTAAAAGTGCTGCAAAATGTTCGTTCACTAAATGAACAGCACAAGCATTTTTAAACAACATGGTAATTCTCAGTGATTAACAATTAACCTCTCACCCAATTGTGGTCCATTTGAGTGGGGAGTCTGATTCCTTTCAAGTAGCGAATTGTTTTGGGACATTTTAAGAAGGTTTTGTTTTCTTTCCCTTTTTCTCTTGATACAATCTTTCTGAATTTGTTTTGGTTTGAATTTGCCTCAATTCCTTTTCAGTTATAGAGTCATAGAGTTATACAGCATGGAAACAGACCCTTCTGTCCAACTCGTCCATGCTAACCGGATATCCGAATCTAATCTAATCCCATTTGCCAGCATTTGGCCTATATCACTCTAAATCCTTCCTATTGAATTGAATTGAATTGATTTGAATTTATTGTCACGTGTACTGAGGCACAGTGAAAAGCTTTGTCTTGCTAGCAATACAGGCAGGTTACATGGTTAACTAGCATGGATAGTAAATGATAGGTAAACGGCAGCAAAAACAAAAACACAGGTACAGGCAAATGTTAAGCGTTTGTGAGGCCATTCAGTATTCTAACATGAGTAGGGTAGAAACTGTTACAAAACCGTTATTCATATACCCATCCAGATGCCTTTTAAATGTTGCAATTGTACCAGCCTCCACCACTTCCTCTGGCAGCTCATTCCATACACATACCACCCTCTGTGTGAAAATGTTGCCCTTTAGGTTTTTCTCTCTCATTTCTTTCTCAATATATAATTAACATTGGTAAGTGGAAATAGACTGCTGATCTATGTGTTAATTTTTAAAATCCATTCCTAGGATATTGGTGTCACTGTCTGGATCAGTATTTATTGTCCATCCCTGTTGCCCCTTAAGAGTGTGGTGGTGAGCTGTCTTCTTGAATCGCTACAGTCCATGTGCTGTAGGTAGATCCACAATGTCCTCAGGGATGGAATTCCAGGATTTTATAAGTGCACCATTGAAAGCATTCTGTCTGGATATATCACTACCTGGTATGGCAACTGTACCATTCAAGATCGGAGACAGTTGCAGAGAGTGATGAACCCAGCCCGGACAATCACAAAGGCCAACCTCCCATCTATAGAATCCATCTACCAGGCCCGCTGTCAAGGAAAGGCCGCCAGCATTCTCAAAGATCCATCCCACCCTGGCAATGTTTTTCTACAACCTCTACCATCAGGGAAAAAGTACAGAAACCTGAACACACCAGCCAGTTTTGAAATAGTTTCGACCCTACTGTTGTTAGAATACTGAATGGACTCACAAAATTCTTAACATTTGCCTGTACCTCCATTTTTCTTTTTGCTGCTGTTTACCTGTTATTTACTATCTATGCAACTTAACTCTGTGACCTGCCTGTATTGCTCACAAGACAAAGCTTTTCACTGTGCCTCGGTACACGTGACAATCACTTCAATTCAATTCAATTAGACCCAGCAACACTGAAGAAATGGTGATACATTTCCAAATCAGGATGGTGAGTGCCTTTTAGGGGAAGTTGCAGATGTTGGTACCCCAAGAATCCCTTGTCCTTCTAGGTGGAAATGGTCATGCAGTTGGAAGGTGCTGTTAAAGAAGCCTTGGCAAATTTCTGCAGTGCATCTTGTTGATGGTACACATTGCTATTGGTGGTGGGGCGAGTGAATATTTGTGGATGTGGTGCCAGTTTGAGGATTGTGGATTGAGGTCCCAGATGTTCAGTTGCTCTCGCTGAGTCAACATCAGTTCACACTTCTGACAAATTTGAGGTGAAACACTCCAAAACCTGGACATTCACAAAGAAAGCATGGTAAGCCATGAAATTCAAATCTCCTGCAAAACAGGGACCATTGCATTGACAAGAAGTATCATAATTTGCAAAAAAATCACAATGTGAAAATGTTGAATGCAGACAGGTCTTGGAATGCTGTTCCTTGAAATCATGATTTGCCACAGCTTGGAACTATGCATCTATCACTCCTACAGAGCCAATGTGGCTTGAGAATCTATGGCTCAGTTAGCAGAACTTTTTCTTGGTGCAGAAGGTCCTGGGTTCAAGTCTCACTGCAGCACAAGATCTAAGCGACAGAAGCTCTGCATAATAATAATTAATAATAATAAAGCAAATGGACTGCAGCAGATCAAGGAGGCAGCTCAACATCACCTTCTCAAGGGCAATTAGTGTTGGGTAAATGCTGACCCAGCCGGCTACACCCACAGACCACAACTGATGATGGTGACAGCAATAATCAGAAAGGCTCAGAGGCTGTGAATTTGGAATGTGTGATTAAACAGTGTTCTGCCATCTTAGTTAGATGTAAAAGGTCTCTGGCACCACTTTAAGGCAGGGTTGATGAGTTATCACCAGTAACTTGATCAATATTATCCAACAACCAATATCACCTCAGGATTCTCTGCTGATGATTACTGTACTGTTTGTAAAATCTAGCTGCAGACAAGTCACAGCTGTGTTTCAACAACAACTTCGGGGTTAGGCTAGCTGTCAATGTAGCCATCTCTGTCCGATTTGCCCCTCACACAGTTGTTTGTGGATATAGCTGCTCCAGAGGGCACTATTTAATATTGCCAAGTGGATGGAATTCTTTCCAGCCCAGCCTGCCCAGGAAGTGACAGTATGTGAACATATTAGAAAGAGGAGTAAGCTACTCTGCCTCTCAAGCCTGTTTGTCCTTTCAATAAGGTCATGGTTGATCTGATTGCAACTTCCATTCCACATTCCCACCTATTCCAAAAAACCTTCCATTCCCTCTCTTATCTAGAATCTATCTACCTCTGAATGGCTGATTCCCAATGCAGAGTGATACCAAGTATTTGGGTTCCAATCCCGCACTGTCTGAGGTTATCCTGAAGGACCCATCTCTTCAACCTCCCCACTCACCACAGACATGTTGACCCTCAGGTTGAACCACCACCAGACATCTCTCTGCAATGAGAGAGTAGGCCTAGGGCAACTTGACCTCATATTTGTGTAGCACCTTTAATGTAACGAAACATTCTAACACTCTTCAAAGTGACATGATTAAACAAAATATGACACAAAGCCACATAAGGAAATATAAAGTCAGATGACCAAAATTGTGGCTGAAGTTGTAGTTTTTCAGGAATGTCAGGAAAGAGATGGAGATGGACAGAGGGTGTTTCAGTGGTTAGGGACCTTCATCACTGAGGTCACAACCATCCATGGAGCCAGAATCAGTAACCAGCAAGAAGCCAAATTAGAGGAACACTGATATCTCAGAGAGTTGTAGGACCCATAGGAGAATACAGAGATAGGTGGGGTGAGAACATGAAAACTTTTAAATCAACATGTTGCCAGTGAGCCAAAATTGCTCAGTTACATGATGGATAGGATCTGCTACAACACAGTTTCTGACGATTGAAGGATGTATCGGCTTTGGAGGGAGTACAGCGTAGATTTACCAGAATGATACCTGGACTTCAGGGGTTAAGTTACAAAGAGAGATTATGCAAATTAGACCTTGTCCAGAAAGTTAAATGGTGATCTGATCCAAGTCTTCAAGATATTAATAGGATAAGACAGAGTAGATAAAGATAAATGGTTTCCACTGGCTGGAGATTCTAGAACAAGGGGCATAGTCTGAGAATTAGGGCCAGACCGTTCAGGAGAGATGTTAGGAAGCTCTTCTACACACAAAGGATGGGAGAGGTTTGGAACTCTCTTCCCCAAAGACAGTGGATACTGGATCAGTTGTTAATGATAATTTTGAGATAGATAATGGTTTGTTCAGCAAATATATTAAGGGATATGGCCCAAAGATGGATATATGGAGTTAGGCCACAGATCAGACATGATCTCATTGAAAGGTGGAACAGACTCGAGGGGCTGGATGGCCTACTCCTGTTCCTATGTTCCTGTGATCCTACAACTTGAAGTTTAAAGAGATTAGATTATGGGAGACCAGCTGGAAGAGAAACAAGCCTGCAGGTAGTAAAGGCATGAATGAGGATTTTGCACATTACAACAGCAACTGCAGTCCAAAAATATTTTATTGACTGTAATCATATTTTGGGACTTAGTGGATTTGTGAAATGCTGAAGAAATATAGGTGATTTTCTTTCTCTTCATCATGATGCCATTTTTTACTTTTATTTGTCTCCCAAATCAAGTTTATCTACACTATAATAGTGGTGTTTTCAGCTTCTTTATAAATATGCAAACAAGCTGTTCCCACCTGAAAGCAGTGTGATTGACACAGGAATTTCCTTTCTGAGAATATTGCATATTTCCAGACATTACTTCTCAATAGGATGGTGCTTTCAACTCACACCTAACTAGAGTGTTTCTTCGTTCATATAAAAATAGTTTGTAGCACAGCATTTTTGTTTTTACTCAAATCTTCTCCTTTCTTTGCGGAAGATACCAGTTAACTTCAGCATGCAATTCCACACAACAGACAGATCCTTCCACATCTCTATCACTTGTTAGCAATAACTGAGAATGGGCAGAGAATTAAAGACTGTCATTGCAGTCAATCCAGTCTGATCTCTCCCTCTCAGAGTTGGTTGCAGACACAGGTCACTCTGCTATACTGCGCGTTTCGTTAACGCAAGTTGGCTGTGATGTGATTGACGAACTGGGGGTGCTGTTTCTATCGTGCAAACTTTTAAAGTGTGTGTTGGCTGTAACACAATTACATCGCCAACACTTTAAACACTGTTTCTAAAGCTCGAGTTTTCTATAATGCGGGGTTGCACAATGACGCAAACACCTATTCCAGAGGGCACCCTTCAATATCGCAAAGTGGTGGAATTCTTCCCAGAAGGTGAAAAAGTAGAATAAGAAAAGGTAGTAAGCCTCTCTGCCTCTCGAGTCTACAGATCCGACTGTAACCTCCATTCCACATTCCCACCTACTCATAGAGTCATAGAGTCATAGAGATGTACAGCATGGAAACAGACCCTTCGGTCCAACCTGTCCATGCCGCCCAGATATCCCAACCCAATCTAGTCCCACCTGCCAGCACCCAGCCCATAACCCTCCAAACCCTTCCTATTCATATACCCATCCAAATGCCTCTTAAATGTTGCAATTGTACCAGCCTCCACCACATCCTCTGGCAGCTCATTCCATACATGTACCACCCTTTGCGTGAAAAA
>NC_057741.1:36920582-36937424 GCF_004010195.1 Chiloscyllium plagiosum
TCCAGTCTGAAAAACAACCCTCCACCACCATCCTCTGTCTTCTACCTTTGAGCCAGTTCTGTATCCAAATGTCTAGTTCTCCCTGTATTCCATGAGATCTAACCTTGCTAATCAGTCTCCCATGGGGAACCTTGTCGAACACCTTACTGAAGTCCATATAGATCACATCTACTGCTCTGCCCTCATCAATCTTCTTTGTTACTTCTTCAAAAAACTCAATCATGTTTGTGAGACATGATTTCCCTCGCACAAAGCCATGTTGACTATCCCGAATTAGTCCTTGCCTTTTCAAATACATGTACATTTTGTCCCTCAGGATTCCCTCCAACAACTTGCCCACCACGGAGGTCAGGCTCACCGGTCTATAGTTCCCTGGCTTGTCTTTACTGCCCTTCTTAAACAGTGGCACCATGTTTGCCAACCTCCAGTCTTCCGGCACCTCACCTGTGACTATCGATGATACAAATATCTCAGAAAGAGGCCCAGCAATCATGTCTCTAGCTTAAAAAAAAAACCTTCCACCCCCTCGCTCTAGTATCTACCTACCTTGGGCTTAAAATATTCAAAGACTCTTCCACCAAATCTTCAGGAATGACAGGATCATTGCAGTGCATTCGGCCCATTGTGTGTGAGCCAGCTCTCCAATAAGCACTACAACTTGATACCATTCTCACAGACTTCCCCCATCCTCATACATTGTTTCCACTTAAGTAATCACCAAATGTCTCAATTGACTCTGCCTCAATGACATTTACAGTTACCTCTTATTTTTCTGAACCCCAGTAGATACACGCCCAGACTGCCTAATTATTCCTGATAAGACAACTCGCCCATTCCAGGCATTATTCTGGGAAACATTCTCTGAAAGGCTGCCAGTGTGTTTACTTTTCTTCCTGAAATAAGGAGAGCAGTTGTCCAGATGTGGTGGTGGCGATATCTGTCTGAAACATTTCTCAATTTCCTCAACAATCTTTACATATTTTAACTTCTTTAAAATATATTCAGGGGATATGGTCATTAGTATAAAGGGTAGCATTTATTGCACCTTCTTGAGAAAGTAGTGGTGAACTGCCTTAGAACATTGAACAGTAGAGCAAAGAGACAGACCCTTCAGCCCATCATGTCTGTGCTGGCCATAATGCCATTCTGAATTAATCCCTATCTGTATCCCTCTATTCCCTGCCTGTTCATGCCTCTGTCTGAATGTCTCTGAAATGCTGCTAACATATCTGCTTCTATCACCTCCCATGGCAGCGTGTTCCCATCACCTATCACCCTCTGTGTAAAAAACTTATCTCGCACATCTCCTCTAAACATTTCCCGTCTCACGCTAAACCTATTCCCCCAAATATTCAACATTTCCACCGTGGGAAAAAGACTCCAACTATCCACTCTATCCACTCTTCTCATAATCATATATACTTCTGTATAAAGATCTGCCCCTCTGCCTCTGACGTGCTAACAAGAACAATCCAAGTCTGTCAGACCTCTTATTCTCGCTAATACACTCTAATCCAGGTAACATCCTGGTAAATCTTTTTTGTATTCTCTCTAAAGCCTCCACATCCTTCCTATCGTATGGAGACCAGAACATCATAAAATATTCCAAATGTGGCTGAACTAAAGTCTTATGCAACTGCAACTGCAACGTGACTTGCCAAATTTTATACACAATACCCTGACTGATGAAGGTAATCATGCCATATGTCTTCTTTACCATCTTATCTACTTGCGTTGCTACTTTTATGGAGCTATGGACTTGGATTCCAAGATCCCTCTGTTTATCAATGCTCCTAAGGATCCTGCCATTTTCTGTATACTTCCTTCTTGCATTTGACCTTCCAAAATGCATCATCTCACACTTGTCTGGATTAAACTCCGTCCTCCATTTCTCCACCCAACTTTTCAGCAGATCAATATCCTGCAGCATTCTTTGATAACCTTCTGTCAACAGCTCTATCAAACTTACTGATAGGACCACCTACATTTTCATCTCCTTTTACCTTCTTGAACCGCTGTAGCCCTGTGCTGTAGGTAGACTCACAATGCCATTAGGGAGGGTGTTCCAGGATTTTGACCCAATGACAGTATGTGATGTAGTCACAAACCAGCATGCTTAGAATCATAGAGTCATTTTTGATAGGGAAGGATGATATTCCATTCACTGAGTCCATGCCAGTGATACGTCCTGCGAAAAAACTCTAAACTATTCTCGGAATTATCTAGCTTATTATTCCGTAAAACCTTTTTGTTTCATATGCCCTCAACCATGATACACATTTGTCCATATGGACAACTTTGGTTATATACATTATGTGCGTTCTTCCAGATAGATAATAACCATTGTGGGCACTGTATGCATTCCAAGTGATGAACATCTGCAACATGCATTGTATACATTCACCCACAGTGGATTTCAGGAAGAATTTTCTCCAAGACTTGAAGAAGGGTCCTTGTGAGGATTTAGGTGGCGATCTTGCCAGCAATGGAGATTAGGGAGATTCCTCACTAATTCCCACAGTGCACTTTGTTTACTTTCTTGAATACGGTGGCAATGGCAGCATCCCTGCGATTGGCAGGGAATTACTTCTTTGTCCCAGATTGTCAGGAACAGTAATGGAGATGACACATAAGCACCAAGTTTGAAAATCCTCACTGGAATTCCATCCACGCCTGTGGCTTTTCCATTCTTCATGTGTCTAATGGTAGCTTTAACTTCTGCCACACCAGGTGAGAGTCAAAGATCATCTTTGATGGGGATTTGGGGGAGCTCCTTAAACATGTCCTCAGTTACGATTGCATCACAGTTTTGGAGTTCTTTGAAGTGTTTTCTCTGTTACTCAAAATGGTTCCATCCTTACTCTCATTTGTCCAGATAGAGACCATCTGTTAAATACATTTTCAACATGGCAAATATACTTATATATATTGATATACATTCAGCCATATAGAGACCATCCATTATATACAGTAGATACATTTTCCATACATAGACATATATTATATACATTTGTCCATAGAGAGTCATAGAGTTATATAGCACGGAAACAGACCCTTCGGTCCAATCAGTCCATGCTGACCAGATATCCCAAACTAAACTGCTCCTGGCCCCTAGCCCTCCAAACCTTTCCTATTCATGTACTTAGCTAAATGTCTTTTAAATGTTGTAATTGTATCCATATCCACCACTTCATTCCATACAAATTCATGCCGCATGCAAACCACCCTCTGAGTAAAACATTTGCTCATGTCTTTTTTAAATCTCTCCCCCCTCACCTTAAAAATCTGGTCCCTCCCACCCCCACCCCCACCCCAGTCGGGAAATCTCCCATTCGAGGGAAAAAACAATTACCATTAACACTAGCTGTACCCCTCATTATTTTATAAATTTCTATCAAGTCTCCTCTCAAACTCCTACATTCCAGTGAAAAAGGTTCCAGCCTACCCAGCCTTTCTTTATGTCTCAAATCTTCCATACCCGGCAACATCCTGGTAAATCTCTTCTGAACCTTCTCCAGCTTAATAACATCCTTCCTATAACCGGACACAGTATTCCAGAAGAGGCCTCACCAATGTCCTGTACAACTTCAACACGACGTCCCATTTCCTATACTCAAAGGACTGAGCAATGGAGGCAGATGTGCCAAATGCCTTCTTAACCACTCAGTGAGACAACTGTTATACACACTATATACATCCTTCCATCTTGAGAACAACACCCAGTTATTCCGTGTGCTGCACACTGCTTGCTATGATAAAGATTTGGTTTATTGTGATATTATGATCAATGTGTTATAATTCAGCAACGCTTCTTATCCAGTTCTGGCTTCATTGAGCAAGCTTGTAACAGACCCAGTCTCCTGTTTTATTTTTGGTAATGGAAGCAGTCAATGAATATTCTGACGAAATAATTCTCTGAATGTTGGCATGGGTTCAAACATGTAAAACAAAATTCATTTCCCGTCCGAAAAAAAGTCCCTTTTCTGTTTAAACGCATTGTTGTTTACTTCAAGTCTTTCATCTCACCTTAATTAATTGAAGAAAAATATCCTTGTTGACAAATATATATAAACAAGAAATACGAGCACAATTGCTTGGTGCTTTTACAATATGACGTACTGCTTGTTAAAGAGAAACCTAAAGGGAGATTTGAAAGAAAAATAGATAAATGTCCTTGCTGTTGGACGCACTGATTGTTCCAGGAATGTGCAACAAACTCAAAGGAGAAGATTATTGAAATAAAACTCACAAACTGCAGTGATTCATGAAGTAGTCTCTCCCTTCAATGGGATTTGTAGATGATGAAGAGTTCTGTAGCAAAAGCAAAAGTCATTTCTTCATGAGCAAGCATCGACTCCAGAGTTCTATTGCATTGAGTAATAACCCTCATTCCAGTCAACCCAGATAATCACTCCAGACCTTCGCTGTAAATTGTATTAAAGCAAAGTAACTGCCAACACTTGACAGCTTCAGAAAAACATAAACATGTTGCTGGTTATTGACCAGATGTCCTGATTAGTCAGCTGTTATAAAGCAACCAAGAAATTACGCTACTGTCCATTTAAAACAGAAGTGGCAACTTTCCAGAAACATGGAACAGTGAGATCAAAACAGATCATTGAAGCATAAACTGGACAGCAGCTTCTGGGGTTGGAGAGATAGACCATGAGTTCCCAGGAGTTTGGTGGTTAACCTATGCCACTTGGCTATCTGGCTGGCACAGACAAACTCTGCCCTCAACTGCCTCAGTCGTTTACTTGTTTGATAGGTTTAAGACCATAAGACCAAAAGGTAAAGGAGAAACAATAGGCCTTTCATCCCATCGAGTCTTTTCCAACATTCAATAAGATCATGACTGAACTGGTTGTGGTCTCTGCACTTTCTTGTCTGCCCTCCCTAATCCTTGACTGCCTTGATTAAATTCAACGACCCAGCCTCCAGGGAAAGAGAATTCCATATACTAACTACCCTCAAATAGAAAGAAAAAAGGTCTCCTCAGTGAGTACCTTCTATGTTTAATCAATGTTACCTGGTTCTACTCTCTCTAACTCAGGAAATCATACTCCCAGCATCTGCGCTGTCAAGTCCTGATGGAATCTTGCAATATGCTCAGCTTGCATTATTCTAATCTGCAATGGATACAGACTCAATCTTTCTTCATAAGGTAAGCATTTCATTGGTTGAATGAACCTGCTTCCAACCTGTTTCTAATGCAATTACATAATTTGTCAAATAAAGAGAATAAAACTGTACACAGTTCTCCACATGTGGTCTCACCAAGGCTTAAGGCAGCTGCAGTAAAACATCCTTATTTTTATATTCCATTCCCCGTGCAATAAACACCAATATTCCATTTACCATCCTAATCACCTGCTAAACCTGCAGAGTAACGGTTTGTCATTCATGTATGAAGACGCTCACATCACTTTGTACTTCTGAGCTCTGAAATCTCTCTCCAGCTAAATAGTACACTGCTTTTCGGTTCTTCCTGCCAAAGTGAACAAGCTCATGTTTTCCCACCTGTTATTCCATCTACCAAACTCTTGCCCCACTCACTTTACTGCCTTAAAGATTTGCTACCTTCTCTACCTTTCCGATCTGTTTTTGTTGAGTGTGACCAATTTAGCTGCCATCTATTTGACCCCTACCTAAATTGGAAGTAGTTGAAAGATCCCAGCACTGTGGCTACATCACTTCATGAGTTACAACTTGCCAATATGAAACTGATTTATTCATCCCTACTCCAGCTTCCTCTAGGCTAATCTTTCCTTTATTATTGAACCCAACATGTGCACTCATCTGGTGTTTTAACTTTTGATGTGCTTCCTTATCAAATTTGAAATTTTAAAATCTCAACTTTTAAATATCAGATATAACTGAAGTAACTGCACTTTAACAGCACACCCAGCTCCTTTGCCTTCTCTGTGAGGGTGGACTCTGTTGCAGAACATCTGAATTTATCCCTCAGGTGCCACCTTTGCAAAGGTGAAGAGCCTGTGACCTTGAATGTCTCAGAAACTCCAGCTTTGTCTTGGAAGGTGAAGAGTCCGAATATTGAACATAAACCCCGTGATAATTTTCACAAACGGTCCTCAGATTATACTGCAATAATTAAGTGCATCCCTAATACCAGATGTCAGAGCAGCACAATGGCTAGCACTGTTGCCTCACGTTGCCAGGGAACTGGGTTCAATTCTCTCCTTGGGAAGGTGTGTACAAACTCAATACGCCTAAAGGCCTCTTTTTGTACTATAAGCGTTCTATGATTCAAGATTTACCTTGAACGTGATAGATGAACTAAATTATCATAGTCGTGCTTTACATTCAGGACTATAACGTGCTAAATTCCTGATCTACACTGACTACAAATATCATCTCCTGTCCCGTTCACTCACCATTCTTGACTTCTCTGGTTTAAAGTGGATTCCTGTCCTCACAAACCACAAATATTGAATCCTATATTCATATTTCAATTGTTCATATCCTTACCCTTCCCGATCTCTGTAACATCCTCCAACTCAAACTCGGTTTCTCCAACTCTCTCCTCTTCTGCTTGAACCAGCAGTCCTTCTTTCACCCCACTCTCCTGGAATTGGCTTCATTTGCAAAGATTGAAAATCAGAATCCCTTCCTTATTTTTGATGAAGATCGTTATTCCAACTCACCTTCTTTGATCAGTCTTTGACACTTTTTATCATAGCTTTTTGATTCTGCTCTTTGAACTGTCAAGAGACCTTTTTTTTAACAATGTTGAAGGCACATAAATGCAAATTGTTTCTTACTTGATGCATTTGCCTAAACTCCACTAATATATGTCTACATACTGTCAATTAACTCCTTCACTCCGACAAACAGGTACTAAATGTATCTTTTCCATTAGAAGTCAAGCCCCAGTAACTTTATTAACAAATCCATCAATTAGCAGTACAAGCACCATTAACTCTGGGTCAATGCCATAATTGCATTACACATGTTTACCCACAGAAGCATTATTTGGATCTGAACACAACGGTTACTGATCAGGTATTGTTGCATCAGGCACATTTTGTTAAAGTTTTACGTCGTGTACTCATCAGGCCAATTCACAAAAATACAAATGTAGGGGGAAAACCAACATTTACTCTGCATAAGGGGAAAGTGCTAATTGGTTGGCAACTGGACTATAAGTGTCAAGGTGTTGTTATGGGCAAAGCCTCTGTCAATGATGATGACATTTAACAATTAGGTTTTGTTTAAATTTTAAATCAGGTATATAAATTCTGATTGGTCAAAGCATTGCCCTGAAAAATGAACCAGCAAATAACTGTTGCATATTTATTAAGTTGAAATTGGCACAATGCATGTATATATTCATTGTGTCTACAAAAAACAGAGGCGTGCATATTAATATTTGTAGTATTAATCACCTCTGACCTGCTCCTGTAACCATTATATTTATATGGCTAGTCCAATTCAGTTTCTGGTCAATGGTAACCCCAGGATGTTGTTAGTGATGGATGCAATGATCACAATGCCATTGAATGTCAAGGATAGATAGTTACATAAAAAAACAAAAGAACTGCAGGTGCTGAAAATCAGAAACAAAAACAGAAATTGCTGGAAAGGAGAGATATCAGAGTTAACATTTCAAATCCACTGACCTTTCCTCAGACAGTTAAATTCTCGTTTGTTCAAGATGGTCATTGCCTGGTACTTGTCTGGGTGAATGTTATTTCCCATTTTTCAGCCCAACCCTGGATATTATTCAGATCTTGCCATTTGGATAAGGGTCGCTTTAATATCCAAGGAGTTGCCAATGTACAATTCATTACACACATATGCACCATACTGTGAGGCCATCTGACAATCTGAACTTGGCTGTCAGTGTGATTCTTTGCATTGGAGAAAGTGAGGACTAAGGTGCCGGAGATCAAGATCAAAAGGTGTGGCGCTGGAAAAGCACAGCTGGTCAGACAGCATCCAAGGAGCAGGAGAGTCAACGCTTCAGGCATAAGCCCTTCACCAGGAATCTTTGGATCCTCGGGACTATCCAGCAAGTGTTGCCCAGTTGTAGAATCACATCTACTATTGGGCATCACGTTGTGAGTTTAGCCAACATAAGCTGATTGGGTACAGTCGGCACCTTGCTTGCTATGAATAGCCAGAGAGATATGTTGTTGATATGATCCAGTAGTCTTTAGGACAGACAGCCTGCATACCAGCACTGAAATTCATATACCACACTCCCCATTTGAGTAATGGGCAGAATGCCTTTTTGGCTTGAAGGCAACATCCTGTTAATTGCAAACCGTAGGGTAATCTGAGGTAGACTGGGCAATTTCAGGACTAACAGTGATAGTCTGCAGGCCTTAATAGGTGTGATAAACAATAAGAAACAATCTGATCAGGATATCTTGCAAGATATCTTGATGCACCTTATTTCAGTATAAGAATGAGAGGTGACATTTTTGGAAGGTGCAAAGTTCTTAGGGTACTTGACCGGGTGGATATGGAGAAGTTGTTTCTCCTTGTGGGAGGATCTAGGACTTGAGGGTTAATCTCAAAATAAGGGGTTGCATATTTAAGACTGAGATGAGGAGGAATTTCTTCTCTGAGAGTGTAGTGAATCTGAGGAATTATTTACCATTTAGGGCTGTCGAGGCTGGGTCATTAAGTATATTCAAGGCTGAGAGAGACAGATGGAAGGGGATCAAGGGTTATGGAGAAAAGGCAGGAAAGTGGAGTTGAGGATGATCAGCCATGAATGGAGCATCAGATTCAATGGGCTGAACGGCCGACAGTAACAAACGGCTAGGGTTTTATTTACAAGTTTGATGATAAGTACAACCTTATAGAATGTAAAAGTGTAAGAATTCCAATGTGTACATTCACCAGTGATGGGAGGTTTGTGGTACACAATAACAGAGAATTCCCTGCATAATTTCTCAACAAGGACAGTGAAGGAAACAAGCTGGTTTGACTATTCCATTTCAAAATGGAGTTGAGCTCTGGGTGGGGCCCATTAAGACATGTCAGGAGATTCTAACAGACAGCAGCAGATTCAAATATAGCAAACATATGATTGACAAATCGGAAATATGCAATGGGTCAGAGGGGGGTTGCCGTTCTATCACAGGCATGTTTCTCATGGAATCCAACAAAGATGTTAACAAGAGCTGGACCCGGTGGGGACTCCCATGGCAACACCGTTTATTCGAGTGGATGTGACGTTGTTAATCTTAACTGCTCATATTGCTAAATGCATTAGTTCAATGAACAATGGTCTCAATCATCATGAGATGGTGCTGCTGCACAGATGTCTACAGTGTCATTGTCGATAAAAAGTGGAACTGGAAAGGCACAGCAGATCAGGCAGCACCAGAGGATCAGCAGAGTTGAAGTTTTGGGTTGGGACCCTTCGTCAGGATCTTGATGAAGGGTCTCAACCCAAGACATTGACTTTCCTGCTCCTCCCATCCTGCCTGACCTGCTGTGCTTCTCCAGCTCTGCTTTTTATTGACTCTGACCTCCAGCATCTGAAGTCCTCACTGTCTCCAAGTGTCTGCAGCTTCATATTGTGCAGAACCAGTCATAGACTTGAAAGGGCATAAAGAGACATCGCTATAGTATACATTGGGCAGTTTGTATCTGCATGGTTGCAGTGAGCCATGGGTAGCTTGTTTCTTGTGCACACACATGCTGCTTTTGAGTGAGCCTGTCTAATCATGCTGATCCACTGAAGTTCATATGAAGTTTCCCCCATCATTAAGAATAGTGTGCATGATATCAGTATTGTCACGCTTATTAAGGACAAGTATTTCAGTCCTTTTTTAGGGTTTGCAGATTGCTACAGATCATTCAATTGTTGCTGCAGTCACACAATTCTATGTCCTGTCGTTCTTTTAGATAATGTAAACACTTAAATGAATTGAGAATCCAAAATCCCTCCACTCTCTCTCTCTGATCAAATAGATGTTTCTTTCAGTAAAGGAACATTTCCATTTGGTTGCAGCTGCTACCTGTTCACACAGCTCTGCAATATGACAGAGAAATGTATGCGCAAGGAGATGTTGTACCTCCACTGTCTATACTGTAATTAATTAAAGTGACAGTCTGACACAAACTCAAAAATACACTTCAAGAAGATTAAAATGCAAGTGCCAATGGACAGAGAACTCAGTCCAATTTCTTAATCAAACACAAAAACCTGATCACAATAAATATTTTAAACGTGGATGGTTGTGTTATTCATGTTAACATTAGGCCTATTTATAACTGAGAGCTATCATTATCAACAGCAGTTCTGGCTATCAATATCTACAGGTGTCTGTTTCCACCCAAAGCCCAGTTCTTTTACAATGGAACAGAAGGCTGGATATTTATAAGACATGAGGTTATTTTAAACAGATGGATTTTTAATAAGGGTGGTCAGAAAGCTCAATGCTGGACCATTCATTGCTGACTAAGGACACAACAATACACCTTAAGTTATTATTACAATTTAAATTGATAAATTGCTATCATTACTTCAGTTTGTTTTTATTTATTTCCTTGTTTTTTTTAGGGTGTGACCTCACTGTTGCTCATCCATCCAGCAATCCACACTGCTCTGCAGATAAATCCATCTAAACGCACTCAGGAATGGACCAAACTGTGAGCAAAACATATCATTGAATAAAGAAACCCACTCGACAATCTCAGGATAAGGGATTGGATCATCTAGGACTGGGGTGAGGAGAAATTACTTCACTCAAAGGATTGTGAATCATTGCAAGGTTCCTTTGAATTCTCTGCCCCAGGGGTTTGTGAATGTTCCATATAATGAGGGCTGGATCAGACAGAATTTCTGAACACTCAGGGAATTGAGGGATACAAGAGAGAGTGGGAAAGTGGTGTTTCAACATTCAGCCATGATTGTACTGAATGATGGAGAAGGTATAAATAATCATCTCCCTTTTCTCATTGTCCAATAAATGGTATGACACATAGAATCCCTACAGTGTGCAAACAGACCCTTCAGCCCAACAAGTCCTCACTGACCCTCCAAAGAGTAACCCACCTAGATCTATTCTGCTACCCTATATTTACCCCTGACTAATGCACCTAACCCACACATTCCTGAACACTATGGGCAATTTAGCTGAGCCAATTCACCTAACCCACACATCCCTGAACACTATGGTCAACTTAGCACAGCCAATTCACCTAACCTACACATCTTTGGATTGTGGGACGAAACCCACACAGACTTGGGAAGAATGTACAAACTCCACAAGGAGTTAATAAGGAGGCTGGAATTGAACTCGGGTCCCTGGTGCTGTGAGGCAGTAGTACTAACCACTGAGCCATTGTGCTGCCCCGCATGCTAAGAAGGAAGTGGTGTACTTAAGTAACAAACAACCAAGACAGGAAAGGACTATACCATTGAAAGTAGGGCATTGGGTAGTGTTGTAGAACAAAGACGCCTAGGGGTTCAGATACGTAATTCTTTGAAGCTTTGTCACATGTGAAGAGGGTGGATAAGAAGGCATTTAGCACGCTTGCCTTCATTGATTGAGATTTGCGTGTTAGAGTTGGGACATTGTGTTGATATAGTACAGGATGTTGATGAGGCCTCTTCTGCAGTAGTGTCCATTTTTGGTCGCCCTTTTATATTATCAAGCTGGAGAGGATTCAAAAAAGACTTACCAGGATGTTGCCAGGAAAGGAAGGTTTAAGTTATAGGGTGAGGCTGGAGAAGCTGGGATTCTAAAAGGCTGACACAACACTGAGGGCCGAAAGGCCTGTACTCTGCTGTACTGTTCTATGTTCTTTCTACAGGAGTGTGGGAGGATGATGGGTAACCTCATAGAGGTTTATAAAATCATGAGGAGTGTAGATAAGGTGAATGGCAAGTGCCTTTTCCCTCGGGTGGGGGAATTGCAAGACTGGATGGATGAAAACCTGTGAGAGAGTGCTTTAAAGAAAATAGTCATATGCCACTGGCTTTTAATGGCTTTGTGAAGCAGTAATGCAGTAATTTACTTCTACTGGCAGAGCTAATGAACATGCATCTTATCATTTTTCCCCCAACACAGTCATATCCTTGGAAGTGTTAGGAGGGACACATCTGTATTGTTGGATACCTCAGGTGTCTTGCATCATGATCAGCTTTGGTTCTGTCTTCATGTGTTCTCTAATTCAATGGGCTTCAAAATTGCAAACTCCCGAATGTTCCTGCTAGATCAATAACTCAGCCTTGATCCTGGCAATAGCAAAGCACGCAGCAGGAATACATTGACAGTGATTGCCGTTAAGACTATTGGCTCAGTATCACTATATATTTTGTTTGTCACATTCGGTGCCAATGTTGTTTGCATGCTGGCGTCTTTCATTTGTTACTTTGGACCCAGATACCTTGAAGCACTTGATATGTTCAATTTATTCTCTCTTGTCAGATAGGTGACTCGATAAGATTACAAATATTTGCTTTTAATTGTCATTCCTTCGGGTTTGACCGATCGGTATCGACATTGTTTCCTTCCTCGTACACTTCAGTCTAAAATCTCTCCTGTCTAACATGTCGTGTTCACGAGCCTTGAATTCAGCACGAGCCTTGAATTCTGCTACTGTCACCAGATCAATATTGTTAGCAAAATTCAAGCTGTTCCCACCCCCCGCAAAGATATTCGTGGCTCCCTACATTTTATTAAAAGGCTCAAACCATTGTATGCTAACGAGAGATATCGAGCAAAGCTGAAAATAGCAGAAATCCCCACTGAACATCCACTGTAAGATAAAACTAGTCAATCAAAAGGTTCACTGGACATAAAAGATCCAAAGATCCTCTTCAAACAAATGTTGCCAACATAGATTAGACTCCCTGCAGTGTGGAAACAGGCCCTTTGGCCCAACCAGTCCACACTGACCCTCCAAAGAACAACCCATGCAGACCCATTTCCCTCTGATTAATGCACTTAACACTACGGGCAATTTAGCGTGGCCAATTCACCCTAACCTGCACATCTTTGGACTGTGGGAGGAAACCTGAGCAAACCCATGCAGACACAGGGAGAATGTGCAAACTCCACACAGACAGTTGCCCAAGGCTGGAATTGGACCTGGGACCCTGGTAGCAATGCTAACCACTGAGCCACCATGCCACCCACAAAATGCTTCTAACAGTTCTCCCCCTTGAAACATTAGACATTAATCTCATTCACAGTTTATAACTTCTCATTTCAATCAAATTGGCTGCACCTTTACCTATGCGATTGGTGATTATATTTGAAATGCTTTGAGTTTTCATATGAACACGCCATGTCACTATTTCACAACAGGTTAGCAGAGCTTGTGGAACAGTGGGTAGGGTGTCTGCCTCTGTAATGGAGGCTCCAGGTTAGAGGGTCAGAACAGGACTTGAAGGCCCAAGGAGCTGCATTCAAAACCCAGCCAAGCAGGTGGAGCATTAACCTCTGAGTCCTTCCAACACCTGCCAAGGGCAGGTGGTAAAAGTGGGAGAGTTTCCTCGTCAGCCATGTGATGGATTATCCATAGCTCCAGTCTACGAGATGTTGATAAAAGTGTTGACACAGCTTGTAATCCTTGACAGTTTAGTGGAATAGTTGTCTCAGTTGGTGAGATGGCTGGTGTGGATCAGATCGGTACTGACAGCATGGGGTTTGAGTTCAGCTCCAGCTGGCTAGATATGGGACCTGTTTCCATGCCTTATGCGCAATGAAGATGGCAGCACTGTGGGTTAGACAGAGAACTCAAAAACTACTCAAATTCTTTCCTTTTTAACACTGTGCTTTCTCAAGTATTGAATAGATTGCAGAGAGCATTGATGACTCCTGATCTGTCACTGGATTGCCACTAGGTAATAAGATCAAGCTTTTTGAAGTGAAGAAAGACATTGAGTGTTTTCCTAAGTGATATTAGAACTACTTCTTACATCAACCTCAACTGTTAAAGAAATATTATCAGCAGTTAACCACACATGAACATGAGACTTGAACCACACAGATGGCCCAAAGATCATGAAACACGGATTCTTTAATTTATTGTTATGCGAAAGTCACTTTCAAAAGTCACTGGAGTCAGGGAAAGTCCAGGATGATTGGAAGATCGCTGTTGTAACCCCATTGTTCAAGAAAGGATCAAGACAAAAGATGGAAAATTATAGGCCAATTAGCCTAACCTCAGTTGTTAGTAAAATTCTAGAATCTATCGTTCAGGATGAGGTTTCTAAATTCTTGGAAGAGCAGGGTCGGATTAGAACAAGTCAACATGGATTTAGTAAGGGAAGGTCGTGCCTGACAAACCTGTTAGAATTCTTTGAAGAGGTGACAAGTAGGTTAGACCAGGGAAACCCAGTGGATGTGATCTATCTAGACTTCCAAAAGGCCTTTGATAAGGTGCCACACGGGAGGCTGCTGAGTAAGATGAGGGCCCACGGTGTTCGAGGTGAGCTACTGGCATGGATTGAGGATTGGCTGTCTGACAGAAGGCAAAGAGTTGGGATAAGAGGTTCTTTTTCGGAATGGCAGCCGGTAACAAGCGGTGTCCCACAGGGTTCAGTGTTGGGGCCACAGCTGTTCACATTATATATTAATGATCTGGATGAAGGGACTGGGGGAATTCTAGTGAAGTTTGCCGATGATAACGAAGATAGGTGGACAGGCAGGTAGTACTGAGGAAGTGGGGAGGCTGCAGAAGGATCTAGACAGTTTGGGAGAGTGGTCCAGGAAATGGCTGATGAAGTTCAATGTGACCAAATGCGAGGTCTTGCACTTTGGAAAATAGAATACAAGCATGGACTACTTTCTAAACGGTGAGAAAATTCGTAAAGGCAAAGTTCAAAGGGATCTGGGAGTGCTAGTTGAGGATTCTCTAAAGGTAAACATGCAGGTTGAATCCGTGATTAAGAAAGCCAATGCAATGTTGTCATTTATCTCAAGAGGGTTGGAATATAAAAGCAGTGATGTGCTACCGAGACTTTATAAAGCTCTGGTTAGGCCCCATTTGGAGTACTGTGTCCAGTTTTGGTCCCCACACCTCAGGAAGGACACACTGACACTGGAGCGTGTCCAGCGAAGATTCACACGGTTGATCCCTGGAATGGTAGGTTTAACATACGAGGAATGGCTGAGGATCCTGGGATTGTATTCATTGGAGTTTAGAAAATTAAGGGGAGATCTGATAGAAACTTACAAGATAATACATGACTTGGAAAGGGTGGACGCTAAGAAATTGTTTCCGTTAGGCGAGGAGACTAGGACCCGTGGGCACAGCCTTAGAATTAGAGGGGGTCAATTCAGAACAGAAATGCGGAGCCATTTCTTAAGCCAGAGAGTAGTGGGCCTGTGGAATTCATTGCCGCGGAGTGCAGTGGAGTCCGGGACGCTAAATGTCTTCAAGGCAGAGATTGATAAATGCTTGATGTCACAAGAAATTAAGGGCTACGGGAAGAATGTGGGTAAGTGGAGTTGAAATGCCCATCAGCCATGATTAAATGGCGGAGTGGACTCGACGGGCTGAATGGCCTTACTTCCACTTCTATATCTTATGGCCTTATGGTCTTATTGTCATCAGGTCTTTACAAGCATGAAGGGAAATCAAGATTAAATAATGGGCACTGTCCATACATGGAGACAGGTCTATGGTCTAATGTGGGTGAAGAAATCTTTTATTTAAACCTTCCCCCATGAATTCTCCTAGCACTAAAGACGCCCTATTTTCCAGGAAGGAACCATTTAACTCCCCCAGCTGCCCTGCTTGGCACCCTCCTTCACTAGCGCCACCTGTTGCTGGACATTCCATCATAATTTATATGGAACCATTCTGTATATGAGTGGGGTTAGTTACAGCAACACCTCATCTTCCACCTCAGGAGCTTACAACCATACAGCCTTAACATAGAATTCACCAGCTTCCAAAGCTCCCCACCCCCCCACCTCATCCCAGTTCCAGCCCTCCCTCTCCATCCCAACCTCCTGACCTGACCTAACTTGGCCTATCTTGCTTCCCATCTCCCCACTGACCAATCACAATCACCTCCCACCTGCATTCACCTCTCGCCATCCCACTTACCTTTCCCCCAGCCCAGCCCCTCCCTCTATTTATTTGTCAGCCCCCTTCCCCCTCCCCAGTCCTGATGAAAGGTCCCAACCTGAATCATCGACCCCCCCTGCCCCTCTGATGCTACTTGCACCTGCTGTGCTTTTTCCAGCTCCATTCTTTATTCACTCTGACTCTCCAGCATCTGCAGTCCTCACTATCTCCAGGTCAGGTGACAAGGCTTGCCAAACTCTAAGGCAGAAGTGGGTACTGCAGATTCTGGAAATCAGAGTCAAGATTAGAGTGGTGCTGGAAAAACACAGCAGGTCAGGCAGCATCCGAGGAGCAGGAAAATCAATGTTTCAGGCAAAAGCCCTTCATCACCAGGTCAGGCAGCATCCAAGGAGCAGGAGAATCGACGTTTCGGGCATAAGGGCTTTTGCCCGAAACGTCGATTCTCCTGCTCCTTGGATGCTGCCTGACCTGCTGTGCTTTTTGCTGCGCTTTTCCAGCAACACATTTCCAGCTCTGATCTCCAGCATCTGCAGACCTCACTTTCTCCTACAGAAAGAGAGTGACAGGTTACAGATTGAGAGTGACAGGTTACAGAGAGAGAGAGTGACAGGTTACAGAGAGACAGTGACAGGTTACAGAGAGAGTGACAGGTTTCAGAAAGAGAGTGACAGGTTACAGAGAAAGAGTGACAGGTTACAGATTGAGAGTGACAGGTTATAGAGAGAGAGTGACAGGTTACAGATTGAGAGTGACAGGTTACAGAGAGTGAGTGACAGGTTACAGAGAGACAGTGACAGGTTACAGAGAGAG
>NC_057741.1:36937526-36944327 GCF_004010195.1 Chiloscyllium plagiosum
CATAAGGGCTTTTGCCCGAAACGTCGATTCTCCTGCTCCTTGGATGCTGCCTGACCTGCTGTGCTTTTCCAGCAACACATTTTTCAGCTCTGATCTCCAGCATCTGCAGTCCTCACTTTTTCCCTTCATCACCAGTCCAGTATCAGGTTAGGGTTACAATGAAAGACTCAACCTCTCCCTTCACTGAGGTCTGGTTGCCCTCTGGTTAAATCACCACCAGTCATCTCTCTCTAATGCGAGAGCAGCCCCTAAGGTCTGGTAAGACAATGGTGATGCAACAAAAGTCCTTGCCAAGCTCTAAGTCTGACCTGTCGGAGCTTTCCATTGTGTGAACTCAGGTCACTGGAGATACGTTTTACCAAGCTGAGTTTTTGGGTGACAAGTGATTTACTCACTGATTACACCAGCTCTCTTTGTTCAGTTTGTACTCACAGATGTCTAAAAAAATCTGATCCCCTGAGTCCTTCCCTTCAGAGAAATGTTTGTGCTAGTTTCAAAGTCTATTTTCTAAATCTAAAGCATGAAAACAATTTACCCCTTCATCACATTTCGCAAAACCTGAACAATCTCAAGAGCAACATCCTCACCAGCTGTGGGAAAATTTACAACTAAATTCTATCTTGTGTTCCTTTTGGGTCTTTAATGTATTAAAGAGAATTGAATCAAACTTGCAAGACAGGACCAGGCCATTTAGATTGACAGATCTGTACTGATATTAATATTCCTGATCAGCCTACACCCACTATCTGTGAGCTCACTGTCAGCATAGAAAACAGATAAATCAGGAGCAGGAACTGGCCATTCAGCCCTGCTCCACTATTCAATACTATCAGGTTTAATCATCCAAATCAGTCTCCTGTCCCCACTTCCTCACCATATCCCATGACCATTTTAGCTCTGAGAATTAAATCTATCTCATTCTTGAAACCATTCAATGCTTTGGCCTCAAATGCTTTCTCTGGGTGAACAAAATTTCTACTCATTCCAGTCCTAAATGGCCTACTGTGTGTCCTTAGACTGTGACCCCCTCCTGCTTTATCGATTATAAAACAGGCCATTCAGCCCAAGTCCACACTGACCCTCTGAAGAGTGTCCCACCTGGACCCATTCCACTGCATTTCCCCTGACTAATGCACCTAACCTACATATCCCTGGACACTATGGGCAATTTAGCATGGCCAATTCACCTAACCTGCACATCTTTGGACTGTGGGAGGAAACCCACAGAGAATGTGCAAACTCCGCACAGACAATCACCTGACGCTGGACTCAAACCTGAGTCCCTGGTGCTGTGAGGCATGAGTGCTAACCACTGAGCGACCACATCCCTCCATTCCTCATTCCAACATGTATTTATCTAGTTTCCCTTTAAATGTATCTTTGTTATTCGCTTCTCTCAGTTCAACAGCAGTTACGAATGGGAATAACTGCCAGCTCAGCTAGTGGTGTACACGTCTCATGAATGAATAAAGAAAGTATGATTCCTTATGCGGTACATTCCATAGTGTCACTATTTTCTGTAGAAAGAGGTTTCTCCTGAATTCCTCATTGGATTTATTACTGACCATTTTATATCTATTAACGTCCATTAGTGAAAAGGCTTCTTGATTTCTTGCCTGTCAATACTCTCGCTCATAATTTTAAAGACCACAATTGGTTTAGTGTTCAGCTTTTCTTTACAGATGAGTCCCTTAAAGGAACCCAGCTCTTTTGTTCTCGTCATTCGGCCAATCAGCTTGTTTGTTGCTGGCAGGTTTAGTTTAAGTAAAAGTCACCTTCTCCATATTGTGCAATAATAGTATGAGCTGTGAAGGACCCACAATCAATCTGTAATCATCACTCCTTTGTCACTCCAGCACTGATCTTCATTTCCCGGTAATTCCAGCTAAGTCAATCTTTTCTTTAATTCATTTGTGGGACATGGATATTGCTGACTGTGCCCAACATTTATTGCCCATCCCTAGCTGTCCTTCAGAAGGTCAGGGTGAGCTGCCTTCTTGAACTATTACAGTCCGTGTGCTGTAGGTATACTCCCAATGTCCATTCGGTCGGAATTCCAGGATTTTAACTCAGTAACATTGAAAGAACAGAGTTTCCAAGTTAAGATGGTGAGTGGCTCTGAGGGGAACTTGCAGGGGATGGTGTTCCCATGTATCTGCTGCCCTTGTCCTTCTAGATGGAAGTGGTTGTGAGTGTGGAAGATGCTGTCTAAGAATCTTTGGTGAATTTCTACAGCACATCTTGTGGACAGTGCACACTGCTGTCAGTGATGGAGGGAGTGGATTCTTGTGGATGTGCAGCCAATGTGGGGTCATGCTTCTTGAGTGTTGTTGGAGCTGCACCCATCCAGGCAAGTGGGGAGTATTCCATCATACTCCCAACTCGTGCATTGTAAATGGTGAACAGGCTTTGGGGAGTCAGGAAGTGAGTTCGTCATCGCAGTATTCCACACCTCTGACCTGCTTTTGAAACCATTGAGTTCATTTGGCAAGTGCAGTTAAGCTTCTGGTAAATGGTAACCCCCGGGATATTAATAGTGGGGGACTCAGTGATGGTAACAACATTGAATGTCAAGGGGTGGTACTTAGATTGTCTCTAATTGGAGATGGACATTGCCTGGCATATGTGTGACATGAACCTTGTAATTTGTCAGCCCAAGCCAGGATATTAGTGGGCGGCACGGTGGCACAGTGGTTAGCACTACTGCCTCACAGCGCCAGAGACCCGGGTTCAATTCCCGCCTCAGGCGACTGACTGTGTGGAGTTTGCACGTTCTCCCTGTGTCTGCGTGGGTTTCCTCCGGGTGCTCCGGTTTCCTCCCACAGTCCAAAGATGTGCAGATCAGGTGAATTGGCCATGCTAAATTGCCCGTAGTGTTAGGTAAGGGGTAGATATAGGGGTATGGGAGGGTTGCGCTTCGGTGGGTCGGTGTGGACTTGTTGGGCCAAAGGGCCTGTTTCCACACTGTAATGTAATCTAATTTTCAAAATCCTGTTGCATTGGAACATGGACTGCTTGATACAAGGAAGGGCTTGCTGTCAATTACACAGAATACTGGAGAAACTCAGCAAGCATCTGTGGAGAGAGAAACAGGGTAAATGTTTCAAGTCCAGTCAAATCCTCCAAGGGCCATGCTGGATCTGAAATGCTCACTCAGCTCCTCTGCCCACAGATGCTGCCAGACCTGCTGAACTTCTCCAGTGGTTTTCTGTGTTTGTTTCAGATTTGTAGCATCTGCAATATTTTACCTTTATATGCAGTGATCTACCAATTTTCAAAACCTCAGGACATCCCAAAGCACTTCTCAGCCAATGAAGGACTTTTAAAACAATGTCCCTGTTGTAATGTGGTGACTGTGGCAGCCAACGTCCACACAGCAAGTTCCAAGAAACAGCAATGTGGCCAGATAATCTGGTTTTGACTGAGGGAATAAATACTGACCAGAAGGCCAGGGAGATCGCCCAGGCTCCTCCTCACGATAATGCCATGGGATCATTCATTTCCACCTGAGAGAGCTGGTAGGGGTTTGGAGAGCACCTCCAACAGGACAAGTCATAGGTAGATAGGATAGTGAAGGCAGCGGTTGGTATGCTTTCCTTTATTGGTCAGACTATTGAGTAGGGGAGTCGGGAGGTCATGTTGCGGCTGTACAGGACATTGGTTAGGCCACTGTTGGAATATTGTGTGCAATTCTGGTTTCCGTCCTATCGGGAGGATGCTGTGAAACTTGAAAGGGCTCAGAAAAGATTCACAAGGAGGATTTGATCTGTAGGGAGAGGCTGAACAGGCTGGGGCTGTATTCACTGGAGTGTTGGAGGCTGAGGGGTGACCTTATAGAGGTTTATAAAATCATGAGGGGCATGGACAGGATAAATAGACAAGGTCTTTTCACTTGGGTGGGTTAGTCCGGAACTAGATGGCATAAGTTTAGGGTGAGAGGGAAAAGATATAAAAGGGCATAAGGGACAACATTTTCACGCAGAGGGTGGTACGCGTATGGAATGAGCTGCCAGAGGATGTGGTGGAGGCTGGTACAATTACAACATTTAAGAGGCATTTGGATGGGTGTATGAATTGGAAGCGTTTAGAAGGATGTGGGCTAAATGCTGGCAAATGGGAATAGATTAGGTTGGGATATCTGGGTCAGCATGGATGAGTTGGATCGAAGGGTCTGTTTCAGTGCTGCACATCTTTCTGACTCTGAGTCTAAGTTCTGCCTTGGAGAGTCAGCAAGGGTTTTTCTTCTTCTGATGTCTCAAGAGCAAAACCTGAACCTGAGAACTCTGCTCACTGAGACATGGTTGACACATGTAACTAACTTTACATTTAATCCATGCATAAGGACTTCTTTTAAATAATTGCTTTCAAAATCTTTGTAAATCTGTCCTGGGCTACACTGTAGTTGTGACATATCCACTTGCTATAGCAGTACCATCTTCTCAAAGAACAAACTGGGACTCACAGCCAGCTTCTGCTAGCTATTATTGTTTGTCACCTTTTAATTCTGAGCAGGTATTGGCAAAGCCCTGCAAAACTACCATCCAGCATTTCCTCGTGCTGCTAATGTTAGACTAACAGCTCCCTCAGCATATCACTCTCTCACAAGGTTGACACTGAGGACAGTTTGTTACAGACACACATTGAAGTGACATGGCAGAGCCTGCCCTGACTTCACAATGCTATACTGCATTCCTCACAGCACTCAGCCAAGTCTGATTTGTAATGCACAACATGGATCTGACGTATCTGGGGAACTTCCGACATTGACGAGCCAATGCCAATATTAGAACTGCTCTGGGTAGGGAAATACCTAATTCTGACCGACAGCTGTTTATCCCTGCAGCCAAATTATAGGCGTGGCCCAAAGGTAATACTAACTCTGCTGCTTTTCATAATGGTCTTGAAGGGTAGATGCAGGAAGGTTCCTATCCTTTGTTTTTAAATGCTGAGTCCATTGGAGTTTCTGGTCAATGGTAACCCCCTAGGATGTTGATAGTGAGGGAATCAGTGATGGCAACACCATTGAATGTCAAGGGCCAGTGGTTAGATTGTCTCTTATTAAGGAGTCAAGATCAGAGTGGTGCTGGAAAAGCACAGCAGGCCAGGCAGCATCCGAGGAGCAGGAAAATCGACATTTCGGCCAAAGGCCCTTCATCAGGAATCATCGGGCTTTTGACCCAGATATCCAAAATTAATCTAGCCCCATTTGCCAGCATTTGGTCCATATCCCTTTTAACCCTTTCTGTTCATATACCCATCCAGATGACTTTTAAATGTTGTAATTGTACCAGCCTCCACCACTTCCTCTGGCAGCTCATTCCATACACACACCACCCTCTATGTGAAACAGTTGCCCCTTAGATCCCTTTTATATCTTTCCCCTCTCACCTTAAATCTATGCCCTCTAGTTCTGGACTCCCCAACCCCAGGGAAAAGACCTTGACTATCCATCCAAACCATGCCCCTCATGATTTTATATATGTCTATAAAGTCTTCGCTCAGCCTCTGATGCTCTGATGCCTACATTCTGGGCTCTGCCAAATTTTGAAGGTAGGGTTTTTTGTGCAGCCTCCTCCTCCCATTATTTTCTTGATTGTCCAATAACATTCTTGACTTGATGTATACAATGACAGAGTAGTAGCCTGATCCATCGGCTGTGCTGCTGCTGAGCTCAGTCAACTGCTTGTGGGTTTTAGTGTTTGAAAGCAATATCACTCACTTTAGTGAGGCTGGTACCTGTGTACTGTCCCTTACACATTGACACTTCTCACTGAACCAGAATTCATCTTAATGGTTGTCATGGAATGTGGGACAGGCCATGCTCTGCACTCATAGATAGCACTCAGCAACTCATGGTTGCTAATTTTGGGAACTTATTTGATTCTTTGACTGTCCCATAGGCTGTAGCACAATGTGGGGTGTTGTTTGATTTAAGGCACTTTCCACATCTCATTCTCCAAGATACACACACACAAAATGTTCCTGTGCATCATTGTTGTGGATGAGGGGACAAGAAAGGATTGTGTAACCCAGGCCTGGATTGTGGAAGGGGATTTCACTGAAACCCACAATATTCTTAAAGGGTTTGGCAGGATAGATGGTGGGAGGATATTCCTTCCTGCCCAGCAACGCAAAGCCACACTATCACTCAGAATAAGGGGTTGGCCATTTTGGAATGAGAAAAAGAGGAATATTTGCACTCCCAGAGTGTTTTAAGTAATTGGATGCCAAGGTGTTAGGTATATTCAAGGCAGAGATTCATCAATGATGGGGAACTGAAAGGGATGAAGGAATATAGGGTTAGAACCTCAGGAGTTGAGGGAGGTGATCAGCCATGGACATGTTTGCTAGCACTCTTTTGGGGGGGGGGTTTAAACTAATTTGGCAGGGGGATGGGATCTGGACTTGTTATCCAGCAAGTAGGTTAGCTGTTTGTCAGGGTGTCCAAGAATGTAGGGAGGCTGTGGAGAAGGTAGCACTGACAGGGAATACTTGCGGACACAGAGATGGGTTCAAGAGTGTATACTTCAACGCAAGGAGTATCAGAAATAAGGTGGGTGAACTTAAGGCGTGGATCGGTACCTGGGACTACGATGTTGTGGCCATCACGGAAACATGGATAGAAGAGGGACAGGAATGGTTGTTGGAGGTTCCTGGTTACAGATGTTTCAGTAAGATTAGGGAGGCTGTGGAGAAGGTAGCACTGACAGGGAATACTTGCGGACACAGAGATGGGTTCAAGTGTGTATACTTCAACGCAAGGAGTATCAGAAATAAGGTCGGTGAACTTAAGGCGTGGAT
>NC_057741.1:36945917-36983373 GCF_004010195.1 Chiloscyllium plagiosum
AGGGCAGTGGATGTAGTGTACATGGATTTTAGTTAGGCATTTGATAAGGTTCCCCATGGTAGGCTCATGCGGAAATTCAGGAGGCATGGGATAGAGGGAAATTTGGCCAATTGGATAGAAAACTGGCTAACCGGTCGAAGGCAGAGAGTGGTGGTAGATGGTAAATACTCAGCCTGGAGCCCAGTTACATGTGGAGTTCCGCAGGGATCAGTTCTGGGTCCTTTGCTGTTTGTAATTTTTATTAATGACTTGGAAGAGGGAGTCGAAGGGTGGGTCAGTAAATTTGCAGGTGATGCGAAGATTGGTGGAGTTGTGGATAGTGAGGAGGGCTGTTGTCGGCTGCAGAGGGACTTAGATATGATGCAGAGCTGGGCTGAGGAGTGGCAGATGGGGTTCAACCCTGCCAAGTGTGAGGTTGTCCATTTTGGAAGGACAAATAAGAATGCGGAATACAGGGTTAACGGTAGGGTTCTTAGTAAGGTGGAGGAGCAGAGGGATCTTGGGGTCTATGTTCATAGATCTTTGAAAGTTGCCACTCAGGTGGATAGAGCTTGTAAAAAGGCCTATGGTGTATTAGCATTCATTAGCAGAGGGATTGAATTCAAGAGTCGTGAAGTGATGTTGCAGCTGTACAGGATGAGGGGTGACTTGATAGAGGTTTATAAGATGATCAGAGGAATAGACAGAGTAGACAGTCAGAAACCTTTTCCCTGGGTACAACAGAGTGTTACAAGGGGACATAAATTTAAGGTGAAGGGTGGAAGGTATAGGGGGGGATGTCAGGGGTAGGTTCTTTATCCAGAGAGTGGTGGGGGCATGGAATGCGCTGCCTGTGGGAGTGGCAGAGCCAGAATCATTGGCGACCTTTAAGCGGCAATTGGATAGGTACATGGATGGGTACTTTAGCTAGGACAAATGTTCGGCACAACATCGTGGGCCGAAGGGCCTGTTCTGTGCTGTATTGTTCTATGTTCTATGTTCTAAATTCTGGAGGCTGAATGTCCTACCCTAGCTCTATTTTTCCTGTTATGTTCATAGAATCATAAAAACCCTCCAGCATGGAAAGAGGTCTTTGGTCCATCAAGTCTGCAATGACTTCCAAAGAGCAGCCTGCCCAGATCCAGCTCCCTATTTCTATCTCTGTAATCCCACATTTCCCATTGCTAATCCACCTAGTTTGGACATACCTGAACACGACGGACAATTTGACATTGCCATCCACCAAACCTGCACGTCTTTGGACAGTGGGAGGAAATCGGAGCACCCAGAGGAAACCCACAGAGACATGGGGAGAACGTGCAAACACCACACAGACAGTCCCCGAGGCTGGAATCGCATTCATATCCGTAATAATTCAATCACTTCTTTAAACAACTAAAATAAATTATTTTGATGTCTACTGCTGTTATCCATATTTTGCCTTTCTATTTTCATCTTAGGCTTTCCCACACTCCCTTTAGTCATTTTAAACTCATTTTTCTATAACTCCAAGTCCTCGCTGTTGCTTAACACTTCTGCAAAGGAAATGGCAAGCCCATCCAAACCCTCAGCTTTTATGAGTTATGGTAAATGCTGTATCTCTCACATGAAGTAGAAAAATCAATCCCTTTTTCACCATGTATTAACTTTTATATATCTTCACTGGAGTGAAAATATTGCAATCATCAGAGAAAAATGCACATTGCCACCTCAAAAAGAATGATTTAAATATTAAGGAAACTATTTGCTTGTGGAGTTCAAGTCTATGTAATTAAATCTCAGGGAGCCATACAAAAAGCATGTTACAATGGAGAAGCAAATATATTTGCAATTAGAATCTGCACAAATATAGTAAAAGCAGACAAACAGAGTGATTTGTTGCATATTGCACTCATGGGAATGATGTGGATGCTGCTAAATGTGAGTATTAATGCACAGCTGTTTAACTGAGGGTTACTATGGCCCTTTAAGGGTAACAAAGAGGACTGCTTGCCTCGCCGTTTTCCTGCTTTCAACGGGGTGCACTAAAACAAGCACTTAAATCCCCAAACAGCGGGTCAGCCAATCAAGCGGAAGATACAATAATTTTCATAATCAGTTGTCAACTGCAATTAAATGCTATTTGAAACAGCTGGAATGGCATTTAGTGGGCCAGGGCAGCTGTAAGCTGAGCGGAGTCGGTGAGGAACCGAGAGGCATCAGAGCACAGGAAGGCAGGTTTGTGGGCCAGGTGCTGGGTGCCCTCCTGCAAGGAGACCAGGAAGAGGAGGGACACACTGCACAGGGCTGAGAGGGCACCACTCAGCAGTGGTTGATGCTGCACACTAGGGAGGAGGTGGCAGCGAGTGTCAACGCTGACTTTCAGAGCAGCAGGATCTGGAAAGAGTTCAAGCCGAGGAGTTTGAAACCTTAAGACCTCTGTGACAGCAAAAAAAATGCTATTTCATATGACAAGTTTGCAACCCAAATACACAAAGAACTTTCATTCGTAGAACGTAGAATATAGAACTGTACAGCACACGATGTTGTGCCAAACATGACGCCAAATTAAACTAGTACCTTCTGCGCTTGGTCCATATCCCTCCATTCCTTGCCTATTCATGTGCTTATCTAAAGTCCCTTAAATGCCTCTATCGTACCTGTCTCAACCACCACCACCCCTGGCAGCATGCCCCAGACTCCTACCACTGTGTAAAAAACCTGTCCCTCACATCTCCTTTGAACTTGCCCCCTCACCTTAAATGCATGTCCCCTACTATTAGACATATTCCAAGAGGTCGGTGTAGAAGAAAATCTTGCTTCACTTACAATCATACAGCACAAAAACAGACCCTTCCGTCCCACCCATCCATGCCAACCAGCTTTCCCCATCTAAACTAGTCCCATTTACCTGCGAGGGGTGTTCGCTGAAACCCACGATATTCTTAAAAGGTCTGGCAGAATAGGTGGTGGGAGAATGTTCCTTCCTACCCAGCACACCAAAACCACTGGGTCAATCGGAATAAGGTGTTAGCCATCTTGGAAGGAGAGAAGGAGAAATATTTGCACTCCCATAGTGTTTTACGTGATTGGAGCTCATTATCCTGCAGAGATGTGGATGCCGTGGTGTTAGGTATATTCAAGGCAGAGGTTCATCAATGTTGGGGAACTGAAGGGATGAAGGAATATAGGGATAGAACCGAGGGAGTTGAGGGAGATGATCAGCCATTGACATGTTAAATGCTGGAGCAGGCACTGGAGGTTGAATGGGCTACCCTAGCTTTATTTTTCCTGTTATGTTCATGGAATCATAGAGTCCCTATAGTGTGGAAAGAGGCCATTCAGCCTATTGAGTCTGCACTGACCCTCCAAGAAGAAGCTCATCTAGACCCCGTCCCCAATTCGATCCCTGAAACCGTGCATTTACAATGACTAACCCATTTAGCCTGCACATTCCGAGACACTATGGACAATTTAGCATGGCCAATCCACATAATCTGCACCATGTCCCTCTAAACCTTTCCTATTCATATACCTGTCCAAATGTTGTAACTGTACTTGCAACTACACTTCCTCTGGCAACTCATTCAAGTATGCACCACCCTCTGTGTGGTACTTTGATGAGACCTCACCTGGAGCACTGAGAGATTCAATGCCACTGGAATGTATTAAATTCCAACAAGGCCTGACAGACTGGATGCAGTTATTCCTGACTATGGGGAGTATCCAGAACAAGGCGTTATTGTCTCAGAGTATGGAGCAGGCCATTCTGGACTGAGATGAGGAGAAATTTCATTTTTTGGCGGTAGATGGCTCTGTGGAGTTCTCAACCACAATTCATTAAGTGTCTTTCACAAATAAATAGATTTCTGGATGCTAAGGATGTCAAGAGGATGGGGGAAGAGAGAGAGCAGGAGGACAGCATAGAGACAGAGAATCAGCCATGATCACACTGAATAGCAGAGCAGGCTCAAAGGGCTGAATGGCCTACTCCTGCTCATATTTTCTGTTTTTATTTTTTATCAAGGGAAAGATATACTTACTCTAGAGGGGTTGAAATCAATGTTCACTAGTGTTGAGTGATAATGAGTTGAGTACAATGGACTTTCATTCTCTAGAGGTGTGTAAGAGATTCCATTCCTTTCCTCCTCACAATGATTCTTGGAAGGAGAAACTACAAGGTCAAAATGCATATGACAAATTGGATTCACTGAACCTTAAATCTGATACTTTATCACATGAAGAAAACCACAGCACAGACTCCATTATGATTTGGCTGGAACTTAGAATTATTCACATGGCCAGTCATTATCTATATTGACTGGAGTCTTGGATTATTTTTAATCATTCATGGGATGAGGGAGTCCCTGACTAGGCCAGCATTTATTGCCCATTCCTAATTGCCCAGAGGGTAGTTCAGAGTCAACCACATTTCTGTGGGTCTGGAGTCACATATAGGCCAGAACAGGTCAGGATGGCAGTTTCCTTCCCTGAAGGACATCAGGGAAGACACATAGGAATTTTCCCAACAATGGATTCATGGTCATCATTAGACTCTTAATTCCAGATTTTTACTGAATTCAAATTCTACCATCTGTCATGGCATGATTTGAACCCGAGTCCCCAGAATATTACCTGGGTCTATGGATTGCTCACAGTTTGCCTCAGCTTTGCCTCAGGTCTGAATTCAGTGAAGAGACTGCTGGATTGAGTGGCCTTTATCTTTCACTCTTTTACCTTAATCTTTCAATCTCCTAAACTATGCAAAATAGCCAGGTCAGAGACAATTCCTTACCTCATCTCCAGCTCTTTACACAGTAGATCGATATCTAGGTTTACTACTTACATAATTCTGACAATTGCAGGAGGGCTTGTGTTTTAAAACCAACATGAGAAGCTCCCTCCAACATCTGACCAGTCTTTGTTATATCGTTGTAGGAGAATATGCAAATGAATAAATAACCTAGATTTTTTGAGCTGTATGTTCGATGTAACTTTGTTGGGCCTAAGCTTGAGAAGAGCAAAGCCTTCCACATCATCCTACACTGTAGACCCTGTAACATTGCCAGCTCCTTCATCCCACTCCTGCCTCAGGCAGACAGTGGCCACCCATGTAAACAAAAAACATGATTTAATGTATGCCTTGGGCCCTGATTAATTAGAGTTTTATAATGGGCCATTTTTGCTGTTTAAAGCTTTATGCCTGTGTTCAGTGTTGGCAACATACATCCTTGGATCACGCTGATCATCACTATCTGACCTACACATCATCTTCATCATGAAAGTAATTAATTCCCAGCTCTACAACCTCAAGCTCCCACAATAACC
Source organism: Chiloscyllium plagiosum (assembly GCF_004010195.1). Classification (NCBI taxonomy): domain Eukaryota; kingdom Metazoa; phylum Chordata; class Chondrichthyes; order Orectolobiformes; family Hemiscylliidae; genus Chiloscyllium; species Chiloscyllium plagiosum. The sequence goes on from NC_057741.1 coordinate 36,951,204, forward strand.
TCAACCATTTAATGCTGAAAATTTATTTTATGACTTTACCAACTCCCCATCTGGCGTACTGTGAGAATTCTGGTCTTCTTATTCAGGGAAGATACCATTTCATTGGAGGCAGTTCAGAGAAGGTTCACGAGGATGAAGCCCATTATGGAGGGATTGTCTTATGAGCAACTGACATAAGTTTAGAAGAACGAGAGGTGATCTCATTGAAACCTATCAGATTCTGAAGGGGTTTGACAGGGTCAATGCTGAGAGGATGTTTCCTCTCGTGGGAGGGTCTAGGATCAGAGGGGCTAATTTCAGACTAAATGGGCACCAATTTAAGATGGAGATGAAGAGGAATTTCTTTCGTCACTGCTTGCCACAGTGAGCTGTGAGATCAGTGTCCATATGTAAATTTAAGGCTGAGAGAGATGAATTCTTGATCAGTTGGGGAATCAGGGTTATGGGGAAAGGACAGGAAAATGGACATGAGGAATGTTGGGATCAACCACAAGGCGAAAGTGAGGACTGCAGATGCTGGAGAATAGGGAATGTGGTGCTGGAAAAGCACAGCAGGTCTGGCAGCATCCAAGGAGCAGGAGAGTCGATGTTTCGGGCAAAAGTCCTTCATCAGGAATGGATCAACCACAATCCTATTGAATGGCGGAGCAGGCTCGAGGGGCCAAATGGCCTTTTCCTGTTCCTGTTTCTTGTGGTCTTAAAAACAAAAGCTGGTAGGGGTTGTTTTAGTCTCAAGGCACGTAAAGCTTAGCATCTTTGGACCATAAGTGAGCCACATTGGCAGATTTTAAATCTCCAAGATGGGATTTCATCTTCAGGATAAATTGGCTTCATTTGCCTGAGGAACAATGTCACTGTAGATGTTTTATTATCTGATGGAACATATTATGAACAGGAATTACTGCAACTCTACATGAGAAGTCAACAGACCCACCATTTACCAAAAATGCACCTTCAACATAAACTGAAAATTGCACTTCAAATATACAAACTGTTGGGAAGTAAGTTTAGCTATAAACCTGCCGGTATGATTTTTTTACAGGCTTGTGGTCCAATGAGTGTGAAGGAAGCCATCTTCAGGCTGAGTGAGAAAGATATTATGGGGTAAACAAGGTGTTGTCTATTGCATCTCTCTAGCAGTTTTAAAGTTACCTCACAACCGTAAGAAACAGGAGCAGAAGTAGGCCATTCAGCCCAAAGAGTCTGATCCACCGTCACTCAGTGAGATCATGGACGATCTGATCATCCACAATTCCACTTTCCTGCCTTTTCTCATAACTCTTAATTCCCTTACTGTCTGCCTCAGCCTGGATCCAACTTCATGATCCAGCCTCACCGACCCTCTGTAATAAAGAATTCCATAAATATATTACCCTCAGTGGAAGAAATTCCTTCTCATTTCAGTTTTAAAAGTCTGCCCCTTTATTCTGAGATGATTCCCATGGTTTGGCTCTCCCACAAGGGGAAATAACTTTTCTGCCTCTTTAGTGGGCGGCACGGTAGCACAGTGGTTAGCACTGCTGCTTCACAGCGCCAGAGACCCGGGTTCAATTCCCGCCTCAGGCGACTCTCTGTGTGGAGTTTGCACATTCTCCCCGTGTCTGCGTGGGTTTGCTCCGGGTGCTCCGGTTTCCTCCCACAATCCAAAAAAATGTGCAGGTTAGGTGAATTGGCCATGCTAAATTGCCCGTAGTGTTAGGTGAAGGGATAAATGTAGGAGAATGGGTCTGGGTTGGTTACGCTTCGGCGGGTCGGTGTGGACTTGTTGGGCCGAAGGGCCTGTTTCCACACTGTAAGTAATCTAATCTAATCTAATTTATAAGAATAAACAAGCTGGAGCTTCCTGTTCGGGAGGATCTAGCCTTCGGTCTGTCTCCCATGTGATTGTACTTTATTCTCCCACCAATTCCTTAAGACAACATAGTGGCTGGTGCGTATTGCACTCAGTTAAGTACATAACTATTTCAGATCCATACACAACACCACCACCACCACACAAAGACATTCCCACCCCAAAAACACAGTTGTTATCCGAAGGTTACTTTTCTAGATGGGCTGCTGCAATTCAGTAGTGATACTAAACAAACCCATACAGTAAACTCTGTTTTAACTGGCATCTTGAACCGGCCCTCTCGATAAACAGCCAATAATGACATACCAGCAATTTTCTGTGTTATCGTGATCTACTGCAATGTCTGAGTAGTCAGTTGAGGTTACCTTAAATAAAACTTATCTTTATTGATGTTTAAGGCAAAGTTGCATTATATTTGAGTGATTTATGCTGCAACTGAAGTATAACAGCGATGTATATATCCTCTGTATAACAGTTCTATTATTGTGCGATTTTACATTGATTATGTGGACCTCTTGATCAACCGGAATATTAATTAACCAGCACATTCTGAGTCCCATAGTGCTGGTTAATAAAAAGTTACTTTTCAGAGTCTGCTGCCAGGTTGCACTATTCACCAATCAGGCTGAGGAAACTGAAGAAAACCTGTAATAGGGACAGGAAGAGGTTTTTAAACTGCCCGTACCTGTCCCACCATCAGATCAGACCATTTTTGTTCCATTGCTTAATATTGACAGATAAAAGACATTCTTCTAAACACCAGTGAGCTTACAATCCTATCTGACTCAATCTCTCCTCATCCATCAGTCCTACTTCCCCAGGAATCAATTTGGTAAACCTCCATGGCATGCATTCTATAGCAAGAACTTTCTTCCCCAGATAAAGAGGCCAAAACTGTACATAATACTCCAGGAGAAAGTGAGCACTGCAGATGCTGGCAATCAGAGTCGAGAGTGTGTCGCTGGAAAAGCACAGCAGGTCAGGCAGCATCCGAGGAGCAGGAGAATCAATATTTCAGGCATAAGCCCTTCATCAGGAATGATGCTTTTGGGTCAGGGCTGAGACATAAATGGGAGTGGGGTGGGGTCGGGGGAGGTAGCTGAGAAAGCGATAGATGGATAAAGGTGAGGGAGAAGGTCATAAGTCAGAAGGGGGGGAGTGATGGACAGGTCAGGAGGACGGTACTGAGTTGGAGGCTTGGGACTGGGATAATGTGGGACTGGGACCTGCATGCCCTTGACAGAGTGGGAGGGCGAGTTGAAGTGTTCAGCCATGGGGCGGGGGGGGGTGCGGATGTCCCAGAGATGTTCTCTGAAATGATCTGCAAGAAGGCGTCCTGTCTCCCCAATGTAGAGGAGACTACACCGGGTGCAACAGCTGCAGGAGATAACATTGCTAGAGGTACAGGTGAATTTCTAACGGATGTGGAAGGATCCCTTGGGGCCGTGCACAGAGGTGAGGGAAGTGGTTTGTGTGCAGGTTTTGCACTTCCTGTCATGGCAGGAGTAGGGTTTGGGCTAGTGCGCCTGACGAGGAGTCACAGAGGGAATAGTCTTTTCAGAACGCTGATAGAGGTGGGGAGGAAAATATATCTTTAATGGTGGGGTCTGTTTGGAGGTGGCAGAAGTGGTGGAGGATGATGCGATGTATGTGGAGGTTGGAGGGGCGGAAAGTGAGGACCATGGGGGTCTGTCCTTGTTGCATTGGGAGGGATGGGGTTCAAGGGCGGTGGTAAGTGAAGTGGAGGAGATACGCTGTCGGCCATTGTCAACCACATGGGAAGGGAAGTTGCGATCGTGGAAGAAGGAGGCCATCTGGGACTTTCTGAGGTGGAATTGGTCATCCTGGGAACAGAAGCAGCGGAGGTGGAGGAATTTGAAATAAGGGCTGGTGTTTTTACAGAAGGTAGGGTGGGAGGAGGTGGGTAGTAGTAGATGTCTGTGGTTAGTCAGTTGCCAGAGATGGTGATGGAGAGGTCCAGGAAGGGGAGGGAAGTGTCCAAGATGGTCCAGGTGAATTTGAGGTAGGGGTGGAAGGTGTTGGTAAAGTTGATGAACTGTTGATCCTCCTCATGGGAGCACAAGGTGACGCCGATACAGTCATCAATGTAGTAGAGGAACAGTTGAGGGGTGGTGCTGGTGTAACTGTGGAAGATGGACTGTTCCACATATCCAACAAACAGGCAGGCATACCTGGGTCCCCTGTGGGTGCCCATGGCTACCCCTTTGGTTTGGAGGAAGTGGGAGGATTAGAAGGAGAAGTTGTTGAGGGTGAGGACCAGTCCAGCCAGGTAATGAGGGAGTCGGTGGAAGGGTACTGGTTGGGACGGCATGAGAGGAAGAAATGGAGGGAAGGGGACCTTTGTCGTGGCGGATTGATGTGTACAGGGATCTGATGTCCATGGTGCAGATGAGGCATTGGGGACCAGGAAAACGAAAATCTTGGTGGAGGTGAAGGGTGTGGGTGGTGTCACGAACATAGGTGGGAAGTTCCTGGATTAAGGGAGACAGGACAGTGTCGAGGTAGGTAGAGATGAATTCGGTGGGACAGGCGCAGGCTGAGACAATGGGTGGATTGGAACAGTCAGGTTTGTGAATCTTGGGTAGGAGGTAGAATCAGGCAGTGCGGAGTTCATTGACAATGAGTTTGGAGGCTGTGGATGGGAGATTTCCTGAGGTGATGAGGTTGTGGATGGTCTGGGAGATGGTCAAAGGGGCAATAAGAGGTGATGTCTGCAAGTTGGTGCCTGGCTTCAGTGGTGTCGAGGTCCGTGCACCACACTACTACTGCACCCCCCCTTGTCTGTGGGTTTATGGTGAGGTTGGGGTTGGAGTGGAGGGAGTGGAGGGCTGTGCATTGTGAGAGCGAGAGGTTGGAGGGGGGAGGGGGTGGACAGGTTGGGGCGGTTGATGTCACGGCGACAGTTTGAAATTAAGAGGTCTTGGGTGGGTAGCAGGCCAGCACGGCGTGTCCAGGTGGATGGGATGGGTTGGAGGTGGTCAAAGGGGTCCTCAGTGGGAGGACGGGTGTCTTGGTTGAAAAAGTGGACCCAGAGGTGGAGGCAGCGGAAGAAACTTTCAAGGTCGCAGCATATGTCGAACTCATTAATCTGGGAGCGTAGAGGGATGAAGGTGAGGCCTTTGCTAAGGACTAAACATTTGTCCTCAGTGAGGGGGAGTTCTGGGGGATGGCGAACATACAGTAGGGCTGGGAGTTAGGACCCGGAGTGGGCTGGAGCTGGAGGTGGGGGCGGAGACAGTCGAGTGCACGTGATTATAGGGTCAGGAGTGACATCACCAACAGAAGTGATGCTCACAAAGGGGGCGGACGTGGGGCTTATAGCAGTGTCCACAGGGGCGGAAGTGGGGCTTATAGCAGTGTCCACAGGGGCGGAAGTGGGGCTTATAGCAGTGTCCACAAGGGCGGAAGTGGGGCTTATAGCAGTGTCCACAGGGGTGGAAGTGATATAACGAATGACATGGGCGGCGTTTCGGTTTGATTCTTGGTGGATACGTCACTGGTGGCGGAAGTGACATGCAGGTCCTGGGCGTCCTCTACTACCAAACCGTTACCACCCAGTACCTGGAAGAAGAATGCCTCATATTCCACCTTGGGACCCTGCAACCACACGGGATAAATGTGGATTTCAACAATTGCCTCATTTCCCCTTCCCCTTACATTATCCCAGTCCCAAACCTCCATCCTGGCACTGCCCTCCCAACCTGTCCATCACTGCCTCCTCTGACCTATCACCTTCTCCCTCACCCTCATCCACCTATCACTTTCTCAGCTACCTGCTCCCAAAACCACTCCACTCCCATTTACCTGTCAGTGCCCGGCCCACAAACTTCATTCCTGATGAAGGGCTTGTGACCGAAACGACGATTCTCCTGCTCCTTGGATGTTGTCTGTGCTGCTGTGCTTTCCCAGGCTTGGTCTCACCAGTGTCTTGTATAATTGCAGCAAGACATCCCTGTTCCTGTACGCGAATCCTCTCACTATGAAGGCCACCATACAGTTCGCCTTGTTTACCACCTGCTACACCTACACGCTTACTTTCAGCGATTGGTGCATGAGGACATCCAGGTCTTGCTGAACATTCTTCTTTCTCAAGTTAATGTCATTTTCCTGCCCAGATTCCATACTTCTTGATGTCCTTGACTTAAACAGAATCTTCAATCTTGCTTTTGGCATTTTTAATCGAGCCACAGACATAACAGCTTCGTGAAAATGAACCTTGTTCAGTAAATGGGAGCAGAAGCCAATCAATCCCACTTCCAGCTCTGACCATATCCTACCACCAAATTCGATCATAGTTGTTAACTTGGCCAGAGTTGTTGGCCAAAACTCTGTTTACCAGCCTTACCTCCATAACTCCATCAGTTTTGCCTTGTAAAAATCCACCAGTGTTGGTGAGTGAGAGAGGGAACGAGAGAGAGAGAGAGAGAGGGAGAGAGTTAAAGAGAGAGAATTCCTACACATCTCCATGATGGACCCGCCCACTGGATGACATTTCTCCTGATCAATACCATGAGTTCCTGGAATCATTATAACTAATAGTTAAGCCACCGTTCTGTCACCCACGAGCTGTGAGGGTGTGTGTAGTGCAGTGGTAATGTCCCTAGCTCTGAGCCAGGTAGCCTGGATTCAAGTCTCACCTGCTCCAGAGAGGTGCAGTAACATTTCTGAATAGGTTGATTGAAGAATATCTTCTTCAATAGAACTAACATGTCCTTATAACTCAGACTGACTATCCTTACAAAGATGTAATACTAACAGGTTCTGATTATTTTACCGTCCTGTGCCATTTCTTACCAGTCAAAATTAAAGCTAGAAAAATCCCTGGTTGGCTTTCGGTAAATGCAGTCCCATAACTTAAATCCGAGTAAATTCTGAGCAAACCTCAAAGATTTGTTTAGAATTTTAAATCCAAGTGTCAGGCTTAATGCATAAATTTAGCAGAGCTCACTTGCCTAAACACTTTTTGAATGATGATAACCAAACTGCATTTATATAATGCCTTCTTCATTGTAAGGCATGTAAGGTGTTCCCCACAGGAACAAACATTAAACAGAATTTGACACAGAGCTAGAGAAGATATTAAGGGAAATGATTAGAAGCTCAGTTCATACTTTGACCTCACTTGTAATTCTACGAAAATAGATGGACTTTGACTCAGACATTGACAACATAGAAAGGCCATTCGGCCCATTGTGTTTGCAATGGATCTCACTGTATAAACTCCATTAGAAAAGGTAAAAATTTCACTTGAAGAGCAAAGTCTCTTCATGAACAATTTTATGAGCGTTCATGAGACCATGTAGCTGCTTGCAACAGATAAATTTGTATCTGTGTTATTTGTGGACTTGAAAAATCAATCTAACATATCTCTCATATTAAATGCAGAATTGTTTCAGATGAAAAAGCTATTTTAAACCCAGTGAGTTATTTCTCCTTCTTCTGTATTAGTTTTAGCTTGCTTGATTGGCATCGTATCCAAGACCTTAATCAATCATTCCCTCTATCACTGACTCACAATAGCAGCAGTGTATACTATCGGTAACATTTACTGCAGCTAATCTACATGGCTCCTTTGATAGCATTTTCCAAAACTGTGTCCTCTACTACTTTGGAAGGCAGGTAGTGCCAGAAAGGGTTAACTAATATCCCAAGAAGTGCACCACCTATCAAGATAGAGCAGTGGAGAAGGCTTTTGGCACACTGGCCTTCATCGGTCAGAGTACTGAGTACAGAAGTTGGGAAGTTATGTTGCAGTTGTACAGGAAATTGGTGAGGCCACACCTGGAGTATTGTGTTCAGTTTTGGTCACCTTGCTATAGGAAGGATGTTATTAAACTGGAAAGAGTGCAGAAGAAATTTACAAGGATGTTGACAAGACTCAACAGTCTGAGTTGTAAGGAGAGGTTGGATAAGCTTAGCGTTTTTCTTTAGACCATAGGAGACTGAGAGGTGATCTTATAGAAGTGTATAAGATCATGAGAGGCATGCATAGGGTGAATGCACTCAGTCTTTTTCCCAGGGTTGGGGAATCAAGGACTAGAGGGCATCGGTTTAAGGTCAGAGGGGAAAGAATAAAAGGGAACCTGAGGGGCAACTTTTCTTTGCACAGAGGGTGGTACACATATGGAATGAGCTGCCAGCAGAAGTGGTTGAGGTGGGTACATTAACAACATTTAAAAGGCATTTGGACAAATACATGGGTAGGAAAGGATTAGAAGGATATGGACCAAGTGCAGGGAATTGGGGTTAGGACGGATAGACATCTTGGTTGGCATGGACCAGTTTGGGCCAAAGGTCTGTCTCCGTGCTGTAGGAGTCTATGATTCTGTGACTCTATGTAAAAATCAGTTCCTGGGAGGAGTTAACCAGCGCTCAAGTTATTCAGAAATTGCTGGAGAAACTCAGCAGCTCTGGCAGCATCTGATGAGAGTCACTTGGACTGGAAATATTACTCTGCTTTCTACCCACAGATGTTACCAGACTTGCTGAGTTTCTCCAGCAATTTCTGTTTCTGTTTCAGATTTCCAGCATTCCGTTGTTCTTTGTTTTATTTTGAGCAACTTGTCAATATAACAAGAACAAGATGTGCGGGAGAAATTCAGCATCTGCGGACAGAGAAATAGATTAAATGTTTGCTATAACTCTGGGAATAGCGGGATTCCATTTACATTGCACGTAACTCATAACAGATAATATAACATCCATCACATTGAAAAACAAGGGCAGCAGATACATGGAAAAGCCACCATTCCAAATCCATTCACCATCCTGAACTTGGAAATATATCACTGTTCCTTCAGTGGAACTCCCTCCCGAATAGCATTGTGAGTCTACTTTTGATATATTATTTTTTATTCATTCATGGCACAAGGATGTCACTGGTTAGGCCAGCATTTATTGCCCATCCCTTAATGTTCAGTGTGGTTGAGGGTTTATCACATTGCTGTGGGTCTAGAATCATGTGGAGGCCAGAACAGGTAAGGATGGCAGTTTCCTTCACTAAAGGACATCAGTGAATGAACTGGGTTTTTCCTGACAATTAGATTAGATTCCCTACAGTGAGAAAACAGGCCTTTCGGCCCAACAAGACCACACTGACCCACTGAAGAGTGACCCATCCAGACCCATTTCCCTCTGATTAATGCTTCAAACACTATGGGTAATTTAGCATGGTCAATTCACCTGGCCTGCACATCCTTGGATTGTGGGAAGAATAAACCAATACAGACACAGGGAGAATGTGCAAACTCCACACAGAGAGTCGCCCGAGGCTAGAATCGAAGCTGGGTCCCTGGTGCAATGAGGCAGCAGTGCTAACCACTGAGCCACCATTGACAATAGATGCATGCTCATCCTGAGACTCTTAATTCCAGATTGTTATTGAATTCAAATTCCACTATATGCCATGGCCCGGATTGAACCCAGATCCCAAAACCTGGAATGATCCTGTGATAATACATTCGGCTATCACCATCCCTTCTTGATTCAAGATGGCACTCACCACTGCCTTCTCAAGGCCAACTAGGGACAGGCAAGAAAGGCTGCCTCAGCCAGCAGCATCCACATCCCTGACATTGACTTTTTAAAAATCTTTAACGTGTGAAAGGGCATGTCCTGAGATTGTGTAGTTAAAAAAAAATCTAAAGTTCAATCAACATTTTTCATTATTATCATGAATGATTGGTACAGTGACTACATTCCAAAAGTAATTCGTTGGCTCTGAAGCATATGGGATGTCCTGAAGTCATGAAGTGGGCTATAAAATTGCAAGTCTGTCTTCCCAAAAAAGAAATTCCAATTAAAACCTTCACACAGAGAAATGCAGAGACAAGACTGTTGCAGGAATTACAGAATGAGCGAAAATGCACAAAACAATGCAGCATATTCAAAACAATACTCCGTTTTATGTCACAGTTTCCCTCCTAGACATCAGTTTATACCTTATTTATTTTTAATTTGCATGAATGTTTAAAGTTTCTGAAGGATGTCTCGCCACAGGCAGCTGACTGTGGTTATGTCGAGTTCCTTATAAATATTTCAAAATGACTAAATAACACAATAAAAAAAACACTTGCAATTGGGCACAGGAGTCAAGGTAGCCATTTAGTGAATTTTACAAATGTACTTACATGAAGAAATTAGCATGAACCTGCTGTAAGATCTCTGTTTTTTTTTTCATTATCATTATTAATCTCCTTTGCTTCTTATTGAAGATCACTTCAGATATCGGCATTCCTCCACTTCTGGTCTTTTAACTCATCTGTAAGTTTAATCACCGAGACCACACACTGCCTTCAGCTGCCTGGACTCCAAGTCCCATTGTCTCCTTTCTAAACCTTGAAGTCATCTTTGGCCTTCTGGTCATCTGTGACCTCAAGATTTGTTATCAAATTTTTATCTGTTATGCTCTTGTGAGTTATTTTAAGACAATTTATTACAATTAAAGGCATTATATAAATGCAAAGGATTGCTGTTGAATTGAACCTCTCAGCAGTGGGCAAAACAATCTGCTCCACCATTCAGTATGATCATGGCTGATCCTCTATCTCAGCACTAGATACCTACCCTCTCCTCATACACCTCGATGCTTTTGACACCTGAAGAATTATCTTTGTCTTTCTTGAATCTAGAGTCGAAGAGTCATAGAGATGTACAGCATGGAAACAGACCTTTTGGTCCAACTCGTCCATGCCGACCAGATATCCCAACCCAATCTAGTCCCACCTACCTGCACCCAGCCCACAGCACTCTAAACCGTTCCTATTCATATACCCATCCAGATGCCTTTTAAAAGTTGTAATTGTACCAGCCTCCGCCACTTCCTCTGGCAACTCATTCCATACACGTACCACTCTCTGTGTGAAAAAGTTGCCCCTTAGGTCTCTTTTATATCTTTCCTCTCTCACGCGAAACCTTTCCTCTCTAGTTCTGGACTCCCACACCCCAGGGAAGAAACTTTGTCTATTTATCCTATCCATGCCCCTCATGATTTTATAAAACTCTATAAGGTCACCCTTCATCCTCCAATGCTCCATGGAAAACAGCCCCAATCTATTCAACCTCTCCCTGTAGCTCAACTTCTCCAACCTTGGCAACATCCTTGTAAATCTTTTCTGAACCCTTTCAAGTTTCACAGCATCCTTCCGATAGGACGGAAACCAGAATTGCACACAATATTCCAAAAGTGGCCTAACCAATGTCCTGTACAGCCACAACATGACCTCCCAACTCCTGTACTCAATATTCTGACCAATAAAGGAAAGCATAACAAACGCCTTCTTCACTATCCTATCTACCTGCGACTCCACTTTCAAGGAGCTATGAACCTGCACTCCAAGGTCTCTTTGTTCAGCAACACTCCCTAGGACCTTACCATTAAGTGTATAAGTCCTGCTAAGATTTGCTTTCCCAAAATGCAGCACCTCACATTTATCTAAATTAAACTCCATCTGCCACTTCTCAGCCCATTGGTCCATCTGATCAAGATCCCATTGTATTCTGAGGTAACCCTCTTTGCTGTCCACGAAGCCTCCAATTTTGGTGTCATCTGCAAACTTACTAACTGTACCTCTTATGCTCACATCCAAATCATTTATATAAATGATGAAAAGTAGTGGACCCAGCACCGATCCTTGTGGTACTCCACTGGTCACAGGCCTCCAGTCTGAAAAACAACCCTCCACCACCACCCTCTGTCTTCTACCTTTCAGCCAGTTCTGTATCCAAATGGCTAGTTCTGCCTGTATTCCATGAGATCTAAACTTGCTAACCAGTCTCCCATGGGGAACCTCGTTGAATGCCTTAGTGAAGTCCATATAGATCACGTCCACTGCTCTGCCCTCATCAATCCTCTTTGTTACTGCTTCAAAAAACTCAATCAAGTTTGTGAGACATGATTTCCCACGCACAAAGCCATGTTGATTATCCCTAATCAGTCCTTGCCTTTCCAAATACATGTACATCCTGTCCCTCAGGATTCTCTCCAAAAACTTGCCCACCACCGACATCAGACTCGCAGGTCTATAGTTCCCTGGCTTGTCCTTACCACCCTTCTCAAACAGTGCACCACGTTAGCCAATTTCCAGTCTTCTAGCACCTCACCTGTGACTATCGATGATACAAATATCCCAGCAATCACTTCCCTAGCTTTCCACAAAGTTCTGGGGTACACCTGATATGTTCAGAGGCCTCTATAATCGCCTGTAGAAGAGAAGTCCAGAGGTTCACTAGCCTTTGAGTGCAAAGGCTTTCCTCATATCCATCCAAAATGGCGTCCCATTAAATACCACAGTTCTCTGCTCTGCAACAGTAACTTTATTGCCTGCAGTAACGTTAAAAGTGTGGAGCGATGAGACAATGATGATGCCAGTGTCACATGATCATATAGAAGACTCTGGAAAGAAGTGGGAGTTCTAACAGAGTCTGAAAGAATGTCTGCATCTGCAATGTTGTCAATGAGAAGATGGTGGTTAGCTCTGTTGGCTGGGTGGCAAGTACAAAGTGATGCCAATGGTGTGGGTTTAATTCAATGAAGGACTGTCCTTTTCAACCTCCTCACTTACCCTGAGGCGTGATGACCCTCAGGTTAAACCATTCTAATAAGGCAGCAGCCCTGTGGTCTTGTAGGACTATGGTGACTTTATGTTTTCTTTGCTGTAAACCAAGAGCTTTAAGTACCTTGGTCTCAAGAAAGAGCATTTAGTTGAATCCTATATATATAATAAAACAAACATTTGAAATGTTCCTTGTAAGGTTTGACATTAGGCTTATCGAATCAGGCCTGTTTTGTACTTTTCCATTCCGGAGTTGGGTAATTGACTCTTCCTCCCAAATCTGACGTCTAAGAGGCCATGATGTCCTGTAGGGAGAATGGTGCGATTATGTTATCAGCTTCGAACAGCCTGAGCTGTTACCATAGTGACATGCTCGGCACTGTGCAATAAAAGGTGATGGTGGAAGAGCAACACAATTGTTTTTGCAATCTCAAATACACCTTTGAAAGTCTCCAAATGTGATTGCTGTATCAGCTTTACATTTTGTTTTTGAGCCTGGAAGAGGGGAGATGCTGATGATTTTCAAACTTTGATGAAATGTCTTGGTTGTGGAACTAGCATTTATTCAACTTCTGTTCCTGATCCTTGGGTAGTCTGGATTGGCTATTGGGAGGTGTGGGCTGACTGTCAGTGTCAGTAAATACATCAACCGTCTCTCTCGTTTGTCTGTTATCGCCAAAACACAGGGCTGACATCATTTTAGCTTTTCTGTATTCTTACACAGTCCAGATACTACTGATGCATGAAAGAGATGAGCTGATGTATCCAAAGAGAATGTTGTTAATTTCCATAAGGCCATAAGATATAGGAGCTGAATGAGGTCAATCTGCCCATCGAGGCTCTCCACCATTCGATCATGGTAAATATGATTCGCAACCCTATTCTCCTACCTTCGCCCTGTTACTCTTGATCCCCTTATCAATCAAGAACCTATCTATCTCTGTCTTAAGTACACTCAGTGCCTTGGCCCCCCCACAGCTCCCTGCAGCAATGGGTTCCACAGATTCACCAGTTTCTGGCTGAAGAAATCCCTCCTCATTTCAGTTCTAAAAGATCATCCCTTCACTTTAGGCTCTGCCCTCGGGTCCTAGTCTATCCTACTAGTGGAAACATCTTCTCTATGTCCTCTCTATCTAGGCCTGTCAGTATTCCGTGAGGACAATTTCTTCTATTTGTACCTCCAAGGTATATAAGGATGGCAATTGTAGTGAAAGGCTGACACATTCTCATCCAAGTCCTGTCCAAGTGCTGCCTTTGATACAATCCTCTGCCATGTCTTTGCTGTCATTCCGGCATTGTTCCTGGTCCCTTTATGCCTTCTCCTTGGTACCCACACTGGGTTATGTCCCTGCTACATAGAATGGGCACCACCTTCTGAACCCAAAGTGCCAGTCTGAATGACCACCCACTTTGTGTGTGTGAGATACCAACAATGACCTGTCTTTAACCATAAAACGTGGCTTTGACTTTGCTTTATTGGTAAATACGAGGTAACAAGGTAGTATGGCTAGCCAATATCTATTATCACAAAACTGCTGAATCTGTGCTCGTTCCTTCTCACTGAGAGTCACACTGCCACAGTCAACACTGATATAATCGTAATTTTACAGACAATTTATTTCATACTGCACTGTGCGATAGGTGCAAATCAGCAGCTTCAAAGCTTGACAGTGTGACAAACAGTACTGACTTGTATTTTACAAACTGCTGCAAATGTACAATTAATGTGTAACTTTAGCTGGTCTTGACTGTGGCACCAGGTAATTGGATATTGTTTGGGAAGGATTGTGGTTCAGGGCAAAGGTGAGTGTAAACATTGGAGAAATTGAATTCAGTTTCAATCAACTGACCTGCTATTCAATTTTCCTGATATTTACACTTTACTGATCCAAATTGAATTCAATTTCCCATTAGAAACAGGGCAACTGTGGTTCACACATAGCACCAAGTTGATTATTCTTCCACTCTGACTCCCAGAAAGATTTTGTTATGTTCATTCATGGCACATGGGCTTCGTTGCTGGGCCTGCATTTATTGGCCGTCCCTAAATGTCCTGAAGAAGGCAGTGGTGAGGTGCCTTCTTGAACTGCTGTTTTTGATGCGGGTACAACGACATTTAGGGGAAGGATTTTGAGCCAATGCACTGCAGTTCAATATTCATTGATTAATTGCCATATTTGTAATCTGCTCCAATTCATGGCTTCTGGTTGGACACATTCTCAAACACGTCATCAAATGACCTCCTGACCCCACTCTTCACGGTGACCATTAGTCATGTGACACCCCCATCCTCACTGTTCATGGCCAATGGGAAACAGACAGATTTTCCATTGTCTGATTGGATGAGCTTCATTCACATTTTCCACACCAACAGTATTTAATTCTACAATTAGTGGAAAAACGTATTAAAACAACTAGTCAACAAAAGTAGTACAACCAGTAAAGAACTGGTCAAAACTTGAAAAACTAATAAACAACTAGTGTACAAAAGTGTTCAAGTAGGAAACAGCTGATTAACAAAAGTAGCAAAGTTAGTAAACAACTTGCAAACAAAAGGAGGAAAAAAGGGAAACAACTAGTCAACAACAGTAGTAAAACTAATAAACAAAATTGTTCAAAAAGACAGGTTAGGGAGAGAAAGAATAAACATCATGTATTTTTATTGTCCCAGTGATTTTATTCCCAGAATGCATCTTGAATTCCACTTCAGTTATGGAACATTGGGAATTCTAATCACAGTGCATGCCTGGTAGGTACAACACCCCATTAAACAGTGCTCCTTAAGCTGCAATATTCCTTTTTTAAAGTTTCACTCTATTCCTGTGCAGATATTTAGCTTTGAAAGAATATGAAGGTCAATACCTTATAAGATGTTGCTGTGGTCAGTGCCAAGGACTGTGAGTTGTGCTTATGAGTTCCAACCTTCTACCCTTTACCCCCCAGATCCCAAACTTCTAATTCAGTTTGATAGAAAATGACAGGGAAACATGATTTTTGTTCAAAATCCAGGTTTTTGAGCTCTTAACATCCCATGGAAGACTGCAACTTTAAGATCCGGATACAGTCAAATAATGTTTATGATCAAACAGATTCTAAATAAAATGTACAAAATTCATTATAGTGGAAAAAAAAACAAGATCTAATTTGATGAGGGCAGAGTGATAGACGTGATCTATATGGACTTCAGTAAGGCATTCGACAAAGTTCCCCATGGGAGTCTGGTTAGCAAGGTTAGATCTCATGGAATACAGGGAGAACTAGCCACTTGGATATAGAACTGACTCAAGGTAGAAGACAGAGGGTGGTGATGGAGGGTTGTTTTTCAGACTGGAGGCCTGTGACCAGTGGAGTGCCACAAGGATCCGTGCTGAGTCCACTACGTTTCATCATTTATATAAATGATTTGGATGCGAGCATAAGAGCATCAAAATTCAAGATGTAGTGGACAGCGAAGAAGGTTACCTCGGATGACAACGGGATCTTGACCAGATGGGCAAATGGGCTGAGGTGTGGCGGATGGAGCTAATTCAGATAAATGCGAGGTGCTGCATGTTGGGAAAGCAAATCTTAGCAGGACTTATACACTTAATGGTAAGGTCCTAGGGAGTGTTGCTGAACAAAGAGACCTTGGAGTGCAGGTTCATAGCTCCTTGAAAGTGGAGTCGCAGGTAGATAGGATAGTGAAGAAGGCATTTGGTATGCTTTCCTTTATTGGTCAGAGTATTGAGTACAGGGGTTGGGAGGTCATGTTGCGACTGTACATTGGTTAGGCCACTTTTGGAATATTGTGTGCAATACTGGTCTCCTTCCTACCGGAAGGATGTTGAGAAATTTGAAAGGGTTCAGAAAAGATTTACAAGGATGTTGCCAGGGTTGGAGGATTTGAGCTACAGGGAGAGGCTGAACGGGCTGGGGCTATTTTCCCTGTTTTCTCTAAACTGACAGGTGAATAGTTTCATTAATTTCTTCCAGTATTGTATAACATCTCTCTCGGTTTGTAAATGAAAGAGGAAGTGCACTGGCTGTCAATCCATACCACCCAGCATTTCTCTTGTTCTAGTCACCATGTTCTCATAGATTTTTATTTTTTTTGCATCCTGAAGGAGGTTTCTTGGTGCTCTTTGTCACTCTGGTAGTCTGTGTCTTTGACTGGTGACCAGCATTTGCTCTCTCAGACCTTGTCTCAGTCAGAGGCTGAGGGGTGACCTTACAGAGGTCTCTAAAATCATGAGGGGAATGGATAAGGTAAACAGACAAGGTCTTTTCCCTGGGGTTGGGGAGACCAGAACTAGAGGGCATAGGTTTACGGTGAGAGGGAAAAGATATAAAAGAGAACTAAGGGGCAACTTTTTCACGCAGAGGGTGGTGTGTGTGTGGAATGAGCTGCCAGAGGAAGTGATGGAGGCTGGTACAATTGCAACATTTAAAAGGCATTTGGATGGCTATATGAATACGAAGGCTTTGGAGGGATATGGGCGGGGTGCTGGTAGGTGGAACTAGATTGGGTTGGGATATCTGGTCGGCATGGACGAGTTGGACTGAAGGGTCTGTTTCCGTGCTGTACATCTCTATGACTCTATGACTCTAATTGGGATGACTCAGAATAGGGAACAAATGTTGCTTTTGGGAAAAATGTTGGCATTCAAAATGTGCTACTTACTCATTGTTAACCCAACATTGTGTACAGTGTAATATAGAATCATAGAGTCATACAGTACGGAAACAGATCCTTCAGTCCAACTAGTTCATGCTGACCATAATCCCAAACTAAACTAGTCCCACCTGCCTGTTCCTGGCCCATAGTCCTCCAAACCTTTCCTATTCATATATGTATCCAAATGCCTTTTAAATGTTGTAACTGTGCCCACATTCACCACTTCCTCGGGAAGTTCAATCCATGCACAAACCACCCTCTATGAGTAATAAAATTGTCCCTCATGTCCTTTTTAAATCTTTCTCCTCTCAACTTTAAAATATGCGACCTTGTCTTGAAATCCCCCATCCTAGGGAAAAGACTCCTGCCATTCACCTTATCTACAACCCTCATGACTTTACGAACCTCTATAAGGTCACCGCTCAAACGCCTACGCTCCAGTGAAAATGTCCCAGGCTATCCAGCCTTTCCTTATACCTCCATTCCTGACAACATCCTGGTAAATTTCTTCTGAACTCTCTCCAGCTTAATTATATCCTTCATATAACAGTCAATAGAACTGGGTACAGTACTCCAGAAGAGGAGTATACTGTTAGTTACAACAAAGCACTTCAGTGTTCAGCTACTTCTGGTTTTGTGTGACTGACAGCAGACTGACAGGTGAATAGTTCCATTAATTTCTTCTAGTATTTTATAATATCTGTCTCGGTTTGTAAATGACTGAGGAAGTTCACTGACAGTCAATCCATACCACCCAGCATTTCTCTTGTCCTAGTCACTGTGTTCTCATAGATTTTTATTTTTTTTGCATCCTGAAGGAGGTTTCTTGGAGCTGTCTGTCACACTGGTAGTCTGTGTCTTTGAATGGAGATCAGTACTTGCTCTCTCAGTCCTTGTCTCTGAGGGACTAGTCCAATAGTTGTACAGTGTTCTACATTGCCCTATCTAAGAATGCAGATTATGCCACAGAAGGTCTGACTTTGAAGGGACTGGAATCTGACATTTCCTGCCCTTTGCTCGTTTAATGTATCGTATGGAGAGTGAGGAGGTGATTGGAAAACACTGTCATTCTTCAAATAGTCATGATTTGGAGATGCTCATGTTGGACTGGGGTGTACAAAGTTAAAAAATCACACAACACCAGGTTATAGTCCAACAGGTTTAATTGGAAGCATTAGCTTTTGGAGCGCTGTTCCTTCATCAGGTGGTTGTAGAGTATACGATTGTAAGACGCAGAATTTATAGCAAATAAAATTGTTATATAAATTTGCTTTAAATTCTGTGTCTTACAATTGTGTACTCCACAACCACCTGATGAAGGAACAGCGCTCCGAAAGCTAGTGCTTCCAATTAAACCTGTTGGACTATAACCTGGTGTTGTGTGATTTTTAACTCTTCATATGTGTTGCCAAGGGGTTTATCCAAATCAGGGAAGCATCATGAAAGTTCTGACAGGAATGAACAAACTGGATGTAGAATGACATTCTCCCCAGCTTAGGCGCCTTGAACAAAGGTTGTGGTCTCAGGACACAGGGAGGCTATTGTGGACTTAGATGAGGAGAAATTTCTTCACTCGAAAGGTAGTGAGCCTGTGAATTCCCGATCACGTTAGAGGCAATGTCACTGAAGAAATAAATAGGCATTGAGACACAAAAAGCATCAAAGGGTTTAGGGAGAGAATGGACTATAATGTTGAGATAGAGGATCAGCCAGAGTAAATTAACACCAGCAAAACTGGAATCAATGGGAATCAAGAAGCAAACTCTCCGCTGGTTGGAGTCATACCTCATGCAAAGGATCGTGGCTGTAGTTGTTGGAGGTCAGTCATCTCAGCTCCAGGACACTTCTGCAAGAGTTCTTCAGTGTCCCAGACCTAACCATTTTCAGTTGCTCATCCGTGATCTTCCCACCATCATAAGAAGTGGAGATGTTTGCTGATTATTGCACAATGTTCAGCATCATTCATTACGCCACAGATGCCAAAGCAGTCCAAGTTCAAGTGTAACAAGACCTCAATGATACCTAGACTTAGGTTGACTAGTGGCAAGTAACATTTGCAGCACACAAATGCCAGGCAATGACTGTCTCTAATAAGAGACAAACTAACAAACTCTCAATGGTGTCACTATTAACATCCTAGAAGTTACCATTGACTAGAAACTCAACTCGCCACATAATCACAGTGGTTACAACAACAGGTAAGAGACTAGAAATCCTGCAACAAATAACTCACCTCCTGACTCCCTAAAGCTCATCCACTATCTACAAGACACAAGTCAGGAGTGTGGTGGAATACTTCCCACTTGCCCTGGGTGGTGCAGCTCCAACAACACTCAAAAAGCTTGATAACATTCAGGACAAAGCAACCCATTTGATTGGTACCACATCCACAAATATCCACTCCCTCCATCATTGGCACTCAGTGACAGCAGTACGTACCATCTACAAGATGCACTGCAGAAATTCACCAAAGACCCTTAGACCTGTGGTGCACCTTCCAAACCCAAGACCATTTCCTTCTAGAAGGAGAAGGGCAGTGCATATATGGGAACACTAGCCCTGCAAGTTCCCCTCCAAATCACTCACCATCTTGACTTGGAAATATATCACCATTCCTTGCGTGTCAGAGGGTCAAAATCCTGGAATTCCCTTTCTAACAGCACTGTGGGTCTACATACAACAAGTGGACTGCAGCGGTTCATGAAGGTTCCCCACCATCTTTTAGAGGGCAATTAATGCTGGCCCGCCAGCGACGCCCACTGATTTTAAAAAAAATTATTGAAGAGCAGAACAGGCTCAATGGGCCAAATGGCCCAATCTTAGACCTATTCTCTGTGTTTTTATTTAAATTGCTTTGTTAACAACTCAAGAATCTGTGTGTCTTCGTCTCTGAAAACTCTGAGGATCACAATGTGTCAGAACACAACCTGACCTTGGATTTGTCCCAAGTTGCACTTTCCAACATCCAGAAACCTGTGGGCCCCTGTGAAAAATGGCACACTCTCCTGGCCACCACCTCTCTGGGTACACTATTTTCAAATCAGGCCTCCCACCCGTTTCCCTCCCTACAGGGAATCTCTACAGGCCTGCTTTCTCCGGAACTTTTACAATCCTCCACAATCTCAATTTGGAGATGACGGTGTTGGACTGGGCTGTACAAAGTTAAAAATCATACAACACCAGGTTATGATCCAACAGGTTTATTTGGAAGCACTAGCTTTCAGAGCACTGCTCTTTCATCAGGTGATTATACTTTGATGAAGGAGCAGCGCTCTGAAAGCTAGTGCTTCTAAATAAACCTGTTGGACTATAACCAGGTCTCGTGTGATTTTTAACTTTGAACTCCAAAATCTCAGCATTCCTCTGATTCTGGTTTCTTCCAATTACTGTGGCAGCTACGCTTTCAGCAAGGGAGTCCATGAGTTCTGGAATTCCTTCCCTGAAACTCTCCGCCCCTTTAAGATAAGCCTAAGAATCCATCTCTTTTACTTCACCTGCTCTAATACATCTTTGCAAGTCTCAGTTGCACAAAAACTTATTTTATAAAACTCCTAAGAAGAATCCTGGAGAGTTTTTAAAGAGTACAGGAGTTGGGACATTATGTTGAAGTTGTACAGGACGTTGGTGAGGCCTTTTCTGGTGTACTGTGTCCAGTTCTAGTCGCTCTGTTATAAGAGGGATATTATTAAGCTGGAGATGGTTAGACAAGATTTGTCAGGGTGTTGCAGGGAATAGACGGTTTGATTTATAAGGAAAGGCTGTACAGGCTGGACCTTTTTGGTTGGAGTGTAGGACGTTGAGAGGAGGTTTATAAAATATTGAGAAGTATGGATGGCAGATATAAGGAGTAGTGAATGGCAGATGTCTTTTCCCTAGGATGGAGGATTTCAGGTCTAAGGGGTATATTTTTAAGGTGAGAGAAGAAAGATTTTAAAAAGACATGAGGGGCAAAGGTTTTAACACAGAGAGTGGTTCGTTTGTGGAGTGAACTTCCAGAGGAAGTGATGAATGTGAGTACAATTAGAATGTTTAAAAGACATTTCAATAAGTACATTAGTAAGAAATATTTGGAGGGACACAGGCCAGGAGTAGGCAGATTGGACTAGTGTAGTTTGGGATTATGTTTAGCTTGGACTAGTCAGATCGAAGGGTCTGTTTCTGTGCTGTTTGACTCTATGACTGTATGACTGTATAACCCAAGGAGATTTTGAAGAGATATATAAATGCAAGGTTCTGATCATGGAATTGAAGAAACAGAGCAAGACTTTGAAATGAAAGTGAATGCATCCATTTCATTATCCAAATAATGTGGTGAAATATGTACCAAATCAGATAGAATGTAAGAACATATAACGAGAGGGATCAAATGTGCAGAAATGATGCTAATCCTTTGTACTGAACAGATCACACATAGAAGTCCATATTTAACATATCACGAGGTAAGATGTTAGATGGAGCACAGGGAAAAGTGTGGGATTAGTCTCTGGTGTAAAATGTTTGAGCTGGAGGAGAATTGAGATAAACTCATGTTTGGCAGTCTACAAAAGAGGGTGGATCAGGGTCACCTCCTCACAATGTCTGAGATATTCTACCTCAGCTTCAGAGAGCTGTGCTTAAAGCCTCTACCTTTCAGAGGAGCCTGACTTTGGAGCTTTTCGATCAGTTTCTTGAGACTGTTTGGAATCTGGTAGCATTGCAACAACAGCCTGCATTTAAAAAGCCACTTTAACACACTATAGCATCCCCGAGGCATTTCACATGAGAGGTAGGAAGCAAAAGTTGACACAAAGGTATCGTGTTTCATGGGCTGAATCACATTCTGATTTTCTTGCTGCACAGAATCATAGAACATAGAAAAGTGCAGCACAGTACAGGCCCTTTGGCCCCTGATGTTGTACTGACTTTTTATCCTACTCTAAGATCAGACTAACCTCCATACCCTTCATTTTACTATCATCCATATGCCTATTTAAGAGTTGCTTAAATGCCCCCATTATCTCTGACTCTACTACCACCGCTGGCAGTACGTTCCACATACCCATCACTCTCTGTGTAGAGAAACTACCTCTGATATGTCCCCTAAACCTTCCTCCAATCACCTTAAAATTATGTCCCCTCATGATAGTCATTTCCATCCTGGGAAAAAAGTCTCTCTCTATGTATCCAATCATGTATCCAATCCTCTTCGCTGAGACAGTGAGATGAAGATTTAGGTCACAGGTTGGCATACAGTCTCACGTTGTCACCCTCATCTCTGAACCAGGTCCTTCACTGCCCACTCCAGTGGCTTGGGAATGCCATTCAGGCTGACACTGTCAGGAAATGCTACACAGTCAGAGGTGGTGTCGTTTGGATGTGCTCTTACATCCCATTGTCCCTCTCAGGTTGAAAGATGCCACAATCTTTATGTTGTAGAAAAGCGAGACCATGTTCCATTTGTGTATTAGTCAACATCTATTCTTCGACCATGTTCAATTTAAAAAGAAAGCAGGTAACCTGCTCAATACCACATTGCTGGTTGTGGGATCCTGCTGTGTGTTGTTGTGGCTCCGATATTACAGTGACAACGCTGCAAGAAGTGCTTCATTGGATGAAAATGAACTGTTTTGTTATGGTCTGAAGCACTTAAAGATGCTATACAAATGCTTCTATTGTCCTTTTCTCCTGCAACTCTCCTACATGGGCGGCACGGTGGCACAGTGGTTAGCACTGCTGCCTCACAGCGCCTGAGACCCGGGTTCAATTCCCGCCTCAGGCGACTAACTGTGTGGAGTTTGCACGTTCTCCCCGTGTCTGCGTGGGTTTCCTCCGGGTGCTCCGGTTTCCTCCCACAGTCCAAAGATGTGCAGGTCAGGTGAACTGGCCATGCTAAATTGCCCGTAGTGTTAGGTAATGGGTAAATGTAGGGGTGTGGGTGGTTTGCGCTTCGGCGGGTCGGTGTGGACTTGTTGGGCCGAAGGGCCTGTTTCCACACTGTAATGTAATGTAATGTAATGTAAAAATGTAATGTAATCTAATCTACATTTCACATACAATGGCCACCTTGAACAATTTCAGAAAACCTGCTGTTGAACGAAAGGTAATGGTTCCTATTCCATGGCTATAACCCACCCTGCACAACAATCCAGTCACCCTCTCATATAGCCAACCACTGGGACACTTATGGCATTAAAGTTTCTACAGAAGTGTAAATTGTTTAGATTAGATTAAATTAGATTAGATTCCCGACAGCATGGAAACAGGCCCTTTGGCCCAACAAGTCCACACCGACCCTCCAAAGAGCAACCCACCCAGACTCATTCCCCTACATTTACTCCTGAATAATGCACCAAACACTACAGGCGGCACTGTGGCACAGCAGTTATCACTGCTGCCTCACAGCGCCAGAGACCCGGGTTCAATTCCCACCTCAGGCAACAGTCTGTGTGGCGTTTGCACCGTGTCTGGCCGGTTTTCCTCCGGGTGCTCTGGTTTCCTCCCACAGACCAAGGATGTACAGGTCAGGTGAATTGGCCATGCTAAATTGCCTGTAGAGTTAGGTGAAGAGGTAAATGTAGGGGAATGGGTCTGGGTCGGTTGCTCTTCAGAGGGTTGGTGTGGACTTGTTGGGCAGAAGGGCCAGTTTCCACATTGCAAGTAATCTAATCTAATTGAGCATGGCCAATTCACCTAACCCGCACATCTTTTGGAATGTTGGAGGAACCCGGAGCACCCAGAAGAAACCCATACACACACGACGAGAATGTGCAAACTTCACACAGACAGGCTGGAATCCAACCTGGGTACCTGGTGCTGTTGTTAAGTGAAGTAACAGAACACTTCCCCCGAATCCTCACCCCCACTGGGGAATTATTTGCCACTGATCAGGTCTGTTTATATCATTGACGTTCTCACCTGAACATCAGATATTTCACTCAGATTAATGGGCTCTGATAAATTCAATAGTCTGGTTGCTTCCAGCTTTATAACTCTTTCTAATTGTCTGTTATGGGGGCAAATTATCGCATTATTTATATGGTGAGACAGAGATTATTCATATGGTGAACTGTTCACAAGATGATGTGGTTAAAAAAATTGTTTTTTTATATACAATCCTCCCTTTGTTATTCCTAACGTTCCACATGTAAACTGGTGGTAATTCGCCAAACATTTTGGCTTCTCAAGTACATCTGTTGCTTCCCATGTTTCTATAGTTGGTTTTGTAAATGGCCATTAGCATTTCTATACTTAAAAAGAGCCAGTTCACTCTTAAAGCTCATGTAATGTGTTGAGGAGAGACAATCAAATGCATGAGCGGCGCCAGGTGTAGTGAGAAGGGAGCAATTGACCCACAGGAGAGAGTATTTGATCAACTTGGTCAAATTTTAATTCCGGCCAGTGCCTTTCCACAGTGCATGGTGAAAATTGGAAGCAGACAGCTGGGCGCATTCAGGGTTGCATAGCCCAGAGCTGCTGGCGTTGTGTCTACAATGTGTACCAGGCACAAGATTCAATGCAGCTCTTGATCCAGAGTACCTTCCAAAATCCACAGCCGTCACTGTTTAGTAGGACATGGGCAGTTCATGTTGGGGATAACAACTTCCTAGCATTTTCTCAAAACAATACCGAGGTGACTTTGGTTGCTGCTGTTTACAAGGATTGAAAAATATTTACGCAATTATAAAATGCACTCTTGCTTACAGTTCAGCTTCCAGTAGCTTGTCTGGTGTAGGTTTGTATTTGCCTGAGTTCAAACTTAACCAATCAAGTACAGTGAGCATAGATCATTTACCAGACTCATTTAATTGAATGCAGAATAATTGAACAATCCAGCGACAAATTCTGAGGAAAGGCCACCGCACTGGAAACGTTAATTCTGATTTCTCTCCACAGATGCTGCCAGACCTGCTGAGATTTTCCAGCAATTTCTGTTTTTGTTTGTGAACACATCATCAAATCATGTACCATCCTGTCTTGGACATATATTGAGCAATCCTTCAAATCTTCGAGCTCCCTAAGTAATGCCCAATGAGGATACCTCACCACACAGACTACAGGGATTCAAGAAAGTAGCTCACCCCTCAAGGGCAATTAGGGGTGGGTAAAAAATGTTGATCTTGCTAGTGACACCACATCCCAGTTTTACAAAACACAAGATGTCACTGAGGTGAATAGATGCATTGAAGAGACAATTACTTTGACACATGAGGGAGAATGGAATAGGATAAGTTGATGGGATGAGATGAAAACAGGCAGGAATAGATTTGTGTAGATAAACAGCAGTTGGATTATTAAGCTGTTTCTGAGATGCAACTACTATGAGATGTCAGAATGTATCAGATTTATTTCTCAGTTGTATGTCTAGGATTGCCTTGTCAAGCTGCTAATCAAACTGAACTCTTTGAAGAATGAGGTTCTTCCCTTATTATGAAAGCCATGGCAACTGTCTCCTCTTTGTCAAGGTAACTCTGTTGAATGAAATCCTTCTAACACAAAGATGAAAAATGCTCTATGATGACTGGTAGACATCTCCTTGTCTCAAATTAAGAGGGCAGGTAGGATTCAGCTATGGGAAAGTACAGTGAGCCAGTTATTGCTGTTTGATAACTGTCCATCCATCACTTTGGGCTTATGCCCGAAACGTCGATTCTCCTGTTCCTTGGATGCTGCCTGACCTGCTGTGCTTTTCCAGCAACACATTTTCAGCATTCATCACTTTACTCATGATAGAGTTTAGACTAGTGAGGCAGTAATTGGCCAGGTTGCATTTAGCCTCAAAAAACAAGAGCTGTGGATGCTGGAAATCTGAAACAATAACTAAAATTGCTGAGCAGATCTGGCAGCATCTGTAGAGAGAAAGAAATGGAGTTAACCTTTTGACTCAGAGGGTTGGCGCTGAAGATGGACCACAGGATTCAAAACATTAAGACTGTTTTCTCTTCACAGATGCTGCCAGACTTGTTGGGGGCAGCAATACCTGTTTCGGTTTGTCCTGTTTTTGTGTACCTGGATAATTTTCCACATTATCAGAAACATGCCAGTGTTGTAATTGTCCTGGAACAGCTTGGCTGGGGGAGCAGCAAGTTCTAGAGCACAAGTCTTCAGTTCTATTGATGGAATGTTAGGACAAAGTGAGGGCTGCAGATGCTGGAGATCAGAGCTGAAAATGTGTTGCTGGAAAAATGCAGCAGGTCAGGCCGCATCCAAGGAGCAGGAGAATCGACATTTCGGGCATGAGCTCTTCTTCAGGATTCCTGAAGAAGGGCTCATGCCCGAAAAGTCGATTCTCCTGCTCCTTGGATGCTGCCTGACCTGCTACGCTTTTCCAGCAACACATTTTCAGTATTGATGGAATGTTGTCAAGGCCCATAGCCTTTGCAGTATCCAGTGTCTCCAACTGTTTCTCGATAACACATGGAGTGAATCGAATTGGTTGAAGATTGGAATCTGTGTTGCTGGGGACCACTGGAGTGTGCTGAGATGGATCATCCACTCAGCACTTCTGACTGAAGATTGCTGTGAACGCTTCAGCCTTATCTTTTGTGCTGATGTGCTGGGCCTGAGGATGGGGATATTTATGACAATTCCTCCTCAAATGAGTTGCTTAATTTTCCACCACAATTCAGGACTGCAGAGCTTAGATCAAATCCATTGGTTGTGGGATCACTTAGCTCAATGTATCACTTGCTATTTATTCTGTTTGGCACTCAAGTCCTGTTTGGTAGCTTGTAGAGTCATACAGCCATATAGCATGGAAACAGAGCCTTCAGACTAACTTGTCCATGCCGTCCTAGTATCCTAAGCTTAACGGGTGCCATTTGCCTGCATTAGATCCATATCCCTCTCAATTTTTCCTATTCATGTACCTGTCTTTTAAATTTTGTAATTGCACCCACCTCTAAACTTCCCCTGGCAGCTAGTTCCATAGACACACCATCCTCTGTGGGGAAAAGGTTGTCCCATAAGTACTTTTAAATCTTTCCCCTTTTACTTTATTCATTTAGTACCTCTGCAATATTCAGTGAGCAGCTTACCCTGTTTGTTCCTTATTGGCCCCACTCTACCCTTCAGTAAGCCTTCACTACTAATATTCTCCTATTTGTTTTCGCTCTACCTGTCGTACTTCCTCTTAGTCTTCCTTCTTCCAGCCTTAGCCTCTCTCCTACATTTGAGACACTCTTCCTGATTTCTATTGTTATTATTATTCTGGCATGCATTGCATGCCTCCTTTTTCTTCCTTATTTTCTCATCAAAATCCTTACTCATCCAGGGTATTCTAGCTTTTGATACCCCATATTTATTTCTCATGTGAGTATGCCTAGCTTGCACCATATTAATCTCTCTGAAAATTCTCCTATTTTTCATATACTGTTTTATCCACCAAAATGGACTTCCAATCAATGCATTCCAGTTCAACTTTTTGACTTTTAAAATATTCCCTTTTCCAGCCTGGGATCTTAATCATTGACTGATTTCTATCTTTTTCCAATTCTGTATTGAACCTTATTATATTATGATCGCTAGTTCCCAAAATGCTCCCCTACTCTGACATTTTCCACCAGGCTTGCTTCATTTCCCAGCATCAGATCCAGCACAGCCCCCTCCTCAGTAGGACTGGAAATATAATGCTCCAGAAAGTTCTCCTGTACACTTTGCAGGATTTTCTCCCATTCCATGCCCCAGCCTACCCCAGGGTAATTGAAATCACCAATTATCACAACCCGATTTATCCGGCAGATTTCCTTAATCTGCCTATAAATGCTCTCTCCTACTTCCACCCCACTACGTGGAAGTCTATAATAAACACTCACTGCTCCCTTCCTGTTTCTCACCTCCACACATAGGGATTCTAATTCAGGAACTGTATCTCATTTAGAGATACAGTTATTATCTTTGACCAAGCTACACCTCGTCCCTTTTACCCACCGTATAACTATAAAAGTCTTATAACCCAGGAGGTTAAGTATCCAGTCCTCTTCTGGCTTGAGCCATGTTTCTGTCAATGCTGCTATATCATATCCCTGTAGAGCAATTTCTGCTTCCAGTTCTCCACCTTCGTTCACTATACTCCATGCATTTATATATTTATAATTTAACCTTGCCCTTATCTCTTTCTTGCTGTTTGGAAGGTGATCATTTCTTTATGCACGGTTGATTGTTCTTGTTCGCCAGGTCTTTTTCAATCCCCTTGTTAGTCATGGTGACTGAACCAACTTCTGCCTGAATCCTCCTCAGTCACTTCTCATCAACAGCCCCCGTGATAGTAATGTGTGGGTACTTGTGTCTGTGTGAATATATGTGTCGATCTGTACCTGTGTGTATATGTATATATGTGTGTGTGTGTGTGTATCTGCATTTCTGTGTGTGGGTGTTTATGTGCCTGTCCTCGTGTGCGTGTGTATGTATGTGTGTATGTATGTATGTGTTTGTGTATTGTTGTGACTGTGTATGTATCTGTGTATATCTGTGTGTATAAGTATATGCATATATGTGCCTTTGTGGGTGTCTACATGTGTACATGTTTATCTATATATGTGCCTCTATGTGTGTATATATATGTGTGTGTGTATATATATTTAAATGTGTGTGTGCATGTATTCTTGTGCCTGTGTGTGTCTGTATGTGTCAGTTAGCTTAGCTGTGTTAAGATAAGAGCTGAAGACAGGGTCACTGATAGTTGAACTTTTGCTGATTCTGGAATGAAAAAAAATGGATTATTAAACCTTGAGATGTATGACGACTATGCACTAATCTGCATCAGAGATGATATGAAACGACACTTCACTGACAGCTGTTCACTCTGTGGAAATACAAATGGTAACAGGTGTAATAACAAAGCAAGTGGAATGACCACTAAATAGTCATGACATACATTGGATCAGATACCTTCCACAGAGACATTCTGTACAATACCAAGCACAGAGTAGCACGTATATCCTGACACCAACACAAATATTTAAATCAACATTGTTCAGGCATCAAAGAATTTTGACCACAATTAAAATGTGATATCATTGTTTTTTTGTTGGAGATTCTGCCCTTTAAAATTAATGATTAGAAAATTGGACAACAATCTCCACTGATCCACCTATCTGCACCAGGAAGCAGTCTCCAAATAGCTTAAACCATAAAACCATAAGAAGTAGGAACAGGAGTAGGCCATTTGGCCCCTCAAACCTGCTCGGCCATTCAATAGGATCATGGCTGATCTAATACTCCTCACGTCCACTTTCCTGCCCTTTCCCAATAACCCTTGATTCCCCGAATGATCAAGAATCTATCTCTCCCATCCTTAAATATACACTAGGATTATACCCTCATAGCTCTCTGTGGTGAGGAGTTCAAAAGACTCAACCCTCTGAGAGGAGAAATTTCTCATCATCTCAGCCCTATATTGGCACCTGTTTATTCTGAGACTATGCCCTCTGGGTGTAGACTCTCCCACGGGGGGAAACATCCTGTCAGCATTGACCCTGACAAGCCCCGAAAGAATCCAATATGTTTTCAATGAGATCACCTCTCATTCTTCTCAACCCCAATGAGTGGAGTCCCAACTTGTTTAGCTTTCATCATAAGACAATCCCTTCATACCAGGGACCATCCTAGCGAACCTTCTCTGAACTGCTTACCTTATGGTTTGATGGCATAACAATTATTTGATTGCGTTTAAGACACCAACAGAGAATTCACACAATGCCAAAACTAAATCTCATAATCGGTGAGTCCGTTTTGGATCTTCCACAATACTGTGCTTGAGAAACTGTTTGCACATTTGGCAATCCACGGTACCTATGTGAAAAGAGCCAACAATTGTCTTTATTCTGTGATAGGATCTGGGCAATGTCAGCAAAGCCAGCTTTTGTTACCCATATTGAACTGGATGGCTCGCTCAGCCATTTCAGAGGGCATTGATGGGCTAATCACATGGACTTAGATCTGGAATAAAGAGCAGGTAAGGATGGCAGATTTCTCTCTCTGAAGGATGTTATTGCAGCCAAGATGAGCTTTTAAAACATTTGACAACATTATGTTATTTTTTTCTATTCATATTCAAATGCATTTCAAAGTTGCACTTTCTTTCCAATGAGATGGTTTTTCCACTTCAATATTTTTGTGTCTGATATTCTGCATTCAGAACCATACATGTCTGTCTCTATCTCCATAAAAACTGACAATGGTTTAAAGAGAAATTTGAAATTCCAGTTATTAGTTGAAAGGATGGCATGTCAGGATTTCATGTTTTCAAACTGTTCTTGTGACAAATACATAAAGCAAGTTATTAACCAAACACCATTTTCTCCAACTTGCTCTTTAAACTGTAAAACCATTTTAGGTATCACACATTGCACTCTGCACAGTGTTATAGTTCTTATAGAAAACAGTTTTCAGTTCTCCCAGCTTCACAAACAGATGAATTTGAAGCAGAGATAGACCATTCACTCCTCAAACCAACTCCTCCATTTAATAAGATCATGGTTGATCTGTTTGTATTACAAATTCCACATTCCTGTCTATGTCCATAGAGTCATAGAGATGTACAGCACGGAAACAGATCCATTGGTCCAATGCCATCCAGATGTCCTAACCTAACCTAATCCCATTTGCCAGCACTTGGCCCATATCCCTCTAAACCCTTCCTATTCATATATCCAGCCAGATGCTTTTTAAATGTTGTAATTGAACCAGCCTCCATCACTTCCTCTGGCAGTTCATTCCATACACGCACCACCCTCTGTGAAAAATTGCCCCTTAAGTCCCTGCTAAATTTTACTGTTCTCACCCTAAAGCAATGCTCTATAGTTCTGGACTCCTCCACCCAGAGAAAGAAAGAGAGTTAGTACATTTTGTCCAGTTAGTTTTAGAATAGGAAATATGTTTTTAACATTAGAGCTACAGGTCAGGAATGTAACTCACCCTTGTCACATGCTTCCTAAGAAATTCATGATTTCCATTTAGCATGCTTATGTTTCGGAACATATTACGAGTGTTTAATGATGAAAAGCCAAATTGAATCCAATGTATTAATCAGTATCAAAGTCATTTGATTATATCAAAGATATTCTTA
The DNA here is from genome assembly GCF_004010195.1 of Chiloscyllium plagiosum. NCBI lineage: Eukaryota > Metazoa > Chordata > Chondrichthyes > Orectolobiformes > Hemiscylliidae > Chiloscyllium > Chiloscyllium plagiosum. The sequence goes on from NC_057741.1 coordinate 36,982,328, forward strand.
TTTTAGAGTCATTGAGTCAAAGAGATGTACAGCATGGAAACAGATCCTTTAGTCCAACCCGTCCATGCCAACCAGATATCCCAACCCAATCTAGTCCCACCTGCCAGCATCCAGCCCATATCCCTCCAAATCCTTCCTATTCATATACCCATCCAGATGCCTCTTAAATGTTGCAATTGTACCAGCCTCCACCACATCCTCTGGCAGCTCATTCTATACACGTACCACCCTCTGCATGAAAAAGTTGCCCTTTAGGTCTCTTTTATATCTTTCCCCTCTCACCTGCCCTCTAGTTCTGGACTCCCCGACCCCAGGGAAAAGACTTTGTCTATTTATCCTATCCATGCCCCTCATAATTTTGTAAACCTCTATAAGGTCACCCCTCAGTCTCTGACACTCCAGGGAAAACAGTCCCAGTCTGGTCAGCCTCTCCCTGTAGCTCAAATCCTCCAATCCTACCAACATCCTTGTAAATCTTTCCTGAACCCTTTCAAGTTTCACACCATCTTTCCGATACAAAGGAGACCAGAATTGCACACAATATTCCAACAGTGGCCTAAGCAATGTCCTGTACAGCCGCAGCATGACCTCCCAACTCTTGTACTCAATACTCTGACCAATAAAGGAAAGCATACCAAACGCCTTCTTCACTATCCTATCCACCTGTGACTCCACTTTCAAGGAGCTATGAACCTGCACTCCAAGGTTTCTTTGTTCAGCAACACTCCCTCGGGTCTTACCATTAAGTGTATAAGTAATACTAAGATTTGCTTTCCCAACATGCAGCACGTCGCATTTATCTGAATTAAACTCCATCTGCCACTTCCCATTGGCCCATCTGGTCCAGTCCAGATCCTGTTGTAATCTGAGGTAACCCTCTTCGCTGTCTACTACACCTCCAATTTTGGTGTCATCTGCAAACTTACTAACTGTACCTCTTATGCTCGCATCCAAATCATTTATGTAAATGACAAAAAGTAGAGGACCCAGCACCGATCCTTGTGGTACTCCACTGGTCACAGGCCTCCAGTCTGAAAAACAACCCT
>NC_057741.1:36984441-37010581 GCF_004010195.1 Chiloscyllium plagiosum
TACATACTTAACAAATTCCTCTTCATCTAAACCTTTAACACTATGGCAGTCCCATAGCGTTAAAGGTTGGGATGGAGAGGAATTTCTTAAGAGTGTACAAGACAATTTTCTGATTCAGAAAATTAAATGCCTCTTTTTGATTTGATAAATATTGATTCCCCTACCTAACAGGAAATCATCTCCCTCTGAAAAATATTTAATAAACCTGCCTCCACCTCAACATTATTGAGTTGTCCAATTTCAAATAACCCCCCTCCCCATCCCCTGACTTCCTTCCCAGCCCCTCCCCCTTCCTTCCACTGCTTCCTGCCACCAACCAGATTCATTCCTCCCATTGACCAACCAGGTCGTATCCTCTGTCTGTCTTCACCTATCCGCACCTCACCGCCCTGCCCCCTTCAGCCCCTTTATCTGCAGCTCCCCTTACACCCACGCCCAGTTCTGAAGAAGGGTTATACCCAAAACATTGACTTCTCATCTCCTGATGCTGCCTGGCTTGCTGTGTTCTTCTAGCCTCCTGCCTGTTTTGTTTTATCTCCATCTCTTTTGGAGGCAGAAAGATCCAAAATCAGATAACCTTCTGATAGAGAGAAAAAATTCTCCTCTACCTGTCCCAAAAGGGCAACCCCTAATTTTAATACAGTCCATTCCCTAGCTTTGAACTCACCCAGAAGAGGAAACATCCTTCCCATGTCAACATTCTCAAGACTATTCTGGATCTTGTACACTTCAAACAAGTCACCTCACATTCTTCAGTGGAAAATAATGCAACTTGTCTAATTTTTACAACTCATTCATTCCATGATTTGGACTGGAGTGGACAAAGTTAAAAATCATACAACACCAGGTTATAGTCCAACAGGTTTATTCGGAAGCATTAGCTTTTGAGGTACTACCTCTTCATCAGAATGTTCTTTATCATTCATTCCAGGTAGATTTATTCCTCTAGATCTATATTTAGGGCTTCTATATAATGCCCCATTATTAGGTCAGTTGGCTGGATGGCTAGTTTGCTAATGTACAGTTATACTAGCAATGTGGGTTCAATTTCTATATTACCCTGAATGTCCTGCATTCTGTATCCCACCCATTTGAGGTATGGGGATTCCCATGTTCAACTCACCAGCAGTCATCTCTCACTAAGGAGAGAGCATTCTCTGGGACTTTAGCAAGTGCTAATTAAGAAGGGAGCAAGAAAGGAAAATAAAGACTCGCTCGTGATGAAAATGCTAGAATCTATTATAAAGAATGCATTGAAATGAAACTTAGATGGTCATAGAGTCATAGAATCATAGAGATGTACAGCATGGAAACAGACCCTTCAGTCCAACCTGTCCATGCCGACCAGATATCCCAACCCAATCTAGTCCCACCTGCCAGCACCCGGCCCATATCCCTCCAAACCCTTCCTATTCATATATCCATCCAAATGCCTCTTAAATGTTGCAATTGTACCAGCCTCCACCATATCCTCTGGCAGCTCATTCCATTCACGTACCACCCTCTGCGTGAAAAGGTTGCCCCTTAGGTCTCTTTTATACCTTTCACCTCTCACCCTAAACCTATGCCCTCTAGTTCTGGACTCCTCGACCACAGGGAAAAGACTTTGTCTATTTATCCTATCCATGCCCCTCATAGTTTCATGAATCTCTATAAGGTCACCCTTCAGCCTCCGACGCTCCAGGGAAAACAGTCCCAGCTTGTTCAGCCTCTCCCTGTAGCTCAGATCCTCCAACCCTGGCAACATCCTTGTAAATCTTTTCTGAACCCTTTCAAGTTTCACAACATCTTTCTGATAGGAAGGAGACCAGAATTGCACGCAATATTCCAACAGTGGCCTAACCAATGTCCTGTACAGCCGCAACATGATCTCCCAACTCTTGTACTCAATACTCTGACCAATAAAGGAAAGCATACCAAACGCCTTCTTCACTATCCTGTCTACCTGTGACTCCACTTTCAAAGAGCTATGAACCTGCACTCCAAGGTCTCTTTGTTCAGCAACACTCCCTAGGACCTTACCATTAAGTGTATAAGTCCTGCTAAGATTTGCTTTCCCAAAATGCAGCACCTCGCATGATCTAATTGGGCATTATTGTGCTCGATGAATTTGTTGGAATTTTTTGAAGATGTTACTAACACAGCTAATATAAGAGAGGTGATGAACATAGATAAATGTTTTTCTTGGAATAACCATTCAGCACCTGGCATGCATACCCTGACAATGTAGTGGAAACAGGTTGAATTGAAATGTTGAAGCACAAAGTGGATTATTACCTGCTGAAGAAGGAAATGCAGGGTTGAAAGGAAATGATAGGGGATCAGCACAAAATGAATTGCTTCTTCAGAGAGTCAGCATTGAAACGATAGGCAGAATGGCCTCCTTCTGTTCTGTAATCATTCTAAGGTTCTGTTCCTCTGAACCCACTTTATGATGGCTGCAATACTCAAGCAACAGGTCTTTTTTTCAAAAAATTCTATCAGTTCATGTTGAAAATTGTACATTCTTGTCCACAGAATAAGGTGAGAAAAAGTTTTCAAATTAGTCCATGCCTTCAATTATTCTTTTAAATCACTGCAGCAGATGAAATTAATTAAAAGCAACCAGGACACATGGGCATTGTCAAGTAACACATTGTCAGAATCGTTTGAAATGCACTTTAAACACGACTTCTATTCAGTGCCTTTGTGTTTCTGTGAGTTTATTTTTAGTAACCATTGATTCTCGTTCATGAAAACTTTTACAGCATTGCAAAACTCAGACTTCACCTACTTCTCTTCTTGGGAAATTGGCTTTTAATAAGCTACTGGTTATTCTTCATTAGTTTTATCTAATTCTTGGAATTATATATTCCTTACTGCATGGAAGCAGACCCAATTCAGTCATCACACTGACCCTCGGAAGACCATCCCTCTTAGACCCACTCCCCTTGACTCTATACCCATAACCCTGCATTTCCCGTGGCTAATCCACCTAGCCTACGCATCCCTGGACACTGGGCAATTTAGCGTGGCCAATCCACCCTAACCTGCACAAGTTTGAACTGCAGGAGGAAACCAGAGCACCTGGATGAAACCCTCGCAGATATGGGGAGAACGTGCAAACTCCACACAGAGAGTCACCACGGTTTCCCTGAACCTTTCAGAATGGTAACCAGAGCCAGTCCCAGTACACATGGATCACTGATACTTTGTCATACATTCCCAGTGTTTTTTGTATTCATGGGATGAGGGAATCACTGATTAGGATTGCAATTAATGCCCATCCCTAATTGTTCAAAACATAGTTAAGAATCAACCACATTGCTGTGGGTCTGGAGTTACATATAGGGCTAGATCACGAAAGAAAGGCAGTTTCCTTCCCTAAAGGACATTACGGAACCAGATGGGTTTTTTCTGCCAATCAACAACAGTTTCATAGTTATCATTGGATTCTTAATTACAGATTTCTTTTTAATTCAATTCAAATTCCAATTTTTGCTATGGCAGGATTTGAACCCAGGTCCCCAGAACCTTACTTGGGTTCTAGATTAATAGTCCAGTATTAATACTATCAGGCTACCACCTCCCAATAATCAAACTTTCATGAATGTTGAACTATAGAGTTACTCTCTCTTTACCTCTGTTAATTCCTTCAGTCCCATAACAAGATCTTCTAATTCTGACCACTTGACTATCCCAAATTTCCATTTCTCATGCACTAGTGACCATGCATTCAGCTGCCTGGGCCTCTAACCTGTGAAATGTTCTCCCTCGATCTTTACATTTCCCCTTCCTCATTTAAGGAATTCTGTAAGACTGACCTATCTTGTGGTGATGAACCAAGTTTGTTTGGTTCCCAATAAACTAGCTATGTGGGTTGTGAGGTTGTAAACTTCAAATATTGTATACAAAAAAGGCTAAACTACAGAAACCCTGTCAGTCAAAAGAAAGATATTGGGCTGGAATCTGCACCCTTCCCAGGTAAACTTCAGAGATGGGTAGTTAGGGTGGGGACGGAAGGTAGTGGGGTTGGTTGAAGTGGGGGAATAAGAGGCAGGTGGAAGAATAAGGGTAAGTCATTCTCCTGTCTTTCTGCCTGTCTGGGATGGATTTGGGAAAGACCTGCACACTGTCCCCCAAGAGGCCCAACTCAAACTCACTGTCCAAGCCTCTTGGGTGACAGACTCACCATCTAGTGACACCACCCAGGAAACCCTGCCAGGATGGTGGGGTTGGAAGGTTGGGGTGGTTTGGTGGAGGGGTTGGGGTTCCCATTGAACACCGATACTTTGTGCCCAAGGAAAAGTCCGGGCACTAGAAACCTGGTTTGGGAACTGCAGTAATTCACCTCCACACACTTGCAATCACAGCCCAAACCTATATACCTCTCTGTGCGCCCACTCACCTCCCTCCTGGGATGTATCAAAAGTATTAGTGAAGGTTCCACCAGATCGCACTGGCATCAGCAGCTCCGGAGAGCTGAAGCCCTCTGAATTGGTTCAGCAACTTCATCAGATGATGGGTCTGATACATTTCGTTTCCTCACACGGGATGTGGATATGTCTAGATGATCCCTAGTTGTCCCTATTGCCCATCCCTAGTTGTCCTTCAGAAGATGGTGGTGAGTTGTCCTCTTGAACAGCTACAGTCCATGTGCTGTAGGTAGACCTATTATGCTGTTAGGGAGGGAATTCCAGGATTTTGACCCAGTGACACTGCAGGAAAGATGATATATTTCCAAGTCAGGATAGTGAGTGCCTTGGAGGGGAACTTTCAGGTGATGCTGTTCTCATGTACCTGCTGCCCTTGTTCTTCTACATGGAGTCAATAGATGTGGAACCAGAGGAGTCCAACAGGTCAGACAGCAGCTGATGAGTGGGAAAGTCAAGATTTTGGGCCGAAACCCTTTGTCTGTCCTGACTCCGACTTCCAGCATCTGCAGTCTTTACTGTCTCCTTCTAGATGGAAGTGGTCATGGGTTTGGGAGGTGCTGTCTCAGGGTCTATGGTGAATTTCTGCTGTGCAACTTGTAGGTAGTCCACACTGCTATTACTGAGCATTGGTGGTGAAGGGAGTGGATGCTTGTGGATGTGGTGCCAATCAAGCGGCTGCTTTGTCCTTTTTAAGCTTCTTGAGTGTTGTTGAGGCTGCACCCATCCAAGCAAGTGGGGAGTATTCCATCACACTCCATCCACCCAGTTGTTGAGATTTCACCGACCACATTAAAGCCCGGTCAGACACTGTTATCGTTTTCAGACTCCCATCAACTGCTCACCCTTCTTTATACATATCCTTGTTCCATGAAAATTAATATATGCAGAAAAATTCAATATGTTGAGATGGTAAACAACAACTGGACAGGTTTTACATTCCCTTGTCCACAAATGTAGTACCTGTCGTTTTAAGTGCTTTCCTTGGAATCACTTTCTCTGGTGTAAATAGAGCCACCACATCCACTTTTATCTGTATTTAGAGGCTGTGATTACCCATGTTGCTTGTGCCTCTTGAACAGGCAAATATTACCACATTACAGTTTCAGCTCAGACAAGAGCAATGCCATAGTGAAGCTGCTGCGTGTGGTTTTATAAGATGTGCCAACCGATAAGAGGTTAATGGGACCCTCCAAAGGGTCGTCGACCTATTGACGCTGCGGGGCTAGTGCCCAGCTGTGACTCTGTGCTGGCTGCTGCACGGGCAAACATCTCAGAGAGGACAACAAAGCAATTCTGACGAGAGTGAGAGACCACCAAGCTGCTCTGGGAGAAGATAACACACAAGTGTTTTTCTTCTTTTGACACATATGATGTCTTCTACAAGTAAACCCGCTTTCATTCAAGATTGCTGGTACATTAACAAAGGCAGCATCGTGAAATAAACTGTCAGTGCCACTTTATCTGCCCCAGCCAGCTTTCAGAATTTAAGACAAACCTTGATTTGCTTCTAATGACATTTTGTTTTTACACAGAGTTCTGCGCGGTTATCCAATTATATGTTCTAAACATTACACATTTCATAATAAAACTCATTACTGTATCATAACTAATTTTATGCAGCAGCTCAAGCAAGTCAACTTTCATTGCATTAATGCGTTAGTCTGTGGATCATTCCCTCCACAGCCCAATCAGCACTTCACACAGGGGACCCGAAACCCCGGCAACATGATATTTTCAGAACAAGAGAAACATCAGTCAAGTTCTTGGTGAACTTTTTTTCTGGAAGTGCTTAGGCTTAACACTCAACAGTTTTCAATGAGCATGGGTGAAGAGATAAGAATATTCTGAGTCATGGGTAGTCCACACCCCCTTTCTACTTAGACATTGGGAGCTTCAGATGGGTTACAGAAATAACAAATGGCGAAATCAAATGGATAGATCCACTTTCTAAAGAAGGGTCACTGGACATGAAAAATTAACTCTGCTTCTCTCTCCACAGATACTGAGTTTCTCCAACAATTTGTACTTTTGTTTCAGATTTCCAATATCTGCTTTATTAATTTCATTATAGATAGATTCCCCCCACCCCAATTTATCGACAAATTCAGGGTTCCAGCAACCGAAAAGCTCAGGGGCTGATTTTCGTGTTGAGAGCCTAAAACTGGTCTCAGGGTAAGGGATTGGCCATTACAGATGAAGATGTTTTAATGTTCTTCACTCAGATGGCTGTCTACATCTATAATTATCTACCTGGTGATGCCAGAACATGGAGTATATTCAGCAAGCACCATTCACGTGATAAAATATCACTGGAGTGTTGTAAGAATGTAAAACATGAGGTAGAAGTAGACCATTCAGCCCATCAAGTCTGCTCCACCATTCAATGAGATGATGACTGATTTATAAGACAAATTAGATACAGCACCCCATCAGATAATTTAGATTGGATGGCTAAAACCTTGATTATTTTAAGGACACACTTAATGGAATAACAGAGAGAGAGAGTTTAAGAAGGGAGGAAGTTCTTGGTGGCTTCACACATAATGGAGAGACTGATATCAGGGATGCACAAGAGACTAGACTTAGATGAGTGCAGAAATGTCACAGGGTTTTGGGCATGGAAAAGACAGTGGGGGCTGAGACCATGAAGGGATTTGAAAACGGGGTAAAAATTTCAAATTTAACGTAATGCTTAACTGGGAGTGAATGTAAGTCAGTGAACTGACAATAATGGGTGAATGGGACCTGGAGGAGAAAGTGAGGTCTGCAGATGCTGGAGATCAAAGTTGAAACTTTATTGCTGGAACAGCACAGCAGGTCAGGCAGCATCCAGGGAACAGGAGATTCGACGTTTCGGGCACAGGCCCTTCTTCAGGAATGGGACCTGGAGCAAGGAAAAGTCAGCAAAGCTTTAGATGACCTCAAGGAGTTTAAAGTGAGGAAATGATCAGTTCTGTGTTACAATATTCTCGACCTATATCTTAAGCAAATCAAGGGGAAGGGAAGAACGTCACAGATTAGTTGTAATCATATTGAATGGAGGGGGCAGACTCCAGGGGCTAAATACCCAGCCTTGTTTTAATTAATTCACAAGATATGGATGTCAATGGATAGTCCAGCCTTTATTGTCCATTCATCATTGGCTAGAGGACAGTTAAGAGTCAACCGCATTGAAGTGAGGTTGGAGTCACATGCAGGCCAGACCAGGGAAGGATGGCAGATTTCCTTCCCTGAAGGACATTAACAAACCAAATGGGTATTTTGCTGACAATCATCAAAAGTTTCATGGTCATAATTTGACCCTTAATTCCAGATTATTATTGAATTCAAATTCCACCATCTGTCGTGGCAGGATTCGAACCCAGGTCCTCAGACTTCACCTGAGTCTCTGGATTAATAGTTGAGAGTGTGGCGCTGGAAAAGCACAGCAGGTCAGGCAGCATCCGAGGAGCAGGAGAGTTGACGTTTCGGGCAAAAGCCCTTCATCAGGAATGAGGCTGTGAGCTGAGGGAGTGGTAGGTTAAATGGGAGGAGGTGGGGCTGGGAGGTAGCTAAGAGTGCGATAGGTAGACGAAAGTGGGGTAATGGTGATAAGTCAGAAAGAAGGGTGGAACAGATAGGTGGGAAGGAAGATGGACGGGTAGAACAGGTCATGTGTTGGAAGATTGATGGGATAAGGCTTATCTCAGATCAAACCTTCCAACTTGGCACCACCATCATGACCTGTCCAACCTGTCCATCTTCCTTCCCACCTATCCATTCCACCTTCCCCTCTGACCTATCACCATTACCATCTGCAGTCCTCACTTTCGCCTTTCTCGATTAATAGCCTAGAAGGCCAGTACCTCTCCTGTTCATATTGCTCTGTTCTTACAGATGTTGGGTTCTTATTGCCTTGATGGGAGGGGCCTTGATGGACTTTGCACTGTGCATGTCCTGCTAAGAAGGACATTTGAAGAGGATTTTCAGTTGAATCTAATTTCATATTGGTGGAAAAGCAGGTGATGCTCATTCAGTTTCAGACAAAACCTCCTGAGCTGTTGCTCCACTCCTGCTCTGCCATAAATTGTGAAAAATGACTAAAAAGGAAATGACATTTTGCTTGAGGGTTTCTTCATCAAGGATTCTGATTCTCATCAGCCCTCCTTTGGCAACTCCCATACATGTAATGGGCTGTAGTCAAACCCCAGGATCCTCTCCTATGACGTTTACCAGCATTGCTCCTGGGTCACCATCCGCAGCTGAACACAGGAACATTCAATTGGCAGGTCATAGAATCCCTACAGTGTGGCACAAGCCATTCTGCCCATCAAGTCCCAGCCCCACCAAAGAGCGTCCCAGCCAGGCCTACCCCCATACCCTATCCCTGTAACCCTGCATTGTCCACAGCTGATCCACACAGCCTGCACATCCCTGGACACTTTGGGCAATTTAGCTAGCCAAACCACTTTAGACTGAGGGAGGAAACCAGAGCATCAAGAGGAAGCCCATGTAGACAAGGAGAGAATGTGCAGACTCCCCACAGATCTCCTGAGAGTGGAAATGAACCCAGATGTCTGGCATTAGTGTTAAGCACTGAGCCACCTTGCCACCCAATATCCAATGAGAAATCTCCATTGTTATTTAAAATCCTGATCTTGTCTTCCTCATTCATCCAGTGAGGAAAGTGAAAAAACAATCTGGTGCATTGAAAAGAAAGGCCTGGATTTGCTCATTTTGTGGCAGGTTTGTATATTTGCACAGAAAATAAAACTTTAGTCGACAGTGCAAATGTTTGCAATACCTATTGGTGGAGTTCTTGAATGTCCATAGAACCAATAACTAAAACGCATGATCTCGTACAAATTGTTCACTTACCTTTTCTCATCATTAATCTGATCATTAATGGCAGGAAATATTAAAATACTTTTAGCTCAGGCTTCATCGATTTGATAGCTGATGCTTAAAGCAGTTCCAAAGGTATTGAATGATCAACGCATTTACAGCCCATGGTTTAGCAAAGTATTCTTTACTGGTCCATACATGTTCCGCTCCTCAGTCTGAAGGATACAATAGTTTAGCTGAAACTACTGCCAGCCTCACACCTGGGAGGACAGAGTGAAGCCAGGGGTGCATCCCCATTGGGAGGAGGAGCCACACCTCAGGCATCCTCCCAGAAGCTACATTGATTTTTCACATTCATTCAACACAGCAAAAGGGATCTCAATTGTTTTTTATTCAGACACGGAATGGGAGGTCACCAGTATTTATTACCCATTCCTAGTTGCCCTGAGAAGATGGTGGTGAGCTGCCTTCTTGAACTAGTGAAAGTTGCTATATAAATACAAGTCATTTCTTCCTAGTGTAATCATACAGAATATTGAACCCTGTTAGCGCACAATCAGAAATTCTGTGACATCAAAAAAACAAGCTGGCAAAATATTACCTACTATCGACGAGTCAGGTCATTATTTTTTCTCAACTATTGACTGCCTTTAATCAACTCAACAAAGAAGCCTGCATTATTGAGTAGATAAATAACAGTGGTGTGCTGTTGGAGTCACTGTGCTTTCAATGGAGGTAATGATTTTTAGACCATCTAGTGTGAAGCATGTTGAAGGACACATCATTTTTGATAATGAATCGACTTGCATGCAGTAACTTGTGATCATGTTATTGCAAAGATTGATTTCATTGGAAAGTGTACTCAAGCTCTTTATCCTAAACATGGAATTTTGATCAAATTGACATTTCTTTTCCTGCTGGCTATAATCCAGGATCAGGGTTTTTTAAAATTTATCAGATAGTCAAATAAAATCATGTAGCATTTCATGCAATCTTTCAGGAAATTAGATGTATATTATTGGTTGCACAACCGGTGGGTGATACAATCTCAGTAGTTGTGGCTGGAGGGTGCCTGGTCATTCTATCCCCATATGGGACTCATTTAATGGGAGTCTGTGAGATCAAGTGGGGAAAAGAACCCCCCTCCCCCCATTAACATGGGGCAGCAGGTACCCACAGTACCAGGATATGCACTTGACTGACAAAGTTTCATATCAGGAGCTGAAAGTGGGATTACATTCAATGGCTGCTTTGTTGGCTGGTGAAACAAGAGGGGCTGAATGGCCACCTGGGAATGTTGTTAATTTCTAGGCCTCTCTGAAAAGCACAGAGTGTATCAAGAGGACAGCAAGTATCGAAAGCAGATCAGCTTACACTAGCAGTGAGCTCGGATGCATATCACAACAGAGAGGCAGGGAAATTGGAAGCATACAATGAATCATTGGCCTGCCAGGGTAGCTGAGATATACATAGTGAGTTGGTGAGCAGATTGGCAGGCAATCTGGGTCTTACACTTCCTGGGAATCAGAGAAAATTACACACAGAAAAGACAAAGACTTGCACTTACACAGTCATGGGTTATCTCAGACCTTCTACAGTCTGTTTGAAGACATTTCCATTTGAGATGCATTTTACTCTGGCTTTAATATAGTCTCAGATAGGTTACAGTAACAGACTTAACTATAAAAAAAAACAAAGAAATACTGCTTTTTACAACCATTTCGGGCTGTCCGAAATGTTTACAGCTAATGAAGTGCTTTTGTGGTGTAGCCACTCGTACAATGTAGGAAACGTGTAGCCAAATTGTGCACAGGAAGTTCTCACACACAGTAGTGCAATAACCACCAGAACAAAAGCTGTTTGTTGTGATGCTGTTGAGGGATAAATATTGACCAGAACACCTGGGAGACACCATCCAGTCCACTTCATCGACAGACCTTCTACTTTGTGAAACATTCACTCCCTCTGCCACTGCTGCCCAGTGGATATAGTGTGTACCATCCACAAGTGCACTGCAACAACTCACCAAGCCTCCTTCCACAGAACCTTCCAAACCCTCAACCTCTACCATCTAGAAGGATAATGGCAGCAGAAGAACCACCACCTGCGATTTCCCCTCCAAGCCACCACCAGCCTGACCTTAGAAATATGTCACTGTTCCTTCACTGTTCCTGGGTCAAAATCTTGGAACACCCCCTGTACACCACATCAAGAACATAGCTTCCCAAGGGCAGTTAGGAATGATAAATAATTACTGGCCTTGTCAGCAAGATTCAAATTCCATAGAAGAATGAAAAGCATTTTGAAGTAAAAGGGATACAGGTTTGTTTAACGAACAGATTTCTAGTTGTCTGCAATAAAATCACCATATCTATCACTATTCCATTGTGCACCATTGACTTCTGTCAGTTTGACTATCTTTTATAGTCCATATTAGGAAGGAAAGATAGAATCTCTATTCATAACGCAATTTTCAAACACTCAGGATGTCTCACAACACTTCACAGCCAATGAATTATTCTGACAATTCAGGAGAAGTGACAGAGAATTTGCACTTACAGCAATATCCCACAGACAGCATTGGGATAAATGCCCAGTTATCTTGATGCTGTTGTTTAATGGATAATTGTTCACTGGGACACAGGTGCAAATACTATGATATTTGAATGACTGTAAAACACTTTGGGATTATTGGAGGTTGTAAAAGCTGCTATATAAATGCAAGTTTTATTTCTCTATGGCTCATCATGCCCACATTGATTGAATCTGAAAAGGGCACAAGTATGGAGCAAACAGTAGTGAGAGGATGCAGACTGGGTACCCGCTTTATAGAACTCCTCCACTCAGTCCACTCGAATGTCTCTAACCTTCTAATTGTTTGCCATTTCAATAAACCATCTTTCTGTCATTTATTTCCATTCCAGGTCTGCTGCAACGTTTCAGCTTTGCTTAAGCATTTTACACCCATCAGGACTCAAAATTGAGTGGAACAACTTCAGAACATAACCTCCATCTCCCATTTTGACTGTAACCCCATCCCCATGACTTGTTTGTGTCCTGATAGCTTTGCTCAACAGAGCAGACCCACGTTCCCCTTTTCACACCTATCATTGGCACCTATTTCACATCATTATCACTCTTTATCACCATTAGCATTTCCTTTGTCTTTTGCTGTCGGCACACTCACTGTCTGTTCAACTCACTCCTCCTCCCGCCCTGTTATCAGTATCAAAAAACATTATTTCCCAGCCCCATTCAGCTCAGTAGGAGAGTCTCTGGACGCAAAACATGAACTCTGTCTCTCTTTGTCCACACATATTGCCAAACCTGCTGAGTTACTCCAGCATTTTTTGTTTTTATTATAACCAAGACAGGTTGCGGTAACTTACAGTGATCACTAGTGTTTCAGCATTCTTAACACAGGGAAAACTCAATCTGATGTTTATTTTAAGGTATTGCACAGGCGGAAACATGTTTACAATAAAATGGAAATGAAGGTGAGCTGTCGCATTTCATCCGAAACCAAAACTCTCCCCCAGGACTTCGACAGAGGGACTGGGAAAAGAATCTGGGAATTGTCAAAGATCCATCACATCATCGCTGTCGCTGGTTTGAAAATACAGCCAAGCTTACAATTTCTGGTGATGGGTCTTGGGAATGAGAGAGTTTGCATGTCGACCCTTGTGATCGTTCTGTCCCAATACCCTTAGGAGTCAGGTCCAGGGGCACATGAATGAACCAAATCTGTTCCAGTTTGCATCAGTCTGTCAGTCCAAATTTACAAAGTTTACACAGAGGTTTTGAGTCAGGTTACGTTACTGTGCTAGCTTTTGCATATTCCATAAAGGGTAATGTAAATTCCAGAGACAGGAGATGCCGGTAAGATCTGGATGTAACCGGAATGATTGGACAAGCTGCTCAATACAAAGACAATCAGGAATTGGCAACGGGTGCTGTTTTGTCAGTGATGTCCCACAAAAAACTAATGGGGAGAAAAGTTAAGGGTGCCTACTAACACGGGTGTAACACATCATGGCTGAAAGAAGTGTCTAATACATTAATTGTCTAGAAGCATTGAAAGTAGGAACAGGAGTAGGCCTTTTAGTTCTTTGTGCCTGCTTCGCCATTCAACATGATCATGGTTGATCATCCCACTCAATCCCTTCTTCCTGCTTTCCAACCATACTCATTGGTCCCTCTAGCTCGAAGAACTATATTTAACTCCTATTTGAAAACATGCAGAGTTTTGGTCTCAACTGTTTTCTATAGCGGAAAGTTCCACTCTCAGGATGAAGAAATTTCTCCTCATCTCAGTCCTAAATGGCCTACTCTGTATCTTTAAACTGTGACTGACTCGTCATAGGGAATATCCTTTCTGCATTCAACCTGTTAGAATTTTCAAGTGTGCTATCAAATCCGCCCCCACCCTTTTTAGGAACCAATTTAAAGCTTGCTTCCCATATATTGATGTGTGATTGAGGCCAGCAGCTTTGCTAGTCAGTCCAATGCTCACTGTTGAGACCAGTATGCCCAGCAGGCGTTTCCTGATTTCCAGATGCCTTGGGAAACTATTGAGTCTCCATCTGAACAGTAGTTCCTGATCTCTGACCTATCGAAATCTGGTTGCTTGAATATCTCCAATTTTTAGCCACGTCAGCTTTAGACCTACAATAGCCTCAGCCCTGAACTTCAGAATCCTCTGACTGAATGTCTCTAACCCCCTGCCTCCCTCTTCCCTTCTAAGATGTTCCTTAAAACCCATCAGCTGGTTCCTCACCTACCATCTGTTTTACTGACAAATTCTACCTGATTTTATTTTTGTAAATGTTCTTGGAATGGTGTCTCACTCAAAGATACTGAAATATAAATTGCTGTGGCTGAGGCTGAAGAATTAAAGAGTCTCAAAGACATTTGAGATCTTCCAAATTAATTACTGGACAGCATGAGTTCAGATTCTGGAATGATGGGTACAATGGACAAAATAGTTAACTGTCATTTTTAACTATTCCTGGATAAGACCTTGTTCATATCAATTAGTTCACAACATTTTGCAGCACCAAGCATAAATAGCACCATCTCACAAATATATATAACCAGTCCTCAAAATCATAACTGATTGGAAACACGTTTTAGAAATACATTAAGTCTATCTTTTAATGATATGTTGAGATAAATAAGATCGATGCTGATAATATTTTAATACCAAACAACATACATAAAAATTGTTCATTTGCTGCTGGGATTCTTTGCTATAGGAAAGTAAATGTGTTATCTATACTTATGCCACCAAAAAAAGGCATTTTCTCCTGTCTCATAGACTGCATATTTTTAAATCAGCCAGAGTCACCTTTGGCCCTAACTGGTCCATGCTAACTCTACACTTTAATTTCGACATTGAGAGAAGGTCATGGTTAAGGCAGAAAGAGTCAAAAGGTCTAACTTTCTTACAATTGCCATCTAGAATTTGGCTCAGTTCTGAAACTTCATTCAAGACGTGGTCTTCCCAAACTCAGACAGAGGGGCCAATGGGGTCAGTTGTGGTTTCACGATCTGGGAGCAAGGCAGTAACCAATCAATAATACATCATCAAACCTGTCAAATTACTAATCTGATTTCCCTGTTCTTAAAGAGGATGCTTTCATATATTTGTCCATAAGGAACTTGATTAGCTTAAGTATAATTGATTATGCACTTTTAAGACTGTAAGAACGAGGAATTGGAGGAGGCCTTTCTGCCCCTCAAGTCTGCTCCCCCATTCAATAATTAGATCACAGATAATCTGATGTGGCCTTAACTCCACCTTACAGTCTACCTTTCTCTCACCCAGAAGCAGGAAGATGTCCTGCTACTCAGGATGGAGGTTGTGGTGAGTGGGGTCTGGCCTCAGTGTGGTTTGGATAGATGGCATGATTGCAGGGGAGAGGGAGTCAGAGAGACAACTAGGTTTGAGAAGGAGTCCTTAGGAAGTTTGGTGATCACGTTGTTGTTCAATTGTGGTTAGGATTGACGGGGAGGGAATCCAATTGTGGGATCTTGCTGTGTATGCATGTAGCTGGCATGCTTTCCTAAAGAGAAGCATTGGGAAAACTCCATAAGGAAGATATTGCCTGTGGGGTACCATGTGCTGTCTCGTACATGTGCAAGGTATTATACAGACACTGCCCTTCCTTCATTCTGGGGACACAATGTCCCAACCATCAAGAGCTGACTCACTGGGCATGTTTAGGCTTTGTTTACGTCTTCCTATCAATAAGACAATAGGTCACTGCATGTCAACAGAGTCACTGTTACCTAAAAGCATAAACACCAGATCACTTCTTGAGGTTTGGAAAAGGAGTATATTGAATACGTTCCACTCTGCAATGATCTTTTTCTGCCACCATCTGTCTCGATGTATTCCAAACACTTAGACCAAATCCAAAAGCAGAGAAAGTAAACACATTTGGCAAGGTCACGGTGCATGAAATGCTTGGAGCAGAGTCTTCCTGGCTTCTCTCTGTGTTTCGAGATATTAATTAGATTTTATATTACAATGCTCCCATCCCCTCAGAGTGCAGCAGCTGGGTAAAGAATTGGTGCCAGTTTAACCTTTCAAGGGGTTACAAACTGCACAGAATTATGGGATCTCACAGCTCAGATGAAGGCCATTCAATGCATTGGGCCTGTGGCAGTTCTTTGAAAGAGTTATCCGTTTGGTCTCACTCTTCCTCACAGTCTTGTAACTTCCTGCTTTTGAGATTTTATTTTTGATTTTCCTTCTCAAGGTTCCTTTCGAAACAGTTTTCTCGCATCGTGTTTTGGATTTTAGTAACAATCCTCATCTCTGCTTTTTGCATTCCTTTAGGTAAAAACAATTCCTGATGAAGGGCTTTTGCCCAAAATGTTGATTTCGCTGCTCCTCTGATGATGCCTGAACTGCTGTGCTCTTCCAGCACCACTAATCCAGAATTTTGCATTCCTTTGGCAATTCCTTTAATATCGAACAACGGATGACTCACTCAATGAGTTCTGCTGATCAGGAAACACCTGTTCCCACTGGGTTCGAAGAACATGTCAACCACTACTGATGATTCTGTCAAAGATTTTGAAGTTTGAAAAGGCGTCTTTCCCTCAAATTCTTCTGTGTTTTAAGGGTGGATAAAGAGTGAGGCAGGAAAAAGCACAGCAGGTCAAGCAGCACCAGAGGAGCAGGACGTTTCAGGTCAGAACCTTTCATCAGGATTGTAAAATAAGGTCAGGCAAAATAACACTATTATTAAGTTAGATCAAGTGAAAGATTTAGCCCTGGCCACCCTTCATTATTCCACTCAGAAATGTGTCCACACCCTGAAAGCAAACATCAGCTCAGTTCTATTTCAAAACTATAACTGTCTTGTAAATGTGAATATCAGTCAAGGTCTTAGATTGAATGTATGATTGGGATCTTACATCCATACACTGAAACTTACTGCTGACTTACAACAATAACTTGCACTGATGTAGCAACTTTAATGTAGGAAGACAGCCAAGGTGCTTCACAGGAGCCACCTGAGCAGATATTCAACAGATTTATAGAGTGTGTGAGTGAGTTTTTTTAATAGGATAGTCAGCATGCATTTATCATAATCATTGGCCAGTTCATTTGTTTCAGTTCCTCTTTGGCAGGGATATATATTGGATAATTGGAGGGTGAAATGAAACTGCTTACACACACAAGCTTTCTGAGGAGATATGAAAATTTACATTCATCTCCTTGTTTCTGGAGTTGTCCTTTTGCACAAGGATTCACGGCAACTTCTGCTCTCTGATTGCCAGGCCATGCCAGAGGCTTATCTCCAGCCACATACTGCATTGAGAGCTGTGATGTATCTCTGAGCAGCGTTTCATCCATCGAGTTAATCAATCCAGCCGAGCAAGAATAAAATACTCGCTATCACATCTAACTGGACACCACAAATTGCTTCAGAGTTGATGATAAGTTTTGAAGTTTAGGCCCTGCTGTTTTGTAGAGGAGCAGATGGGTCGGGGCCAGAGTGGGTAGGGGAGAATTATTTTAGCAGTTGGGAAGTCGTGAAGCTTGAGAAAAGTGGAAGGAGAGTTCTTATTTGGACTTGGTTATTGCAATTGCATTCAATAAAAAAGTTTGGAGTGGCAAAGCTAGTCTCGGATGTCTGTATAATCACTTTTGATTGTTATAAAACCCACCTGGTTCACTAATGTCTGTTAGGGAAGGAAATCTACCATTCTTACTGTGACTCCAGACACACAGCAATGTGATTGATTCTCAACTGCCTTCTGAGCAATAAATCTGACCCAGCCAGAGATGGCCACATTCCTGAATGAATGAAAAGAAGATGACCAAATTGAGAGGCTGGATTGTGATAGGGTAAAGCCTTGTGGTACAAGGTCCTAGCTGGCGATTGGGTGTGGCAGAGCGGGAGGGGCAGGATCCTTGAAGGGAAGGAAGGAGGTGACTGGAGGAGGTCACAATGGAGAGAGGCGGTGAAATGCCAAATGGGGGGCTGGAAGCAGATGAACCTGAGACTCTGGCATTTTGGGGAAGTAATCCCTCTTCTCCTGAGCCACAAGCAGTGCTGTAAAAACCCTTATCTTCCAGATCCTGACCTCCTCACCTTCCACCCAATTCCAGGTTTTACAATTCTACACAGCGACCATACTTGACCCAGCCAGACTCAATGACACATTATAATTCCCAACATTCCTCTCCAGAGGCAATTATTCACCTGAACACCATTCCCTGCCACCTTCACCCCCACTCACTAGACCAGACATAGAAAGGTTTGATAAATTCTGTACAAACATAGTAACATCAGAAACAGAAGTGGGAGTAGGTCATTCAGACCTTCCAGCCTGCTCCACCATTCTATAAAATCACGGCTGATTATCCAACTCAGGCCCCTGTTCCCACTTTTATCCCATACACGTTGCTCCCTTTATCCCTAAGAGCTACATCTAACTCTTTCCTGAAAACATTCAGTGTTTTGACCTCAACCACTTTCTGTGGCAAAGAATTCCACAGGGTCGCCCACCCTCTATAGTCAGGTTAAAGCTTATAAAAAATTAAAACCCACCCACCCCTCCTCCCCCCCGACTTGATCAGTAGCCTGTTTAAGAATAACATTATGCCAAAGACAAGCCTGGTTTTCCAGAGTCTTGGCTGCCTCAGAACAAGCTGACCGTGTAATGGGAGCCATCAGGCTGGGGTTAGGCTCTTATTTGCATTGGTAAAGATTTTCACTCTTTGTAGAATGTGGGTTGACACTGCAGGTGGATTTGGCCGTCTTTACCAAATTGACTGGGGACATGCTTCCATATTTGGGTGATAACATAGCCTTCCTGAGCTGCCATATTAGATGTTTAGAAAGCCGTTTTATTTCTACTGGAGATAGTAAAGACTGCAGGTGCTGGAAGTCAGGGTCAATACAATGTAGAGCAGGAAAGGCACAGCAAGTCAGGCAGCATCAGAGGAACAGGAAAGTCAATGTTTTGGGTAAGGACCCTTCATCAGGACTTACTTAGAACCTCTACAGTGTGGAAACAGCAAGTCCACACCAACCCTCCAAAGAGTATCCCACTCAAACCCATTCCCCATTATTTACATTTACCCCTGACTAATGCACCTAACCCACACACCCCTGAACACTATCGGCAATTTTAGATTAGATTAGATTACATTACAGTGTGGAAACAGACCCTTCGGCCCAACAAGTCCACACCGCCCCGCCGAAGCACAACCCACCCATACCCCTACATTTACCCCTTACCTAACACTACGGGCAATTTAGCATGGCCACTCACCTGACCTGCACATCTTTGGACTGTGGGAGGAAACTGGAGCACCCGGAGGAAACCCACGCAGACACGGGGAGAGCGTGCAAACTCCACACAGTCAGTCGCCTGAGGCGGGAATTGAACCCGGGTCTCTGGCGCTGTGAGGCAGCAGTGCTAACCACTGTGCCACCGTGCCGCACACATTAGCATGGCCAATTCACCTCACCTGCACATCTTCGGACTGTGGTAGGAAACCAGAGCACCCAGAGGAAACACGCACAGACACGGGGAGAATGTGGAAACTCTACACAGTCAGTTGCCCGAGGTAGGAATCGAACCCGGGTCCCTGGTGCTATGAGGCAGCATTGCTAACCACTGAGCCCAGTATTTTTGTAATAATTTATTTTCATGAGGTAAGTATATTTTACAATAAAACTCTGTCTTGGGTCCTGCTGATGCTTCAGCTAAATGCCAAGAGCTTGATTGTAAATATAGAGAATGGTGAACATCAAGGCTTAATTTGTTCTTTGTAAGTGAAGAGGGTGTAGATCTGAAGGGCTTCATTAACTGTACACATACACAAATATTTATGTTTATGAAGAAAGTATATTTTTGCAATAAATAAAAATATTTCTATTTTTCTAATCATCCTGTTCAGAGATGTTATTAATACTTCTGGAGCAGATGGTATTTGAACCCAGGCCTGCCAATCCAAGTGTTGAGACACTATTTCTGCACCATAAAAGAGGTAAAAACAAGGACTGCAGATGCTGGAAACCAGATTCCAGATTAGAGTGGTGCTGGAAAAGCGCAACAGGTCAGGCAGCATCCGAGGAGCAGGAAAATCAACTTTTCCGGCAAAAGCCCTTCATCAGGAATAGATGAAGGGCTTTTGCCGAAACGTCGATTTTCCTGCTCCTCGGATGCTGCCTGAACTGCTGTGCTTTTCCAACACCACTCTAATCTAGAATGCGCCATAAAAGAGCCAAAAGGAAGCCACATATTACCCAGGCAGGTTAACCATGATCTCCTGGCAAATAAGTTCTACTTAGTGATCCAACACTCTCTCTCAACTGACAGCTGCAGACCCCTGTCACAATGCTGGTCTGGTACAAGGTTACTTTACCCTTGAGTTTTTTTTCAGAGAGGGGGGTAATTGGCCAGGCTCCATTGTGTCTGATGTTTGAGTGGTTCACTGGGGCCTTGTTGGTTACCCTAACAGATAGCGCTTCAGACCAAAAGCTTGAAAGGTCTTTTGGAAAACTGGAAAAGTCAAGGGGGCATGGCCAGCTCTCTAGCTGTGCAATTCAGTTCAGTTCAGTTCGGGAGGGAGGGAGTCAAAGTCACAGGGGAAACTGAAGCCTTCTCTCTGTCTTTCTGCCCGTGTGATTTCAAACTGTAAGTTGCCTGCACCATTGTTTACTATTTGTGCAAAGGGATGTTTGGATTGGGACTGTTGCAAGTATTTCGGGTTTGGATAAGATAAGTTATCCGGCATTCTGTTTTCTGTTCTTTGTCTTTCATTCCATCATTTTGTAAATACATTTTGCTTGTTTAAAACTTGGCAGTTGATCCAGCTGATTTACTCTGGAATATCCACTACACACCTAGCTAAACAAATAGCAAAGTTATGGTCTGGACTACCTGCTTAAAAATGGTTTGAGGGGTCTGGCCTAGTCTGTAACGCTCTACCTAGTGTATCAAGGGAGTGCAGCTTTGTTTTCCTTCTCAAGGTTCTTTGAGAGGCACTGAAGTATGGACAAGACTTCAAACTGCCATCTCAAGCGTGGACAAAAGATCCAATGGCATTAACTGAAAGAAGAGCAGGGTTTTGCCTGGTATCCAGGCAACGATTTATCCCTCAGGCCAACATCACTAAATCAAAATATCACCCTGTTGTTTGTGGTCACTGACTGCAAGCAGGGTTGGTGATGGTATTGAGTCATTAGTAATCCAGCAACCCAAGTTCAAATCCCACCATAAGCAGAGACTGGAATTTGATTTCAATTTCTTTTATAAGAATCTAGTGATTATCATGAAATCATCATCATTTGAACCCATCTGGTTCACTAATGGCCTTTATGGAAAGCAGGCTGCCATTTTCTGAAACATAGGTAAAAACAAGGACTGCAGATGCTGGAAACCAGAGTCTAGATTAGTGTGGTGCTGGAAAAGCACAGCAGGTCAGGCAGCATCCGAGGAGCAAGAAAATCGCCATTTCGGGCAAAAGCCCTTCATCAGAACCGTCCTACGCTGGACTCTGGACATACAGCAATGTGGTCAACTTTTAATTGCTCTCTGTAATGGCTCAATGAGTCATTCAGTTATATCAACCACTAGAAAGCCTCAAAGAAAGAATAAAACTGGATGGACCACCCGGGGATGGACAAGGGCACCCCTTAGACACTGAGTAGCAGCAGCAGCAGCAGCACATACAACCTACAAATGCACCGATGAAACTGACCAAAACTCCTTGGACAGCACCCTTCAAATCCCCAACCACTTGATTTGGAGGAGCCAGTGTTGGACTGGGGTGGATAAAGTTAAAAATCACATGACACCAGGTTATAGCCCAACAGATTTATTTGGAAGTACTAGCTTTTGGAGTGCTCCTCCTTCATCATGTAGCTAGTGGAGTATGATCATAGGACACAGAATTTAGAGCAAAAGATAGACGGACAAGGGCAGCAGATACATGGAAACGTCAACCCGGCAAGTTTCCCTCCAAGCCACTCTCCATCCTGACTTGGAGGTATATCAGGTTCCTTCAGTGTCACTGGGTCCCTAACAGCACTGCGGGTGTACCCATTCCCACCTCAAAACCTGCAACAGTTCAAGAAAGGAGCTCCCCCCCACCTTGACAACGGCACTTTGCAATAAACACTGGGCTGAGGCCATGACTCCCATCTCCTGCAAAGACCTTATCAAAAATTACAACAGTAGCTGTTCATAAAATGAATGAATAGTAAAATTCTTTGAGACATCTTGAAGCCATGAAAGCAGGTGAATAAATGTAGGCCTTCAGCCAATTGTTTTGTTCCCCTATGTACTGAGCAAGGAAAGGTGGCCCAACATGTTTACACTTACTTAAAACTGAACCTTGCCTGAATACTGCCTGTAAAAGTATGACCAGGAATATTAAACAGAATGACAGCTCATAGAGATCAGAAGAAGATGAAACGGGATGATATATCTATTGCTCATTCTGTGCATTGCAGGAACATTTTTTGATGCGTAGCGTCATCCTGCTTTCAAACCTAATGCAGCTGTAGCATTAACCTTGACTGCAAAATAAAATTATAGTAAAAGGACCATCATATTCCAGAATCCCCCATGCTTGTAAAAATAAGTTAGTAATTGAAATTGAAGAAGGGTTTACATGTCTGGACTGTGCCAGAGATTAGTTTCTTTTTTTGATAAGCACAGATATCAAATTCAGTTATGACTACTCAATCACAATTTAGTTAAATCTCTTAAGCTCTTTATGCCGCACAGTGCATACAATGTATTATGATATGCCAAGCTATCTAAGTGCTATGATGAACAGATGAAATTCTAGTTGGCTAAGAGTTGCAGAATGAATATTTTGTGGAGCAGGAGTTTGAGGCAGAACACCTTTCCAACAAGAAACCAGAACTTAACTGTTTGATAACCAAACCTTTAGCATCAACATGTGTTGTGTCTGCCATCAACAGGAAGCAATAGAGCAACTTGTCAAAGTTACTTTGACAGAACATTATAGATCTTCAACCTTCACCATTAAGAAGGATAAGAGTTGCAACATTGTCAGAAAGCCATCAACAAAAGTGAACTAACTCCACAGAGACCAGTAATCCAACACCAAGTTGCCCTTGATTTACACACGGAGAGGCCTTGACACTGATCCAGGTCCCTCGGAGACAGCGTTCTGAGTGAATACAACCTCTGACACTCCTGTTTATATCTGTCAGCCAGGGCTCCCTGATTGGACCAAATTAACAGCCCCAATAAGGGAACTCATTTTCTATGAGGTCCACCTGGCTGACCTCGTTACAATCACTACAAAAAGCAACACAACAAAATACCCTACAGAGGAGTTCTGAAGAAGAGTAACAGGGTTTCCTCTGACAGGAAGGATGTTGAAACCTGAAAGGGTTCTGAAAAGATTGACAAGGATGTTGCCAGGGTTGGACGGTTTGAGCTATAGGGAGAGGCTGAACAGGCTGGAGCTATTTTCCCTGGAGCATCAGAGACTGAGGGGTGACCTTATAGAGGTTTATAAAGTCATGAGGGGCATGGATAGGATAAATCAAAAAGTCTTTTTACCCAGAGTTGGGAAGTCCAAAACTAGAGGGGATAAGTTTAGGGTGAGAGGGGAAAGATTTAAAGGGGACCTAAGGGGTAACTTGCATGGGATGAGCTGCCAGAGGAAGTGGTGGAGGCTGGATGTGTGCATGAATAGGAAGGGTTTAGAGGGATATGGGCCAAGTGCTGGCAAATGGGATTATATTAATTTAGGATATCTGGATGAGTTGGACAGAAGGGTCTGTTTCCATGCTCTACATCTCTATGACTTTCATCATTAACTCTGCCAGATCTGGTGAGCTTCCGCAGTAATTTCTGTTTTTGTTTGTTTCAGATCTCCAGCAGTTCACAGTTTACCCCAAAGAGGAGCATTACCAAACAAAATTCGTTTGAGGAGAAATTAGGACAGGTGATTGAAAGCTTGGACAAAGTTTTAGAATTTAAGGATGATCTTAAAGATGCGCAAAGGATGGTGGAGAGACAAGGGTTTAAGGAGGGATTTCTGAACTAAGGAATCAGCCTTTTGAAGGCAAGACCATAAATGGTGGAACTTTTAAAATTGGAAACGTCTAGCTGCCCAGAGTTGAAAGAGTGTAGAGATCTTGAAGGATGTTAGAGTTATAGGAAGTTACAAAATTAGGGAGAGGACAGCATGAAAGCCATCATCTCAAAGTTCAATCTTCAAAGTCATGCACTGTCTATGATTGATCAACATAAGAACATAAGAACTAGGATCCTGGCGTGGCCTCAGATCCACTTACCCGCCCTCTCACTGTAATCCTTAATTCCTTTATTGTTCAAAAAAATCTATTTTAGCTTGAAGCTAAAGCAGCTGAAGTAGCATCAGCGACTTTACTGGGCAGGGAAATCCATAGATAATTCATTGAATTCTTGGAGGATTCCATTGAATTAATTTTCCATTATGAAGTTAAAGTCATTGAACTTGCTGCATAATCCCAGAGTGGGGATAACATCACCGGTGGTCCACGGTGATTAAGTTCCATCACCACCTTCTGAGGATAACATGAAGTAGACATGCAATTTAAAACCTCGAGTTCCTCTTGCTTTCACAGCAACTTTAACAATAGATTTGTATTATCTAACAATAACTCATGGTAAGATCAAGACAGAGAGAAGGGGAGAAGACTAGGTGGGGCAATTGTAGGTTATGTGATAAATCTTCGGGGACATAACTAAAAATAATTGGCAACCTTAGACTTAGCTCATAAATGTGGCATTGATTAAATGGCTAAGGTTGCACAGAATAGTGACCTTCCCATCAGTAAGGTGTATGCTTCTCTCCATCTCAGCAAAGCTTGAGCCAAGTGTTTTGTCATTTTCCGAGCTAGTGCCACAGCCATTTGTTTGGATAAATGCAACTCGTTTGTGTCACGTCAGCTACCAGCTGAGCTTCCACGGACAGCAAGCCTGGGATGGAGCACAGTAATCCCATGATCGGAGTGAGGAGCTTCACACACATTGCCTGAGAAACCTGGCTCGATCCAACTGTCTAAACTCCAGTGACAACTCCAGTAGAACATGTACCACATCTAATCCAAACCATTTAAAGGAAGACATTGGTTAGTGGCTTTATTGTTGGATTATTAATCCAGAAACTCAACTAATGTTCTGGAGACCCAGGTTCAAATCCTACCACGGCATGTGGTATAGTTTTAATTCAATAAAAATCTGGATTTAGGGACCTAATGATGACCATGTCTAAAAAAACCTGTCTGGTTTATTAATGTCTTTTAGGGAAGGAAATCTGCCATCCTCACCTGGTCTGGCCTACATGTGACTCCAGATCCACAGTGATGTGGAAAAGGGTGGTGCTGGAAAAGCACAGCAGGTCAGGCAGCGTCCGAGGTGCAGGAGGGTCAATGCTTCGGGCGTAAGCTCGAATGTGGTAGGGAAAGAAGGGCTGAAACATCTAACAAAAAGGATGTTAAATTACATGAGGGAGAAAGGAATAGATGGACATACTGATGGAGTGAGAAAAAATCCCTGTAAAATCCCTGAGGATTATTTGAGAGGCTGAGAGGGTGATAGATAGAAGCTACAGGGACATAGTTACGCCAGAGAACAGAGGTAGCTGGGTAACAGTTAGAGGTGGGAAGGGGAGGAAGCCGGCAGTGCAGGGATCCCCTGTGGTCGTTCCCCTCAACAATAAGTATACCGCTTTGGATACTTTTGGGGGGGACGGCCTAGCGGGGGTAAGTTGCAGTGACCGGGTCACTGGCACGAGGTCCGGCTTGAGGCCCAGAAGGGAAAGGGGGAGAGGAGGAGAGCGCTAGTTATAGGAGACTCTATAGTTAGAGGGACAGACAGGCGGTTCTGTGGACATGGGTGAGACTCTCGGATGGCTTGTTGCCTCCCGGGTGCCAGGGTCCGAGAAGTCTCGGACCATGTCTTCAGAATCCTTAAGCGGGAGGGTGTGCAGCTAGAAGTCATGGTGCACATTGGCACCAACAACATAGGTAGGAAGAGGGGTGGGGAGGTCATTCAGGAGCTCAGGGAGTTAGGCTGGAAGCTAACAGCTAGGACGGACAGAGTCGTCATCTCTGGGTTGTTGCCGGTGCCACGTGACAGTGAGGCAAGGAATAGGGAGAGAGTGCAGTTGAACACGTGGCTGCAAGGATGGTGTAGGAGGGAGGGCTTCAGGTATTTGGATAATTGGACTGCATTCTGTAGAAGGTGGGACCTGGACAAGCAGGACGGGTTGCACCTGAACCAGAAGGGCACCAATATCCTGGGAGGTAAGTTTGCTAGCACTCTTCGGGGGCATTTAAATTAATTTGGCAGGGGGATGGGATCCGGACTTGTAGTCCAGCAAGTAAGCTAGCTGT
>NC_057741.1:37013772-37025700 GCF_004010195.1 Chiloscyllium plagiosum
GCATGGAATGTGCTGCCTGTGGGAG
Organism: Chiloscyllium plagiosum; assembly: GCF_004010195.1. Classification (NCBI taxonomy): domain Eukaryota; kingdom Metazoa; phylum Chordata; class Chondrichthyes; order Orectolobiformes; family Hemiscylliidae; genus Chiloscyllium; species Chiloscyllium plagiosum. Next base: position 37,013,798 of record NC_057741.1, read on the forward strand.
TGGCAGAGTCAGAATCATTGGCGACCTTTAAGCGGCAATTAGATAGGTACATGGATGGGTGCTTAAGCTAGGGCAAATGTTTGGCACAACATCGTGGGCCGAAGGGCCTGTTCTGTGCTGTATTGTTCTATGTTCTATGTTCTAAATATTTGAGGTATTTTAGGTGTTGGAAGTGATTTCCTCGAATTTCAGGAGCAGCAATTCCTGTTTTATATGCTGTTGCATTGTTTGGAACTTTTGAGAGATTAAAGTCAAAAGAACAGCCCATTTAAAAGGGAGAGGAACAGACAAAGGCAGCACATGGTGAGGTTAGTGCAGGAGAGAAAGAGAGAGAAAGAAACCCAGACTGCTCCCTGACACAGCAATGAACCTGCGCAGTTATTGCCTTTGCTGTTTGAATTCACGCATCGATGAGCTGTCAGAGGAAGTGGTGGAGGCTGGTACAATTGTAACATTTAAAAGGCATCTGGGTGAGTACATGAATAGGAAGGATTTGGAGAGATATGGGCTGGATGCTGACAGGTGGGACTAGATTGGGTTAGGATACCTGGTTGGCATGGACAGGTTGGACTGAAGTGTCTGTTTCCATGCTGTACATCTCTATGACTCTATAACTGACCCAGCCCAGTAACACTGTTACTGTACAATGCCTTATATCAAGAACGTACATATTATTGACATGATGATGTAACGCTAACATCAGCAGACACATGTTCTTGAGATTCTGAGAATACAGGAAGCCATGTCCCTGTAATACTTATAGTTGTGATTTAGAAATCAGTATCCTGTACAGCAATGCATTGTAAGTGAAGAGCTTTGCTCGAGCTCCCAAAAATTCTACCGTAAAGTCGCCGTAACTTTACCAGGCCAGAGGGCTGCTCTCCCATTAGGGACAGAGAAGGAGAGAGACAACTAGTGGTGGTTTAATGTCACAGCAGGTCAGATGAGTGGAGAGGTTGAGAAGGAGAGTCCTTCATAGTTGTCTCAGCCAGTGTGGGAACTGAACCCATGCTGTTGGCATCGTGGTACATTAGAGACCAGCGATGCAGTAAGCTTTAAAAAGGAGGAAGACAAACAAAGGCAGCGACCACATGGGAAGTGATTCAAATGGAGAAAGAAACCTATACAGTTGTCTGACTCAATTATAACTTGCACAGCTGCTGGCTTTGCAGTTTGGTTTCAAGTATCGCTGGACATCGGAGTTCATTTAAGAAAAATCATTTCTGGTCTCCCTGTTATTGAAAGGATTTTGTGAAACTTGAAAGGGTTCAGAAAGGGTTGACAAGGATGTTTCCAGGGTTTGAGCTATACGGAGAGGCTGAATAGGTTGGGGCTGTATTCCATGGAGCATCGGAGGCTGAGGGGTGACCTTATAGAGGTTTATAAATCATGAGGGGCATGGATAGGATAAATAGACAAAGTTTTTTCCCCAGGGTGGGGGAGTCCAAAGCTGGATGGTGTAGGTTTAATGAATTCTTATTGAATTCTTTGAGAAGGTGACTAAGGAGGTGGACGAGGGTAAAGCGGTAGATGTGGTGTATATGGATTTTAGTAAGGCGTTTGGTAAGGCTCCCCATGGAAGACGACTGCAAAAAATACGGAGGTATGGCATGGAGGGTGAGTTGGAGGTTTGGATTAGGAATTGGCTGGCTGGAAGAAGACAGAGGGTAGTAGTTGATGACAAAGTTTCATCTTGGAGTGCCGACACTAGCAGTGTTCCGCAAGGATCTGTTTTGGGACCATTGCTGTTTGTCATTTTTATAAATGACCTGGAAGAGGGGTTAGAAGGTTGGGTGAGCAAGTTTGCGGAAGATACGAAAGTCGGAGGAGTTGTTGACAGTGAGGAAGCATGTGGCAGGTTACAGAAGGATATAGAGCAGAGGGATCTTGGTGTCCATCTTTGAAAGTTGCCACCCAGGTAAATAGTGCTGTGAAGAAGGCATATGGCGTTACTGGCTTTATTGGTAGAGGAATTGAGTTCCGGAGTCCTGAGGTCATGTTGCAGTTGTATAAGACTCTGGTGCAGCCGCATCTGGAGTAAGGGGTGATAGGTATAGGACAGATGTTAGGGTTAGATTCTTTACTCAGCGAGTCGTGAGTTCATGGAATGCCGGACTCTCCCTCTTTATGGGCATTTAAACGGGCATTGGATAGGCATATGGAGGATAGTGGACTAGGGTAGGTTAGGTGGGCTTGGATCGGCGCAACATCGAGGGCCAAAGGGCCTGTACTGCGCTGTATTTTTCTATGTTCTATGAGAGGGGAAAGATTTAAAAGGGACCTATGGGGCAACTTTTTCATGCAAAGAGTGGTGCGTGTATGGAATGAGCTGTCAGAGGAAAGTGATACAACTGCAACATTTAAAATGCATGTGGGTGGGTATATGAATAGGAAGGGTTTAGAGGGATATGGGCCAAATGCTGGCAAAGCGGACTAGATTTGTTTAGAATATCTGGATGGCATGGACAAGTTGGACCGAAGGGTCTGTTTCCGTGCTCTGTATCTCTATGACTGTATGACACTATAACTGAACTAACTGACTATACAGTAAGGCAGTAGTTACTCTTAGGCAAGGCAGAGATGAAGATACAATATGCCGAGAGAGGAGAAAGTACACTCTAAGGAGGCAGTCACTCATCAGTGTAAGACCTGAGAGGGAAAAAAGGGCTTCTAGTTAACTTCCCAGCCACAAGGGGAGGTAGTGATGCAGTGGTCACTGTCAGTGAATGAGTAATCTGGAGCTCTCGAATAATACTCCGGTTCAGATCCCACCATGCTGTAAGGTGTGTTTTAAATTTTAAAAACCTGCAATGAAAATAATGCAGCCTAATAGCAACCATGAACCTACTGTGAATTGTTTTAAAAACCAATTTGGATCACTAATGCCCTTTAAGGAAACATAAACTGCCATTCTTCCCTGGTTCTAACCTATATGTGACTCCAAATACACTTCTCTTGAAAGCCGTCTGGGCATGTAAGGATGTGTAGCAAATGTTAGCCTAACTAGTGACATGAATGAATAAAAATAGTGACAACTCATCTCTCTCTCAGCACTGTGCTGTCAGGCAAGAGCTGAACTCAGAGCGTGCCATTTGTAAGGTAAGAGCCTAATCAGTGAGCCATGGATTACACTGAAGATCTGAAATGACTTTATTAATACACATTTGTAATAATTTTGCTTTGAAGCATTCAGCTTCAATCAAGGAGTAAACCCATTACAATCTGTGAATGACAGTATAATTATTAGTCTACAGATATTTGTCTGGTATCAGGCAACTTGCCTGAGGATAAATTGTAAAACTTTCTTTTCCATGAGTACAGTCTCTTTGTGATAAATGAGTGACATTTCGTTGCAGGTGAGGTAAGGTATTTTCTTTGTTAGGGTATCTGAATACGGAGTTGCTCGATGAAACACATTATAGATACCATGCCCTGCATTAGTTTTACTCTCAAATTCTGACCTCTTTCTTCTTTTCCTGAAAACACTGCACATTATCGGACAGTCCACAGACGCTACAACAACAGCTTGCATCTTTATAGCACCTTTACAGTAGTAACACATTCAGGGAAGATTTGACAGTGGACCCCCCCTTTCCAGATGAAAAGAAAGTATGACGAGTGACCATAACCCTGATTGGTGAAGGTAGGATTTGAAGAAAATCTGAGAGGTAAAGAGAGAGATAGAGAGGTGCAGAGATCTGCTTGGGGACAGAGATTCTATTGTTGACTCAAAAACAGAAATTGCTGGAAAAAACTCAGCAGATCTGGCAGCATATGTGGAGAGAAATCAGAGTTAACATTTTGGATCCACTGACCTTCTTTCAGAACTGAACCAATGTGTGAAGAAGATTCACTGGACCTGAAATATTAACTCTGCTCTCTCTCCACAGGTGCCACCAGACCTGCTGTGTTTCTCCAGCAATTTCTGTTTTGGTTTTTGATTTCTAGCGCCCGTAGTTTTTTTCAGTTTTCTATTGTTGATTATTGTTATGTGAGAAAAGAATTATGAAATCGTGAAACAAAGAGAAACATTTCGACCAGTTAGATTTTCTAATGCTGACATTAGCTGATTTTCTTTCTAAAATAATATCTTATACATTGCCAGAGATTGTAAAGATTCATCAATAAATCCATTGACACAAAGGATTGGCCCCAGGAATCCATTCTGTATGAGCTGGCAATGGGCAAATGAAGTTCTCTCCCCTCAAACTGATAAACATGACATCTTGAAAAACTGAAATGTGTTTTGGACTGACAAAGATTGCAGGGCTTTGGGACCCCAGACACTTTCTGCTGATTAGAATGCATCCATCCATTAGCCCTGCTCTCATTCTCCACCCACTTAACCAGGCTCCTCATTAGGACCAGAAGTGGTTTCAACTCCACGACTTTTCACTAATATGGCCCCATGTGCCTGTTCCACCACTCTGTAAGATCATGGATGCTCTGACCTGAATCTCATCTCCATGCATGTTCCCATACCCTTAGTTGGCCTATAGTTCAAATAATCTCAGCCTTGAGTTCAATCAATGGCTCAGTCTTTAGAGACTTCTGGGATGAAGAATTCAAAAGATCCATGACTGTCTGAGAAAGCGAGTTCTTACACAGCATCGACTGATTTGGGCTAGACCTTATTTTGAAACCATGAAATACTCCTAGATTCCTCCAGCAGGGGCAACTTCCTCTCAGCATCAACCCTGATCAAGCCCCCTCAGCATCTGTTCTGTAATCTGCAAGCAAATGTCTTCAAGTGTCTATCACTGGATGATAATCAGAAATAGGAACCTTGGTGGATCATTCCTCCCCTCAGGGCTTCAGGACTTGAAGCCAATTAGAGCATCAACACTGCACGCTCCTAGGTTTAAAGTATTTTGACAGTTTAACCTAATATAGCTCTGCACATACAAAAAGAGAAATTCCTGGAGAAACTCAGCAGGTCTGTGGAGAGAGAAAAACACAAAGTTAACATTTCCAGTCCAGTGATCCTTCTCCAATAACTTGGCCTTCTTCTTTAGAAGGTTTGTTGGACTTGAAATGTTAACTCTGTTTCTCTCTCTCCACAGATGCTGCCAGACCCACAGAGTTTCTCCAGCAATTGCTGTTTATATTTCAGATCCACAGTATCCACAGTCCTTTGTTTTATTTTAGTTCTGCCTGTCCTTCTGGCTGGTATTTGCCCTTATTTCACAAGCAACAACAAAATAGCTTGCTTCTGTATTTGTAGCAAGGGAATGTTCCAGTGTGAGTAAACCTAAGAGCTCACTGTTTTGCGTTTAACCCATAGATTTCTCAGGATTGCTTTATTTGATGTTCAAATATTAATTGGAGCTGCAGGCTGCAGCAACAATCAAATATCTTGGGTGTTACGGAGTGATTGAAAGTCTATTTTAGCAAGTGCGGAAGAAAAGGTTGAGGGGATTAATGACTGCCTGGGGCCATTTCTATGAGGCAGCCTAATCTGAAAGTTAGTCAATATATAGCTTGTTGCATTTTGTAGAATAACATTTCACATTGTTTTTAAATTAAGTATAATATTGACGTTCACATTGCTCCCTTAATGACCGTCAGATGCTGACTTGTCAAACTGCAATACTTAACCATAGCTCCAACCAACCTAAACACTGACAATAGCTTCCTGTAGTGATGCAGCTACAAAATGGGACTCCACTTGACTCAGTTTCAAAATCAGGGCCAGGATCTTCCTCCTCGCTTGTTGGAAGTAGTGAGAGTTGGGAAAATTTGTAACTAAGCCTGTCCTTCCCAGGAAAAGTATTCAGGAAAGATTAGATCTTTATGGCAGGATTCCTGTTCACTGTAAAACCCCTGCAAGCCCTCAACCAGAACATCCCCAGACAAGGAGTCTCCCTTAGATGCTCATACTAAATACATTCCTCAGCAGAGAATAAATTGAATGAATAAATCTGGAATTAAAAGCTGATGTAATGGTGATCGGGAAACCATTAAGATAAAACTGCACGCTGGAAATCTGAAATGAACACAGAAAGTACTGGAGAAACTCGTCAGGCCTGGCAGTGTCTGTGGAGAGAACACAGAAGTAATGTTTCAAGTCCAGGGACCGCTTGTCAGAATTCACACAGAATGATACTTGAGTTGGAATCCATGTGGGCTGAGGCTGAGCCAGAGGCAGTCCCTGAGGAATATGTTGCAAAGTGGAAGCAAGTTTTGGCAAATACCTTGTCAAATACCAGGAACAAAATCAAAAGTAATGGTGGTGAACAAGAAGAAAGATTGGCGTGGAAATCCTGTCAGAGAGAGAGAGGAGCAGAACATCTTCAAGGTGCGACTTGGAGGTGCTCGTGTTGGGCCATGGTGGACAAAATTAAAAATTGCACAACCTGTTATAGTCCAACAGGTTTATTTGGAAGCACTAACTTTTGGAGTGTTGCTCCTTCATCAGGTAACTACAGAGATCATAAGACATAGAATTTATAGCAAAAGATCTCAGTGTCATACAGCTGAAATGGTATATTGAACAAACCTAGATTGCTATTAAGTCTAGGCAATCCAGGCTTGTTCAATATGTTACTTCAGTTGTATAATGCTGAGATATTTTGATTGAAGTTCTGTGTCTTATGGTCCTGCCTCACAGCTACCTGACACAGGAGCAGTGCTCTGAAAGCTAGTGTTTCCAAATAAATTGTGATTTTTAACTTTGTCCATCTTCAAGGTGGGCATACCTGGAGGAGATGTAGCAGTGAGTTAAATATGAAAATTTAACGAAGAACTGCTGATGCTGGAAATCTGAACTGGAGTTCTGCAGAAGAGGCACTGAACTCGAAACATTTACAGATGCTGCCAGACCAACTGAGATTTCCAGCAATTTCTGTTTTTTTTTACAGTGAAATGATCAGTGACACCAATTGATACAACAATCATTAGTGAAACAAATTGATACAACAATATCCTTCAGAGAAGGAAACCTTACCAGATCCAGCCTACACTTCGCTCTAGATCCATAGCAATTGAGTTAACTCTTAAATGGCTGATCAAGTCAATTGTTTGTGTTAATAATTCTCTAAAAAATAGATCATTCAGCAAACCCTCTGGCACTGGAACTCCTTTGGGTTACTCATCATCTGATTTGGAAATATATCGCTGTTGCTTCAGCGTTGCTGGGTCAAAATCCCAGCACTCCTTCACTAAAACATTGTGGGGGTCCGAGCTCAGTGCCCTCCCCAACTCCATCTGCATGAGTTGAAGAAGGCAGCTCACTACCAGCTTTCCAAGGGTCAATAAATGATTGATAATCAGTGCTGGCTAAGCCCACATCTTGCATGGGCTTGTTTGAAGTGTTTCCCATTTGCTTCATCAGGCCATTTCAGTCATGGATTCATTCAGCCTCACTCCGGAGATCCGAAATAGAAACAGAAACAGAAAGTGCTGGAGAAACTCAGCAGGTCCGGAAGCATCTTTGGAGAGAGAAACAGAGTTAACATTTTGAGTCCAATATGACTCTTCTTCAGAACTGGTGAACCCAGCTCCTTCCTTTTTACACCCATGAGTCAACAATGGTCAACTCTTTTCCACAGGCAGCTGTACCTCACTTCAATTTAAACATTGATTGTGAGTTAAAAAGTGAAGAAGACTTTCTTGAATGAGAGAACAATGAATTTTATTGCTTATGAACACTGAGAAATTAATAAATTGTGACATCAAGCCCAGAGACAAGAATAGAAATAAATGCTTAAAAAGGGGAAGAGCATCCAATGGAAATTGAAAAATCAAGAATATACAGTTCAAAAATCTTTAGAGGACTGGATGTGTCTTGTTTACCTGATGTCCTGACATCTTAAAAAGTAGCAAAAGTTGGAGGGTTTTTTTGAGTTCTTGGTGAACGGATGTTTCTCCAGGTTTCATACCGCCCTGGGTGTTTTTGAGAGACTGAGAGAACTAGCAGGGAAAAATGGAAAGCAAACTTACAGGTTCTGCTGTTACAAATCTCTCATTCCTCTCTCTGTTATGCCCATAAGCAGTTGTCTGAAATATGACTCAATTGTGGATTAGAGTCATAGTCATACAATCATAGAGATGTACAGCACGGAAACAGACCCTTCGGTCCAACCCGTCCATGCCGACCAGGTATCCTAACCTAATCTAATCTCCATCATCCTCATGATTTTGTAAACCTCTATAAGGTCACCCATCAGCCTCCGACGCTTCAGGGAATACAGCCCCAGCCTGTTCAGCCTCTCCCTATAGTTCAAATCCTCCAACCCTGGCAACATCCTTGTAAATCCTTTCTGAACCCTTTCAAGTATGACAACATCCTTCCAATAGGAGGGAGACCAGAATTGCACGCAATATTCCAAAGGTGGCCTAACCAACGTCCTGTACAGCCACAACATGACATCCCAACTCCTATGCTCTGACCAATAAAGGAAAGCATACCAAATGCTTGCTTCACTATCCTATCTACCACTTTCAAGGAGCTATGAACCTGCACTCCAAGGTCTCTTTGTTCAGACCTGGATTCAATTCCTGCCTCAGGCAACTGTCTGTGTGGAGTTTGCACATTCTCTCTAGAACCTTACCATTAAGTGTATAAATCCTGCTCTGATTGCTTTTCCAAAATGCAGCACCTCACATTCATCTAAATTAAACTCCATCTGCCACTTCTCAGCCCATTGACCCATATGATCAAGATCCCATTGTAAGGTGAGGTAACCTTCTTGGCTATCGATGACACCTCCAATTTTGGTGTAATCTGCAAACCATACCTTTTATGTTCACATCCAAATCATTTACATAAATAACGAAAAGCAGTGGACCCAGCACCGATCCTTGTGGCACACCACTGGTCACAAGCCTCCAGTCTGAAAAACAACCCTCTGTCTTCTACCTTTGAGCCAGTTTTGTATCCAAATGGCTAGTTCTCCCTGTATTGCATGAGGGGCGGCACAGTGGTTAGCACTGCTGCCTCACAGCGCCAGAGACCTGGGTTCAATTCCCGCCTCAGGCAACTGTCTGTGTGGAGTTTGCACATTCTCCCCGTGTCTGCGTGGGTTTCCTCTGGGTGCTCCAGTTTCCTCCCACAGTCCAAAGATGTGCAGGTCAGGTGAATTGGCCATGCTAAATTGCCCGTAGTGTTAGGTGAAGGAGTAAATGAATGGGTCTGAGCGGGTTGCTCTTTAGAGGGTCGGTGTGGACTTGTTGGGCCGAAGGGCCTGTTTCCATACTGTAAGTAATCTAAAGGTCTAACCTTGCTAACCAGTCTACTATTAGGATCCTTTTCCAATGCCTTACTCAAGTCCATCTAGATCACATCCACCACTTTGCCCTCATCAATCCTCTTTGTTTCTTCTTCAAGAAACTCAATTAAGTTCGTGAGACATGATTTCCCATGTACAAAGCCATGCTGACTATCCCTATTTAGTCCTTGCCTTTCCTGTTCTTCAGGATTCCCTCCAACAACTTGCCCATCACCAACATCAGGCTCACTAGTCTGTAGTTCCCTGGCTTGTCCTTACCACCACGTTAGCCAACCTCCAGTCTTCTGGCACCTCACCTGTGACTATCGATGATACAAATATCTCAGCAAGGGGCCCCACAGAGTTCTGGGTTACACCTGATCAGGTTCTGGGGATTTATGCACTTTTATGTGTTTCAAGACATCCAGCACCTGTAATATGGACATTTTTCAAAATGTCACCATCTATTTCCCCGCAGTCTATATTTTCCACATCCTACTCCACAGTAAACACTGATGCAAAATACTTGTTTAGTATCTCCCCATCTCCTCTGGTTCCACACATGGGCTGCCTTGCTGATCTTTGAGGGACCCTATTCTCCCCTAGTGTCTGGCCTCACTGCTTCGTCAAACTTCAAACAAATCTGCAGGTGAGTCTTTCAACTCAATCTTCAGCATCTGCAGTTCTTTATTTTATCTCTATTCCTGATGAAGGGCTTTTGCCCAAAACATTGATTTTCCTGCTCCTTGGATGCTGCCTGACCTGCTGTGCTTTTCCAGCACCACTCTAATCTACACACCCACCCTTTATTTTATCATTGCCCACCCCCATTCTCCTTTGAAACTGTACCAGGAAATTCTCTATCTCCAACTGAAAGGGCAGACAGTACTTCATGTGTAACACCACATCCAAAAGACAGCACCTCTGCCAGTGCAACACTCCGTCACATCCAGCCTAGAGTTTTGCATTGAAGCTTGTGTATTGACTACCTCTTGGCCAAGTGACTGAGGGTACAATGCATTGAGCCACCATGGACATTAAAGCAAGCAAGCCATCTAACACTATAGGTTCAAAACGGCATGGGATTTGGAAGCGTTTACTTTGCAATTAGATGTTCCATACACAGGGTAAAGTGTTCCTCAGAAGATGGACTAAATATGACTGGTTGTCACTCATTTCACATTTTGCATTTGCATCTTTAGTTGATGACACTGCACGTCCTGCAATGCTTTGATCAGAAAATCCGACTGACAATTACTCATCAGCACAAGTATTACAGAATGGAGACTCTCACATTAAATTACAATAACACAATCTCCTGAATGTATTTAAAACTGCTTCATTTGTCTTATTTAAAGAGTTGTTGCAATCGCACAGAAATGCTAAAGACACCCTAGAGTGTAAATACTTTTAATCTGTTAAATGCATTGTTCAAAAGTGGCACGCTGTGATAATGATGAATTGTAATATTAACTGTTACATCCATTATTTTTCTCTTGGAGATCTATGATCTACAAGTTTCCATTTTCACTTTATAATATTCTTTTGATGTTCTTGTTTATTCAAACTGATGTTAGGCTGCAAAAACAGAAGTTGCTGGAAAAGCTCAGCAGGTCTGGCAGCATCTGATCAAGATCCCATTGTAATCTAAGGTAACCTTCTTTGCTGTCAACTACACCTCCAATTTTGGTGTCATCGTCCTTCTAGATGTGGCTGTGGGTTTGGAAGGTGCGATTTCAGGAACTTTGGTGAATTTCCGCAGTATATCATATTGATGGTACACACTGCTGTTACTGAGCATCGGTGGTGGACAGAATGAATGTGGTGAAAGTGAGGACTGCAGATGCTGGAGATTAGAGTCAAGTGTGTGGTGCTGGAAAAGCACTGCAGGTCAGGCAGCATCCAAGGAGCAGGAGGCCTCTCCTGCTCCTCAGATGCTGCTTGACCTGCTGTGCTTTTCAAGCACCACATTCTCGGAGTGATTGCGATGCCAATCAAATGGGCTGCTTTGTCCTGAATGGAGTCGTGCTTCTTGAATGTGGTTGGGGCTGCACCTATCCAGGCAAATGGGGAGTATTCCATCACACTCATGTGACCTGTGCCTTGCAGGTGGTGGACAGGCTTTGGGGGAGTAGGTGAGTTCTGCAGCACTGTCCAAGGGAATTGAGCTGAGATGGAGTTTGGCTTGAGGATAACTCCCTTATGGGGGCCTAGCTGCCAGAGTCTGAGGCAGAAGATGAAGGGATTTTGGGGTAGGGACCTGTGATTGATGAAGAGATGGGAAAGACGAGGGGGTTGTAGGTACCTTGAAGACAATGCCCTCTTATCCAGACACCAGCCTGCCATTGTCAGTTGGCATCAGCTTCCCTTGCCACAAAATTACACCCAGACTGGGAAGCTGGAAAGATGCTGGGATCTTTGTGACTGGTGATGTCTCTCATCTGATAGAACTTCTCGGGTCTCCAATGTTACAGACCCTCTCCCATCTTTAACGTTACAGCCCCTCTCTGATCTCTAACCTTACAGCCCCTTTCCCATCTCTAAAGTTATAGACCCTCACCCATCTCTAACCTTACAGACTCTCTCCCATTTCTAATGTTACAGACCCTCACCCAACTCTAATGTTACAGACCCTCTCCCAACTCTAATGTTACAGACCCTCTCCCAACTCTAATGTTACAGACCCTCACCCAA
>NC_057741.1:37026178-37047386 GCF_004010195.1 Chiloscyllium plagiosum
TCCCATCTCCAATGTTACAGATCCTCTCCCATCTCCAATGTTACAGTCCCTCTCCCATCTCCAATGTTACAGACCCTATCTCATCTCCAATGTTACAGACCCTCTCCCATCTCCAACCTTACAGACTCTCTCTCATCTCTAATGTTACAGCCCCTCTCCTATCTCCAACCTTATAAACCCTCTCTCACCTCCAATCTGATAGACCCTCTCCCATCTCCAATCCTACAGACGCTCCCCCACCTCCAATCTGACAGACCCTGTCCCATCACCAATCTTACAACCCTCTCCCGTCTCCAATGATGCAGACTCTCTCTCAGCTCCAATGTTACAGCCCCCTCTCCCACCTGTCGATACGGCTCCAGGTCAGGGGGAAGGGGGTTAAAATGTAGACCTATGAATCATAGCAACATTCATAAAGCTCTTTCATTGATAATGCAATGCATTAAAATCTTAGCAACCTTCTGATATAGTTAACAGATTTCAGCTGAGCTGCAAGTGGTAATTTTGGAGGTAAAGCTATTTCACAGAGTGCCACTATGCTGCTCGCTCTATTTTTGGCACCTTTGCTGCTGCACATTATTATATTCCTTTTGCTTTGAGAAACCTTGGTAATTGGCAATGGCTTGTGAATTTAAAATGACAATTAAGCAAAACTGTTACTTTGGGAATATGGACTTTTTTTTCCTTTGTTCCACATACACAATGAGTATAATTTGAACCAGGTCTAATAGTTGCAACATTACAAATCATTCGACAATATTCTCACACTCAAGGAATAAGATGCTGCTGCAGTAAAAGTAGGAAGATAGTGAAGAACAAGATACTAATCCCAATGTCTTTCATGGAGTGTCATCAATGAGGCCTTAACATCGCATCGCATTGTTTCAAAGACAGTTCCAGACATTTGGAGCCAAGCCATTGAAGACATCGCCATCTACAATGTAGTGATGAAAGTTGATGATGAATGAGATGCTGGAATTGGAAGAGTGAGAGATCTCGGAGTGTTGTAGGTTGGAGGACATTACAGAGATAGCACGTAGGAACACAGCAATTATCAGGGCCAGAGTGAACTGGTAGATGAGTATTGATCACCTAAATGTGTTTGAAAAGGATTTTATACATTCTTTAGACTCATTGCGTTCTGAGATTTTGTCTTATTTTCATCTGTTCATGGATTCAGGTGGAACAGGAGATGCATATGTTGTGAAACACAAGGTAGGATATTTGTGTGGGAGACGTGGTTGAAAAGACTAGAGGAATACTTTCCTGTCCCACGTTGATTTTGAGATGCCAGTGTTGGACTGGGGTGTACAAAGTTAAAAATCACACAACACCAGGTTATAGACCAACAGGTTTAATTGGAAGCACTAGCTTTCGGAGCGGTGCTCCTTAACCACCTGATGAAGGAGCAGTGCTCCGAAAGCTAGTGCTTCCAATTAAACCTGTTGGACTATAACCTGGCGTTGTGTGATTTTTAACTCTGTCCCACATCGTTCATATGTTTGGATTAGACTAGAGAAAAAGACACCAATGATAACAGGAAAACCAACAAACAATTGTGTGTTCTGACAGCAAATATGATTCTTCCTTCAGTTCTTCAGTTGGGGTTAGAACCATGATGTAAGCTGTCATACCCGAAAAGCTAATATTTTTTCCCCTCACCATTTGCTTAATGATCAACCTCAACATTAAGCTTATAAGATCACAATGACATTCTGACATTCTGACATGTCTCTATGCTGGAAGTGCTATTTGCCACTTTATCCCATTCCACTACCCAGTGCTCAGCCTGGAAACACAGTCAGGTTTTAGACCAGCTTGACTCATCTTCATGACAAACAACCGTTTCGTACACATGGTGCTTGCACTTAAGACCAGAAGACTATAAGAAATAGGAACTGGAGTAGGCCATTCGGCCCCAGAGCCTGCTCCACCATTTAATAGGATCATGGCTTCCTGTAACCCTTAATTCCCCAACTGATTAAGAATCCATTTATTGTAGCCTTAAATTCTCAAGGACACTGTCCCCACCACTCCCAAAGTTCCGAAGACTAAGAAGTGTCTTTGGGCATCTATTGTATTTAACTTCATATCTTCTAGAAAGTACCTTGATCTAACCTTTATTGGTCCTAAATGGATAACCTCAAACTTGCTTACACTGAACTTTATCTTCCATAGTTTTACTCATTCACTTAATCTATTTATATCCCTTTGCAACTTAACACCATCATCTACACTGTCTATGGTGCCATCTAACTTTGTATCATCAGTAATTTTGGCAGTATGACTGTCTACGCCATTAAGTAATGTGAATAATTGAGGCCTTAACACTGATCCTTGTGTCTTTTTGCTGTCTTAATCTTGATGGTGTATGTTTGTGTGTGTGTGTGTGTGTATGTCCTGTGTGTGTGTGTGCTTTTTGTTAGTGGCATCACTGAGGATCAGTCAGCCCTTTGTCCTCTGGAAGTAACTAAACAAATTCTTGTTAATGTGTTGAGGGGGTCTCTTATATATGATGTCTAAACCATAATATTAGAAATTGCTAAATGGTACTCCATAGAGAAACCCAAAGGATTCTATCGATAATGTCAAACCTTCACAAAATATTTTCCTTTTCAGTCATAATGTCATAGAGCATTGGATAGGTATATGGAGGATAGTGGGCTAGTGTAGGTTAGGTGGGCTTGGATCGGCGCAACATCGAGGGCCAAAGGGCCTGTACTGCGCTGTATTTTTCTATGTTCTATGTTCTAGCATCAGAGTCCTACAGCATGGAAACAGGCCCTTCAGCCTAAACTGGTCCATGCTGACCAATGTCTGTTTTATTTTCTGAAATGTTGCCTCATATGCGTCCAAGCTTTCTTTATTTTGTCATGAATAAACTAGGAAGACTAAATGGTACTCCATAGAGAAACCCAAAGGGTTCTATCAATAATGTCAAACCTTCACAAAATATCAAATCCCAATGAGACACCCCCAAATCACTAATCTGCCTTATGGCCTTATGCAGTTCACACCAGCATTTGTCAATAACAGCAAATTAAATATTTATTATAACAAACTTAAATTTAAAAAAGAATAGGTAAAAGAAACATTTATAAATTACATACCTTACTAATAATTTATTTTGTTTGTTTTTGTTAAAATTGTGTTACAATAAATAGCTTTCTGTTTCTGATAAATTTATGCCCCTTAAACTATACCACATACACACTCACAGACAAACACACTGTGTGTGTGTGCTTGTGTGTGACTGAATGTGTGTGTGTGTGTGTGTGTGTGCCTGTGTGCGTGTGTGTCCTCTGTGTGTGTGTGTGTGCTTGTGTGTGACTGAGTGTGTGTGTGTGTGTGTGTGTTGTCTGTGAGTGTGTATGTGGTATAGTTTAAGGGGCATAAATTTATCAGTAACAGAAAGCTATTTATGTAACACAATTTTAACAAAAACAAACAAAATAAATTATTAGTAAGGTATGTAATTTATAAATGTTTCTTTTACCTGTTCTTTTTTAAATTTAAGTTTGTTATAATAAATATTTAATTTGCTGTTATTGACCAAGTCTGGTGTGAACTGCATAAGGCCATAAGGCAGATTGGTGATTTGGGGGTGTCTCATTGGGATTTGATACATCCATATATTTGTGATGGATTAAGAAGCAATGGGCTATAATCATTAGGACACTCTTCCTAGTTTATTCATGACAAAATAAAGAAAGCTTGGACGCATATGAGGCAACATTTCAGAAAGTAAAACAGACATTGGTCAGCATGGACCAGTTTAGGCTGAAGGGCCTGTTTCCATGCTGTAGGACTCTGATGCTCTATGACATTATGACTGAAAAGGAAAATATTTTGTGAAGGTTTGACATTATTGATAGAACCCTTTGGGTTTCTCTATGGAGTACCATTTAGCAATTTCTAATATTATGGTTTAGGCATCATATATAAGAGACCCCCTCAACACATAACAAGAATTTGTTCAGCTACTTCCAGAGGACAAAGGGCTGACTGATCCTCAGTGATGCCACTAACAAAAAGCTAGGATGAAGAAAAGAAATCAGTAAAGAAATCTATACTATGGGAAAGTGACATCACCAGTCACTAAGTGTCCAGCTAAGAGTAAAGAGTTAGGAATTTTTTTTTAAAATCATTTGTTTTGACTGTATTGTGATGGCAAATGCATACGATAATGTTAATGCTGAAATGGTCAGGAGAACTAGATTGAGCAGCAATGGGGAATGCGCAAAATTAAGCATGTGGAGACATCAAGGGCCCATGTAGCTCAGGCTAGATACTGCACCAGAGAGTTGTGTTTAATATCATAAGGTAAGATTTTAGGGTGCAATGTAGAGATATAGAGCTTTAATCCATGTTCCGAGCAGTTCAACAGTGTATTTTAGATGCAACAAAACAAAACAAAGAATTGTGGGTTGCTGGAGATCTGAAACAAACAAAACAGACATTGCTGGAGGAACTCAGCAGGTCTGGCAGCATCTGGGAAGAGAAAATAGTTACCATTTCAAGCCCAGTAACTCATCTTCAGAACACCTCTAAACAGTTCTAAAGAAGGGTTGCTGGGCTCATAACATTAATTCTGTTTTTCTCTTCACAGATGCTGCCAGACATGCTGAGTTTCTCCAACAATTTCTGTTTTTTGTCAATATAGGTGCACAAAGCCCAGAGCACTCAATGAACAATAGCAGAGTTACAGCAGAATGGTCAAAGTACCAAGGAGCAACACAATATTAAAAGAACAAAGTAATGAATATATTTTGAAACATGGACTTGTAGGATTGGTTTAGTCCCATTAGATTAGTGTGGTGCTGGAAAAGCACAGCAGGTCAGGCAGCTTCCGAGGAGCAGGAAAATCAATGTTTCGGGCAAAAGCCCTTCATCACCTTTTGCCCGAAACATCGATTTTCCTGCTCCTCGGATGCTGCCTGACCTGCTGTGCTTTTCCAGCACCACTCTAACCTAGACTCTGATTTCCAGCATCTGCAGTACTCACTTCTGCTTAGTCCCATTGTAGGTTGATGCTGACTTAAGAATGAAATAGTCGCATTTAAAGAGTTAACACTGGCATTGTGAATGATATTACATGACAATTCAGGGAAACAATGGGGGTAACACATCGTACAACCCGAACGATTACCAGAAATCACAGGCATTTATTCAAAGAGTTTCAGCAAATTCATGTGAGCCTGTAGTTGAGATCGGGGGAAACGGAATATGCCATTTGAAACTTGAATAGTAATTCTGTCAGCTATTGTTGCCAATTAACCCTGGTAATGAGCTAATCAGCAGTGTAAAATCTGGCTAAAATCACAGAGACACAATGATGAATGGAAATGTACTGAGAGCTTACTATAAAAACAGAGGTGCTTTATTGCTCTAGTTAAAATGGTACTAACTCCCCAAGCCCAACTGATAATTTATCATCTGGAGCCGTGACAGCACCAGGTCCTGATGAGTACAAGGTGGCAATAAACCCATCATAAAATGATTATGCAGGAATGTTCTGCAATTAAAATGTCTTTCAGTATCAGCATCATTAAATGTCAATGGATGATGAGAAAAAAACATACCGAGTGGAAAAGGTAGACTCCAGCCAAAACAGATGACTACACATCATCATTGATGCAAAATCTGATTAATGAGGCAGCATCTCCTTTCTGTGGTCAAATGATGTTTAGAATCGGAGTTTTGGACATAAGAACATTTATGTAAATCTTTGAACTGAACACAGTCTATTTCTTCTCCACCGTCTGGTTCTATTTTGTCACCTTGGCTATTTTACTACATTTAAAGGGCTAGATGAGTGCAAACTGTTGTTGTAGGGCCAGGTCATCAAACCACAGTTACACTTCCATCGTCCCTACCTGCTGACCCTAGAATTTATAAAAACCAAAAGAACCAGAACTTCTTGGAAAAGCTCAGCAGGTCTGGCAGAATCTGTGGAGAGAAATCAGAGTTAACGTTTCAGGTCCAAAGTTAAAAATCACACAAACACCAGGTTATAGTCCAACAGGTTTATTTGGAAGCACTAGCTTTTGGAGCGCTGCTCCTTCGTCAGGTGGTTCAGTGACCCTTCCTGATAGCACTTCCTCTGAAGAAGGGTCACTTGACCCAAAATGTTAGCTCTGATTTCTCTCCACAGATGCTGCCGGATTTGCTGGGTTTTCCAGCTATTTCTAGAATTTAAAACATTGGCTTCTGTCTGCACAGTGACCAGGATGTCAGAGAAATTAGATTCATTTCTTTGTATTTAATCATTCAAGGGATGTAGGCATCAAAGACAAGGCCTGAGATTATTGTCCTTCTCTACTGGTCCTTAAGAAGATGGTGGTGAATGGTTGCAGTCCCCCATATAGTGTAGATATGGTCACAATGCTGTAGGGGGTGGGAGGGTTGTCCCAGTGACAATGATATATTTCCAAGTCATGACAGTGTGCAACTCAGAAGGGTCTTGAAGCTGGTGGTGGTCTGGTGTATTTTTCTGACTCCTGGCTGCTTTGGGTTATAGGAGGCTGTTACGGGTTATAAATGTGGATTTTCTTTCATGCAATCGTGTTTGTGGAACACCTCCAATCTCTCTGTAAAAATGACCTGGAGCTTCTGATCGCCTGTCATCTCAACACCCCACCCTGTTTCCCGGCCAAGCTCTCTGTCTCAGGCTTGCTGCAGTGCTCCAGTGAAACTCAGCACAAGCTGGAAGAACAGCTCCTCGTTTTCCACTTGGGGACCCTACAGCCTTCAGGATTCAATACTGTATTAGGTTCAATCATTTTGGAACCTGAGTATCTTCTTCTGTGTCCTTTACCTACCCCCACACCCTTGCCCTTGCCTTGCCATAGGCTACTTTCAACACAGCCAACTCGTCCTCACCCAATCATAGCAGTGTTTCTTTCTCCCTAGCCCACCATTATCCATCCGTTTGTGTGCCTAACTGTCTTTCTCTGCCTCTGAGCTCCATCTGTATCTATCATTCACTCTTTTTCCCCACACCCTCCCTTCATCAGTGTACATGCTATGTTTTCCAAGCTACTATTAATTCTGGAGAAGGGTCACTGGACCCAAATCGTCGACTGTTTTCTCTCTATAGGTGCTGCCAGAGCTGTTGTGTTTCTCCAGCAATTTCTGTTCTGCTTCGGATCTCAAGCATCCACAGTTCTTGGTTTGATATATATATATATGATCAGATGAAACTGATCAAAGTTACTGCATTGTGGATGGATTTCCATGTCCAGACTAAAGTGAGTCTGACAGCACTCAGTGCTGCAGGGCCAGTATTGCTCGGGTGAAAGATACCTGTGGTGAAAGTGAGGATTCCAGATACTGGAGATCAGAGTCTAGATTAGAGTGGTGCTGGTAAAGCACAGCAGGTCAGGCAGCACCCAAGGAGCAGGAAAATCGATGTTTCGGGCAAAAGACCTTCATCAGAGACTGACATTGTATGGTAGTGTATTCTTGCAGGACAGGAGTGGAGACTGGCCCACACTCAGGAACTACAATTCCAGGAGCCCAGTGGCCATCTCAGTGGTGCTGTCTGTCTGGAGAAGTCCTCATTTGTAAAAAGTCTGTGCCTGTGCTGCTCAGCCAAGGGAAGGTATCATTGGGCATCTCTTCATGAACTGCCCCATATCATTTAGAAGTGATTTGCGTAGTTACGCTGATGCTTTTGCAAACATTTTTGATTGACAAAAAATTAAGATGTCATGGCAGCTGCCAATATAGCATCTCTAAACACCAACAGAACATTTAGAGAATACAATGACTTCCCATTGAAGAGTCTTCCTGGTTGCCCCAAGTGGTCTCGTTACCACATTGTACAATCTAGAGGGGACTCCCACAAGACCCACATTGTAGGACCCCTATCATCTGGATGCAGGCCATTCAGCCCCTCAAGTCCACACCGACCTGTCAAAGAGCATCCCACCCAGAACCACCCCTTGCCCCTGTAAACCTCCATTTACAATGGCTAACCCACCTAGTCTGCACATCCCTGTAGAATTCAGCATATCCAATCCACCTAATGTTTGGACTGCAGGAGGTAACTGGGTCACTCAGAGGAAACCCACACAGACACAGGGAGAATGTGCAAACTCCACACAGACAGTCACCCGAGGCTGAACTGAACCTGGGACCCTGGTGCAATGAGGCAGCAGTGCTAACCACTGAGACATCATGCTGCCCCTCCTTTCTAAAGCTTTATTAACTTACCTTAACTTTCTTCTGCAAATTGAGCAAATTATTCCTCAATCCAGACCACTGAAAACAAGATACATTGGCGTTGGAGGGAGCATCAGGCAGATTTACCAAAAAATATTCAGACTGCAGGGATTAAAATTACAAGGTAAATCTATATATATGAGGCTTGTAGCCCCTAAAAGTTAGAAGGTAAGGGATAATTTGATCAAAGTTTTCAAATAGTAAGGGAAACATTGGAGAACATAAGGTAGTGAGAGAGAAATGAGCACCACTGGTCAGGAGTCTAGGTTCAGGAGAATTGTGTGAAAATTAGACCCAAACTTTCAGAAGTGAAAATAAGAAACACTGCTACACAAAAAGAGTGGTAAAAGGTTGGAGCTCTCTTTTCTAATCAGTGATTAATCAATCAATTGTGAATTTTAAAATTGAGATTAATTGATATCTGTTAACCAAATAGCCCTCCCTCTGTAACTCTGATCTGAGAATGGGTGATATCAGTGCTACTTCCTACAAACCAAAGGAGTAGCCATGAGCACCCACATGGCCCCCAGCTATGCCTGCCTCTTCATCGGGTATGTGGAACAGTCCCTCTTCCCAGCTACACCAGCACCATCCCCCACCTTTTCCTCCGCTATATTAATGACTGTATCAGAGCTGCCTCATGCTCCCACAAGGAACTTGAACAGTTTAGCAACTTCACGAACACTTTCCACCCTGACCTCAAATTCACCTGGACCATCTCTGACACCTCCCTCCCCTTCCTGGACTCTCCGTCTCCATCTCTAGCAACTGATTCAGCACTGTCATCTATTACAAACCCCCCCCGACTCCCACAGCTACCTCGATTACACCTCCCCTTCCTTGCAGAAATGCAATCCCATACTCCCAATTCCTCTGCCTCAGCCGTATCTGCTCCCAGGATGAGCGATTCCACTCCAGGACTTCCCAGATGTCCTCCTACTTCAAGGGCCGCAATTTCCCCTCCCTCACGATCCACAATGCCCTCAACCTCATCTCCTCCACTTTCCGCACTTCAAACAAACCCCATCTAACCACACTAAGGATAGAGACCCCATGGTTCTCACATTCCACCCAGTCCTGATGAAAGGTTTTGTCCTGAAACATTGACCCCCCCCCCGGCTCCCCTGATGCTGCTTGACCTGCTGTACTTTTTCCAGCTGCACACTTTATCCCCCCCGATATCAGTCCAAGGCAAGGGCACAAATCAGACTCAGAGAATTGGTTGGCTGCTTTTGATAGAAAAGAAATGCTCTCACACTGTGAAGCAGCTTGATGTTTCATTGCAACGCAGTTCCAGTTTAATGGCATTGAACGATATCAGACCAGATAAATGAACATTCCTCTCACTGCCTTCCAGAGATCTCATCTTGGACTGACCATGTTTACCCATGAAGCAAGATATGACCCCACTTTCTAAATATCTTGTTTGTTGTGGCGCACATTGGAACACCCTGTGGATGTAAAAGGCACTATTTAAATGCAAGTTTGTCCGAAGTCCACCCACATATAGACATCTATGGCTCTACATTTAAGAGAGATGTTCATGATATTATCACTGTATCACTGTATGTGACCTGACAGTATAAAGATTTCAGACTCCATCTTACTGGAGACTACTGGAAGCATGAAACACTATGACTCTTCTGCTGTAACTGAATAGTTCAATATGAGCCCAAATACTTGAGTCTGTGAATATAATAATTCTGTCTCCTGGGCAGGTATAATGTAAGTCTGCTGGATCTTTCATTACCATTTTATCCACACTTAATCACTTATGTTACAGGGGATAATATAAGCATTGTCACATCAGGTAAAATATCAATCACATTGTGTTGAATTGAAGCAGCCCATGTTCAAATACAACAAGATCTGGACAATATCCAGGCTTGAGCTGACAACTGGCAAGAAACCTTCGTTCCACACAAATGACAGGCAATGACCATCACCAATAAAAGGTCATCTAACTATCACCCCTTAATATTCAATGGTGTTACCATCACTGAATCCCCTACTATCAACATTCTGGGGGTTACCATTGACCAGGAACACGACTGGACTTGCCAGTATAAACTCTGAGGCTACAAGAGCAGGTCAGAGTGTATGAATCCTGCAATGAGTAACTCACCTCTTGACTCCCCAAAGGCCTTTCACAATACAAAACATAAATCAGGAGTGTGATGGAATACTCCCCACTTGCCTGGATTAGTGCAGCCCCAACCACATTCAAGAAGCTTGATACCATCCAGGACAAAGCAACCCACTTGATTGACATCATATCCACAAGCACCCACTATCTCCACCACCAACACTCAGTAACAGCAGTCTATACTCTCAAAAAGATGCACTGCAGAAATTCACCAAAGACCCTTAAACAGCATCTTCTGAACCCACAAAATAAAAATAAAGAACTGCAGATGCTGGAAATCTGAAACAAAAACAGAAATTGCTGGCAAAACTTTGCTGGTCTGTGGGAGAAAGCAGAGTTAGTGTTTCAAGTCCATATACTCTTCAACAGACATGAGTTATAATGAGGTGTCACCAGATTCAAAGCATTCATTCTGCTATCTCCCTTCTAAACCCACAAACATTTCAATCTCAAAGGACAAGGGCAGCAGATACATGGGAACACCACGACCTCCAAGCTACTCACCATCCTGACTTCGCCATATATATCGTTCCTTCGGTATTGCTGGATCAGAATCCTAGAATTCCCTCTCTAAGGATATTTAGGGTGCACCTACAGCATGTGGACTGCAGCAGTTCAGGAAGGCAGCTCATCACCTCAGGGTCAATTAGGGACAGACAATGAATGCTGACCCAGGCAGCAACACCCAGGTAAAAGCACAGGTCTACATTTTGCTATTTAGCTAAGTGTCCACTTTTAATGTGCATGAATTAAAATTACACAATTGCAGAGAGACTCTTGTGATGCAGTGATAGTGTCCCTACCTCTGAGCTAGGAAGCCTGGATTCAATTCCTTTTAATGCTTTAGAAGTGTACAGTAACAGATAGATTGGGAAAATATCTACACAGATGAGGAGGTGTTGCTAATGAACTTGATTTAGGCATCATTCAATGGCTGCAGAGAGAAGGACTCAATAAATCAATAAGCTGCACTGGGTATCTGAAACAAACAGAGATGGAAAGCACTGGAGGAACTCAGCAAGTCTGTCAGAATCTGCAGAGAGAGAAACAGAGTTAACATTTTGAGTCCAGCGACCTTGCTTCACAACTAGAAAAAGGTAGCATTTATGTTGATATTTTGGGGAATCTGGTGGGGGAAGAGAGAAAAGAGTGAGCAGGGAGGTAGAGAGGAGACTGCAGAGAGGGACAAAGTAGGAGGGCAGGCAGGAGAGATGTGACTCACTGAGCTACACGCTGAAGTTCTACATTTTATTTCTTGAGTCCATCTATTTCAACGTGTTTTTCCAGTGTTATTCATTCCATTGTACAAGAGTAGACTGCGCCTGAACAAAACCTATCAGAGTGACAGGCAGCAATTCGTACTGTTGTCACAATGCAGTGTGAGCAACTAATGCGGAACATAAGCGGGAGATACAGAGCGTGTTAATCTGTAAACGGACTGGCAAATCCAAGCTTTTTCTTCATCCTTGCATATCAATTATTGGTCTTAGCACTGGGATTAGGAAGTGAAGGGAACCCCCTGGTGTCTTAAGCCTTCAAAAAGCAATAGTGAGATTTCAAAGGAGGAAGCCTTGTGTATGTAAACGTTTGTCTTTTTATTAACTCCTTCACTGTACGGTTCTATGGAGACATTACTTAATTGGCAGAGACCAGCTGCATCCACTCTGCACAGATGCATCAATTATATTACTTGGAATTTCCTAAAGCTGGGCACTGCAGTGAAAATAACAGTACATTCGATGCTAACGGCCCAATTTGCAGTTATTTTCACCACAGTCCTTGCTCTGGGGTTGATGCCAAAGTTCAGATAATTGTTTCATCTGCGGTTGAAGGACAGTCTCATGCAACTTAATAAATGTTCTGGAATTACTCTCCATGGCCTTCAGAACTGGGCAGGGAAACGTCAGATGGGTTAGGAAGTGAAAGGATTAGGCAGAGTCCTGTCAGCCAAACCTCCCGAGTCTGCGTTCATTCATAAACGATCAAAAGTCATGTCACCAATTTAGTAAAATAAGATGGACAAAGAACAAAGGAAGCCATTTTGGCCCTTATAGCCTGATCCACCATTGAATAAGATGAATAGTCATGGTCTTTTCCCCAATACAGGGGAGTCCAGAACTAGAGGGCATAAATTTAAATTGAGAGGGGAAAGATTTAAAAGGGAGCTAAGGGGAAATATTTTCGCGCAGAGGGTGGTGCAGGTATGGAATGAGCTGTCAGAGGAAACGGTGGAGGCTGGTACAATTACAACAGTTAAAAGCCATTGGGATGAGTATGTGAATAGGAAGGTTTTACAGGGATACAGGCCAAATGCTGGCAAATAGGACTAGAGTAGGTTAGCTTATCTGGTCGGCATGGATGAATTGGACCAAAGAGTCTGTTTCCGTGCTGTACGTCACTATGACTCTAAGATCACAGTTGATCTGATTTTAACCTCAACTCTGCATTCCTGCATTCACTTGATGATCTTTCATCCCCTTGATAATCAGGAATTTATCTAACTCTGACATAAACAACATTTAAAGCAAGTTCATAGACAAAGTCTTGCATTCATTGAGGTGTCACCAAGCTGTATCAGGAGATTAGGGCAGGTCAGTGTTGCAGCATCCTAGTGAAGGGAATAGATGCAGAAAGACAGAGAAGCTGAGGGAGCGAATTTCAGAGTTAAGGTCCCAGAGAGCTGAGGGCACGGCGACCAATTGTGGTGCAATTCCAATCACAGATCTAACAAGGACAGAACTGGATGTCAGCAGAGAAATCTAATTTTTACCCACCAGAACCAGGATAGAAACTTTGCAGAGAAGCAAAGCTAAAATTTCAAATCCAATACAATTCTGTTCCAAAGATGAATGATCCTGGACTCAAAACAGATGCTGCCAGACCTGCTGAGTTTTACAAGCACTTTTTGTTTTCCAACATCTGGAATATTTCCCTTCTATTGGAGTCAGTAAGGTTTGGTAAAGTCACCATATTCTTACCAGAGCACGGGGCTGCTGTCTTATTACAGAGAGACAGGGAGGTGCTGGTGGTGGTCACCATACCTCAGGGTGAGGGGAGAGGTTGAGAAGGAGAGTCCTTCATGGTAATCTCAGTTGATGCAGGAATTAGACTCACAATGTGAGCATCACTCTGCATTGCAAACCAGCCAACTGAGCTAAACTCACAAGCAAACTTTCGAGATATATTTGGAAATGCCAACATCTCACATTCAGTTTCACATTGCTGCCTGGTCTCTAATTTTGATGGTCAATGCATTTCTTTAGCTGAGAAGTATTGATCCATCAGGATTTTCTGATCCAAACAGCACTGTTCTCAAATAGACAGCAAGCCGCTGATGTGATCCTGCCTCCTTCCCAACACAGCCAGCTGTTCCCTATCACAAGAAGGTCAGATCTGTGAACATCAGCAGTTTTTCTTCTCCATCCATGGAATGGGAATATCAGTGACAAGGGCAGAAAATACCACCCAAATCTCCCTGGGAATTCAGTTCCAGGATATTGACCAGTGATGACTTATTTCCAAGTCAGGATGGTAAGTGGCTTGGAGGGAAACTTGCAGAAAGTGGTGTTCCCATATATCTGCTGCCCTTTGTTCTCAAGATGGTACTGGTCTGGGTTCAAAAGGTATGTTGGATGAACCTTAATGCACTGCAGCCACTGCATACTCAAATGGTAGAGAAAGTGAACGATGAAATTGATGACAAGGCTGCCAATCACAGAATCCCTACAGAGTGGAAGCAGGCCATTCATCCCATTAAGTCCACATCAAACCTCTGAAGAGCACCCACCCAATAGCCCTGCATTTCCCATGGCTAACCCACCTGGCCTGTACATCCCTGGACACTATAGGCAAGTTAATACAGCCAATCTATCTAACCTGCACATCTTCGGACTATGGGAGGAAATCGGAGCAAACCCATGCAGATACGGGGAGAATATATACAAATTCCACACAGACAGTCATCCAAGGGTGGGACTGAATCGCTGTGGCGCTGTGAGGTAGTAGTGTTAACCACTGACCCACCGTGCCCTGGGTAGTGTCAGTGTTCCCCAGTGGTGATGAGATTACTAATGAAGGATCAGGTTTAAAAAGAAAATGGGGAGGACAGCTAATCTGCAGCTTAATAGAGGAAAGGAGGAAATAAGGAGTAGTTTGTACATAAAACATTTATGCTGTGGGTTAAAAAGAAGCGAGTTGTGAGATTTTTGGAAAACTTGACAACTTGAAAAGATGAAGTAAATCAATGTGACATTTCATTTTACTTTGAAGCTAAAACACAGCTTGAAATATACATTTATTGTTCCTTTTCTGTCTCTCTCTCTTATTCATTAAATGTCGGTATAAAGCAAGCATCTCAGTAAGCAGCAGGCACAATACCTCCCTCATGGAGAACTGAATACTTTTCTACAAAGATAGGACTGATCCGTTCAATTAAATCTCCCTATTTTAATGCCTCCTAATAACCTTGATCACTGAGTTTGTATAATTAAGTGCTGGCCTCTGATTTTAAAGGCTTCTTTCCTTCTCTCTCACTCTCTCTTTGAACTGCAGAAACATGTTACATTTTCGGCAGTACAGTACGGGCAAGTTGCATGATGCCCTGGTGTCTATCTATTTCCCCCAGCCCCATTTGTTGCCCCATTGAAAGTGATTAAGTGACGCCCCCCTGCTCAGTCCATACCAACCCCCTGCTGAGGGCAGATGGTGTGAAATGGTGAGATAAGGAGCACTGCACTCTCAGGCGCCTCAGATCAGGAAAATCACCGGGACATCATCACAGAGAGCCCGATTGGAAGTCATTTAACCAAATGCAAAGGAAATATTGGTGTAATTACCCAGCACCAGGAGGGGGTGAGAGCTACCGATGGGATTTAGAGCGAAAAAACGAAACAGTTGCTGTTGTCCCTGTGACGATTATCCACTCCTCAAGCTGTCAATACTTTGAAATAATAACAGTCACTTAAACTCTGAGGTGATCGAGCTTTTGGCTGATTCAGAAAGAGCATTAACTCCTTACGGCTCATGTTCTCACCCATCTTGTTTACTCAAAGTCCATCGTTGAAACGATTAATAATTAGAATTTTCTTGCTCGTTGTTCATAAATCAACTCAGCGACATGGTCAGGGATGTTAATACACAGCTCTGGAATGAATGGGATTTGAACCCAGACCTCCTGGCTCAGTATTAGAGACATTACCATGACAGCACAAGAGCCCTCCTCACGGTGTCACAGACATGTACAGCACAGAAACAAAACCCTTCAGTCCAACTCATCAATGCCAACCAGATAACCTAAATTAATCTAGTCCCATTTGCCAGCATTTGGTCCATATCCCTCTGAACCCTTCCTATTCATATACCCATCCAAATGCCTTTTAAATGTTGTAATTGTACCAGCCTCCACCACTTCCTCTGGCAGCTCATTCTATACATGTACCACCCTCTGCATGAAAAAGGTCCCCCTTAGGTTCCTTTTAAATCTTTCCCCTCTCGCTCTAAGCCTGTGCCCTCTAGTTTTGGATTCCTCTATCCTGGGGAAAAGACCTTGGCTATTCACTCTATCCATGCCCCTCATGATAAGGTCACCCCTCAGCCTCCGACGCTCCACGGAAAACAGCCCCAGCCTACTCAACCTCTCCCTATAGCTCAAACTCTCGAACCCTGGCAACATTCTTATAAATCTTTTCTGAACCCTTTCAAGTTTGTATTTCTTGTTTTTTTTAGGCGAAAGAGTTAAGAGTGTGTTGCTGGAAAAGCACAGCAGGTCAGGCAGCATCCGAGGAGCAGGAAAATCGAAGTTTGGTGTTTAACCTAGAAGCATTACCACACACAACTGAGCAATGCTCGGGCCATCAAAATCACTGAATGTTTCCTCATTTTTTTATTCCTTTATCTACCACCAAGAATCTCCCGAGTTGCCAATTAAATACTTACAAGTAAAGCTGATTAAGGGCAATGAGAACTATATAAAGTGAAGGGGTGGGGGGTATAGGGAGAGAGGAATGGGCAAATAAAAATGGAGTTGGCGGATGATGTGCATGTGGTGGCATTCCTATGTATCTGCTGCCCCTGCCCTTTTAGGTGGAAGTGGTCATGGGTTTGGAAGGTGCTGTCTTAGGGGCCTGAGTGAATTTCTGCAGTGCATCTTGTAAATGGTACACACAGCTGCTACTGAGCATCAGAGTTGACAGAGTGAACGTTTGTGGATGTGGTTCCAATCAAGTGAGCTGCTTTGTCCCGAATGATGTCAAGCTTGGTGTTACTGGAGTTGCACTCATCCTGCACAGGCCCAGGATTTTGATAGTGAGGGACTCTGTGAATGGTAGCACCATTAAATGTCAAGGGGCAGTGGTTAGATTGCCTCTTATTAGATAAGGTCATAGCTTGGCATTTGTGTGGCACAAATATTACTTGCCACGTGTCAGTCCAAGCCTGGATATTGTTCAGATATCGTTGTGTTCAAACATGGACTGCTTCAGTAGCTGAGGAGAGGAGAATGGTGCTGAACATTGAGCAATCATCAGCGAACATCCCTACTTCTGATCTTACGATGGAGCAGTTGAAGATGGCTGGGCCTAGGACACTACCCTGAGGAACTCAAGCAGCGATGTCCTGGAGCTGAGATGACTGACCTCCAACAACCACAACCATCTCCCTTTGTGCCAGGCATGTGTCGTAAAAGGTCTGACTACATTAATTAAAAATATCCAAAATCTGGACTGAGGGGCTTTTGTTGTGCAGTGATAGGGTGCTTACATCTGAGCCAAGAGACTGGGGTTTCAAGTCCCACCTGTTCCTGAGGTATGTGAACAGGTTAATTCAGAAAAATATTTCAAATCCAGACTGATGCAGCAGTGCTATATCTAGGGAGTGTTGCACTTTTAGAGATGCTATCTTCTCAATGAGATATGGAACTGTAAGCTCAGACAGATGTCTCACTTCTGTCCCAGACCAATATTTATTCATCAATCCAACATCACTAAAAGACAAATTATTTCATTTTTGATTTTGGGAACTTGCTCCATAAATTGTGTCCTGCTTTTAACAGTGGCCACTGTATTCCATCGGTTGGAAAGTGCTTTGTGTGGTTCTGATATTGTAAACGGTATTGAATAAATGCAAATTCTTTCTTTCCAGACGTTCCATAAAATTATTTCATTACCTGTAATTCTGCATGTCAGCCCTCACAATTGGTAGTTTTTAAAAAAATAATGTTCAATTATATTTGAAGCATGTGTGAATGGTGCTAGTCAAGTACATGAGAAAGTGAGGACTGCAGATGCTGGAGATCAGAGTCGAGAGTGTGGTGCTGGAAAAGCACAGCAGGTCAGGCAGCATCCGAGGAGCAGGAGAATCGATTGAAGGGCTTATGCCAGAAACATCGATTCTCCTGCTCCTCAGATGCTGCCTGACCTGCTGTGCTTTTCCAGCATCATACTCTCAACTCAAATCAAGTACAGGTCCAATTATAAAAGGTATAATTTGGAAAAGGGTTTCACGCAATGGGACTGGAGGCTGCATCACTATGAATGCACCCTGGATGGAATCCTGAAATGATATTCAGTCTTGTCTCTCATTGTTTTATGTTTGCTGGGATCCTACCTGAATGAATGATCCAACTTGATTGAACACATAAACCTCATGACAGTTGTAAAAGATGGAACCACGATGGGTGGTAAGGTAGGTTATAGACTGACCCCACCACCTTGAGCAGCTGCGATGGGCTGGGCCTTGACCAACACAAGACTTCCCGAGCAGGTGCTCTACTCCCAGCTCTGAAACAGCAGGCGAGCCCCAGGTGGGACAGAGGAAGTGCTTCAGAGATACCCACAAGGCCTCAGTGGGGAAGTGCAGCATTCCCACTGACACCTTGGAATCACCGGTCCCAGACTGTTCAAAGTGTGGGAGGAGCATCTGGGAAGGCATCGAGCACCTCGAGACTGGGGAAAAAGCGGAAGCCGAGCGGAGACATCCACGTAGAAGCAAGGGCAGAGACAAGGCGTGTGGTGGGGGGGGAGGGGGGGCGGGGGGAGGAGGGGTGTGAGTGTTTTTTTTAGTAATGCATCATTGGGACATAGGAACAGGAGGCCATGTAGCCCATTGAGATTGCTCCACCATTCAGCCAGATCATGACAGCTTAACTGCACCCATGCCATTTCCCTGCACCCGTGCCATTTCCCTGCACCCGTGCCATTTCCCTGCACTATCCCTGCATTCCCTCCTGTCATTAATCTCCAGAATTCCATCAATTTTTAATCTGAACAAACTCAGTGATTACGCTTCAATGGGCCTCTGGAGCACAGCATTTAAAAGATGAGGAGGTCATGACTTTGGAAGCTCACTTCCAGAGTTGACTCTCCTGCTCCTCTGATGCTGCTTGACCTACTATGTTTTTTCCAGCTTCACATTTTATCGACTCTGACTTTCCAGCATCTGTAGTTCTCACTATCTCCAACAGCGTGGGTTCAATCCCTGCACCGGCTGAGGTTACGATGAAGGACTCTCCTTCTCCAACCTCTCCCCTCGCCTGATGCATGGTGATCCTCAGGTTAAACCACCATCAGTCATCTCTCTCTAATGAGAAAGCAGTCCGATGATCTGGTGATCTGGTAAGGATACAGCACCTTTACCTTATTATTCCCCAATGCACCCATAATCTCAACTCCATCAAGCAAAGTTTGGCCCCATATATTGATCAAAACATTTGGACTACTTGGTTCCGAAGTATCTAAACTTTTATATCATAGACAGTAGAACAGAATTTGTTCAGAATGCTTATTCAGGATATCAACTTTGATCCTCACTAATTTTTATTTTTGTTCAGTAGCACCAAATCGAGATTCCCCCTTCCCAGTAGTTGTTCAAAAATTGCTGTCGCCAATACTTTGGCAAAAGCCTCTGTCTAAAGAGGTGGGACATTTCAAGATGCCTTTCCCAACCAGAAAGTGCTTATCCACAGGGGTACAGGTTACAAAATTGGACAGATTCCTGATTATCGGATCAGCAGAATGAAAGGTGGGAGAATAAGAAGAAGCCGATCAACAATGCCATTGAAAAAGATTCCACGCTGGGAGTGAAATCTCACTCAAATGAGCCTTTGTAGCTCTCTCAAGCTTTAACCACAAACTTTGCAGAATTTCCAGGGTTCCCTCAACCAGCAAGAGAAAATCCCTGCTCTTCTGTTTGAAAACAAAACTCCATGTATAAATAAAAACAAAGTTGGTAGGTTCTCTTGTACTCGATTGTATCTGAAAGGAAGATATAGAAATTTGAAGCGTGGAAAACTTATGACAGAGAAAAGGGAAGATTGAACTCTCAAAACCTGAAATACTAACAAAGAAGAGCAATTCATCAGCACTTTATCAAATCATCAGGTAGCACAGAAGACTCGCTTGCCTGTGCCAGCTATCCATGAGTCTATGACCATGGTCAACAACAACAACTGAAGAAAGGTCACTGGACCTGAAACATTCTCTTCACAGATGTTGCCAGACATGCTGAGCTTTTCCAGCGATTTCTGTTTTTGTTTCTGATTTCCAGCATCTGCAGTTCTTTCAGTTTTTAACGATAATCATGGTGTTAGGCCTTCGAAGTGGTCGCTTCCTTAGTAGGATGTAGGGACTACCAGAATTGACACTGTTGGCAAGATTACCTTTTCATTTAACATTCCGCCCAATGAGTTACACCAATAAGTTTAAAGCAGAGCAGCCTAAATTCGTGAATGACCTACTCCTGCCCCTATTTTCTATGTTTTCTGAAGCATGAGGCTTTACACAAAATCATTTCTCTCCACCATGTTACCTCCATGAAATCTGGCTGACTATTTAGGTATTTGAGTATTAACCCTCTACTCTGCATGGTTAATCACATTCCCCAGTCTCTGCCCATGTCTTTTGAAGTTACCATTGAAGGCACTCCCCTCACTTTTTTCAGGCAGCTCACTCCAAGGAGAACGATGGAACATTCTGAAATGTTAACCTGTCTACAAGTCGTTCTGCTATAATGCAATAGTTGTGTTCCTCCCAACTCCACTCTATTGAAAATCATGCTTTAGAAGATCGCTAATAGAAAATTGCTATACCTGTTCAGTCATAGTCATAGAGTCATAGAGATGTACAGCATGGAAACAGACCCTTCGGTCCAACACGTCCACGCCGACCAGATTCCCCAAGCCAATCTAGTCCCACCTGCCAGCGCCCAGCCCATATCCCTCCAAACACTTCCTATTCATATACCCATCCAAATGCCTCTTAAATGTTGCAATTGTACCAGCCTCCACCACATCCTCTGGCAGCTCATTCCATACACGTACCACCATCTGCGTGCAAAAGTTGCCCCTTAGGTCTCTTTTATATCTTTCCCCACGTACACTAAACCTATGCCCTTTAGTTCTGGACTCCCCAACCCCAGGGAAAAGACTTTGTCTATTTATCCTATCCATGACCCTCATAATTTTGTAAACCTCTATAAGGTTTGTAAACCTCTATAACCTCAGCCTCCGACGCTCCAGGGAAAACAGCCCCAGCCTATCAGCCTCTCCCTATAGCTCAAATCCTCCAACCCTGGCAACATCCTTGTAAATCTTTTCTGAACCCTTCCAAGTTTCACAATATCTTTCCGATAGGAAGTAGACCAGAATTGCACGCAATATTCCAACAGTGGCCTAACCAATGTCCTGTACAGTCACAACATGACCTCCCAACTCCTGTACTCAATACTCTGACTAATAAAGGAAAGCATACCAAATGCCTTCTTCACTATCCTATGACTTTCAAGGAGCTATGAATCTGCACTCCAAGGTCTCTTTGTTCAGCAACACTCCCTAGGACCTTACCA
>NC_057741.1:37049711-37063247 GCF_004010195.1 Chiloscyllium plagiosum
CCTACATTTTCCAAAACAGCATACCTGTTTGAAATGGGTATATCCACAAAAGACTCCTGCACTAGCTACCTACCTCTCTTACCCTTCCTGGAGTTAACCCATCTATGTGACTGTATCTGAGACTTTCCTCCCTTCCTATAACTGCCATCCATCACATACTGTTGCTGTTGCAAATTCCTCATCGCTTCTAACTGTCTCTCCAACCGATACACTCAATCTGATAAGATTTGCATCCAACAGCATTTATGGCAGATATAATCCGCAGTCACCCTTAAACTCTCTTTAAACTCCCACGTCTGACAAGAAGTATATATCACTGCAAAGGCCATTTTTGCTCCTTCACAGTCTATAGACCCAGAAAATAACACTGTCTTATTCCTCTACAAACACTGCCCCAGGTTAAATTAAGAGCTATGGCATATATTTTAAGTTTAGTCAAGAGACTTTTCTCCAAAAACATAATCAAGAAAGAACCCACTGTACTCACTACTGCAGCCTTTCTCTTGGACAGACTTAAAACAGCAATTAACTTACCTGATTCTGTGTTGTGAACTTCGCCCAAACCAGTTCTTCCAAGATTAGTTGTGAAATTCACTGTTTGTTAATTTTCCCAGATGCACTCCGATGTCCAGCGACCCCTTTTTTTGAGTTATTTTAGGTGCTGGAGGTGATTTCCTCGAATTCCAGGAGCAGCAATTACTGTTTTAAAAGGGAGAAGAGCAGACAAAGGAAGCACATGATGAGAACAGTGCAGGAGAGAGAGAGAGAGAGAGAGAGAACCTTCACAGTTACTGCCTTTGCTGTTTTTTGAAAGTTATCCAAACAATATCGACAATTCGTCAATTGTGCCATAGCCAATTTGCATTGACGAGACGCACATTATACCAGAATGACCTGTATTGTCTTTACAGATGCTCGCTGGGATTGTCTCGCTTATCCAGCAGCAGTTAGCAATTGTACCTTAATCGACCGCACAATAAGCAACCCAGGAGAAATCTCTTCAAAAACAATTGTCCCTTTTTATCACTATTCTCTTTGAATATTTTACTTAGCAGGGGTGGAACTGTTGGAAGCGGGGAATTCAATTGTTTGACTGTGGCTCAGTGTTTAACATTGCTGCCTCACAGCGCCAAGGACACTGGTTCATTTCCAGCCTCGGGTGACTGTCTGTGTGGACTTTGTACGTTCTCCCCGTGTCTGCATGGGTTTCCTCTGGGTGCTCCGGTTTCCTCCCGCAATCCGAAGGTGTGCAGGTCAGGGTGGATTGGCCATGGGAAATGTAGGGTTATATAGGGTCAGGGTCTGGGTATGATGCTCTTCAATGGGATAGTGCAGACTCAATGGGCTGAATGGCTTGCTTTCACACTGTAAGGATTCTATGGTAGGGAGATTGTGGGGTAAAACATCCGGGAGACTTTCCTTAATCAGAGTTGGAAGCCCTCATGTTGACTGTACTGTCAGAAGTTTTTTTTGTTGGAAGGTTTATTAAAAATTGAGCCAATGTGAAATATTCTCATGTGTAATTTTGAGACAATCATGTAGATCTTGAGCACCTCAACAGAGGAGAAATGTAACCATTGTTTCTGAACAAACTAGTTTACTGAGTACTGAGACGACATTTCAGTCCTGAAGGTTATTGAAAATCACAACATTCTCCGAAACAAATGTCAATATGAATTTCACTGATGAAGTTCATCAAAAAACAATCTGGAATTTTTAATCTCACAGTAGGAATGTAATCTGATCCAGTGAATTTGAAAAGCATGGGTGGAATATAAATGATGGGTTAAAACAGCAGAAATTGTTTATTTTAAATGGAACAAATTAAGGATGCTTAAAGTGATAGATTTTATAATGCTGCTGAAATTCCTTTTAATCTTTCCTTACAATTAATTCTGCTAAAGATAAATCTGTTCTATCGTTTCGATGTTGTTACACTTTGAGGTATTCCAACTTGCACTGAAACTTTCCTTTGTTAAAATGCTTTTCCACCAGAAAATTTCAAGAGAGCTTTAAGAACGAGAAAATAAGAAATTGGAACGTGTCATCGTTTATTTTGTTGATGTTCGTGAAATCTTGCTGTTCACCCAGTATATTTGTGGTGTTTCCTACTTTATCAGAATGACTACATTTCAAAAGTACTTCATTGGCCATAAAGCATCTTGGGAACAACCTGAAGTTGTGAAAGGTGCTATATAAATGAACATCTGTGTATCTTTCAGTCTGAGAGTGCCGACAGTATTGCATATTATCTTTGCTGAAGGCAGTATGATGTTCAGTGTCAAGTAATTTGTGAGGGATTGATTTTGTTTTCACAATACAAAGGATTGGAATAATGCAACACATTGAGATACTGGGTTGACTGCTCTGCAGTTGAAGATTCACTTCTCAAAGAATCACTTCCAGGTTGATCTCAGAGTTGGGTGGGTTGGCTCATAAGGAGGCATTAAACAGACTGGGACTATACTCATTGGAATTTAGAAGAATGAGGGGGTATCTTTTCGAAACATATAAAATGATGAAGGCAGTAGATAAGCTAGAAGCAGGGAGGTTGTTTCCATCGGCGGGTGGAACTGGAACCAGGGGGCAGAGCCTCAAAATAAAGTGGGAGCAGATTTAGGACTGAGTTGAGGAGGAACTTCTCCTCCCAAATGGTTGTGAATCTGTGGAATTTCGTCCCCAGCGAAGCAGTTGAGGCTCCCTCGTTGAATGTTTTTAAGGTAAAGTTAGATAGGTTTTTGAACAGTAAAGGAATTAAGGGTTGTGGTGAGCGGGTGGGTGAGTGGAGCTGGGTCCATGAAAAGATTAGCCATGATCTTATTGAATGGCGGAGCAGGCTCGAGGGGCCAGACGGCCTACTCCTGCTCCTAGTTCTTATGTTCTCATATTCTTAAAACATAAGAACATATAGGCCATTCTGCCTTGCAAGCTCTTTTCCCATTCAGTTAGATCATCTCTGCACTATCTCTGAATTTTTTATCCCTTTTGTTGTCTTGTTGACATTTCCAGCTCACTTTGACTTCTCTGAGCTGTGACACTGTCAGGGATTTGGCTACTGCTAACCTATTGGATTTTGGCACCTTCCTTGTAGAGTCCTTTTGGTATGGGTTCACATTGGGAGTGAATTGCAAAGTTCAGTCCAAACGTAAACTCAGAGAGGGATCAGGTGGTTTCTCAGGACAGATTGGCTATTAACAGCATTAATTTTAGGTGGAGGGGGAAATCACACTTACCTAACAAAGGCAGTTGACTATTTGTAAGTAATATACTAATATTCGTAAGTAAGTAATATTTTAATATTTGTATGTAAGATTATTGAGTTTGTTAAGAAGCAGCAGTTTAGTTTGTTAGATAAAGGAAAAATACATTTATGCCAATTGGGATTTGTTCAGCAATACCAGAGGACAAAGGGGCTGTTGGTGTGGATAGTTTTGGTCTTGTTAACGTGGTGGGGACAGCATCCTGCTCTGCAGACCATGTGCTAGGGAACTTTTCTCTGGGTCTTCCTCCTGGTCCATTTTCCAGGGAAGGATTGCAAGATGATGAGCGATTTGAACCCAGGACCCCAGAGCATTCCCAGGATCTCTGGATTAGCAATGCAGTGATAATGCCATCTCGGCCACTGCCCCCTCCTTTTTAAATTGGTAATAAAATGTCTGATCATTTTACAATTAGCTATGAGCAAGTGGGGCACTGTTAAGATGGGAATGTTAGCTGACAGGCTGTGGCCATGTGATCACAGGAGGCAAGAGTATGTATTCAAACACCCAGGAACATCAGTCAGCCCGAGTTGGCAAAGCTATCATTCACATTTTGAGACGGCAAATATGTTTCACCAAAAGTGTAGAAAATCAGGTAAAATTCTAATTAAAGGGTTACAACTGGATCACCGAGAGCCCTCGGAATCTTCTCCCACCTGCTTTATGTACGATGACCCATGAGGTAAAGAGAAATATTTCTCCCGTTTTTCCCTGCAAATAATTTATGTTCAAGAACGATCCTAGGTGGGTTATTAGGTGTTGAGGAATGTCTACATGAATAGATTAGATTCCCTACAGTGTGGAAACTGGCCCTTCAGCCCCACACCAACCCTCCAAAGAGCAACCCACCCAAACCCCTTTTTCCCTATAACTAATGCACCTAACACTACGGGCAATTTAGCATGGCCAATTCACCTGACCTGCATATCTTTGGACTGTGGGAGGAAACCAGAGCACCCAGAGGAAACCCATGCAGACACAGGGAGAATGTGCAATCTCCACACAGACAGTTGCCTGAGGGTGGATTCGATCCTGGGACCGTGGCGCTGTGAGGCAGCAGTGCTAACCACTGAGCCACCATGCCACCCCTTAGATTAGATTCCCTACAGTGTGGAATGTAGGGATGTGAGGAAAAACTTAATCACTGGAGGTGGTGGCTACCTAGAAGTCAGTGCCTGTAAGGCAGGTAGAGACAGAAATCCTCATCACATTTAAGAAATGGTTAGATGTGCAGTTGTGATGGCTATGGACAAGTTCCACAAAATCAGATTAGAATAGTTAGGGGCTATTTTGGACCACACTCAATGGGCCAAAGGGCTTTTTTCAGTGCAGCTGACCTCTATGACTTTCTGATTCCAAAATCATTTGCCAATCTCACCGCTGATCTCGTCCTTTACAGATTCAAATGAAGTTCATATTTTTACAAACAAGGAATGAGAGTAGGCCACTCGGCCCTTTGAGTCTGTTCCGCCATTCAATAAGATTGTATGATAGTGATGACAGGCTAGTTGTGCTCAGCCCCTCCCCAACACCATGACTGCTGGAGAATGACAATCTGGCCCTTACAATCAATACTACCCCAAAGTAAAAGCTGGTGATACAGCCTTGGTCATGTCAGTGGTCCAGTAATTCAGATCCCCAGGCTAATGTGTGGTTATGATGGGTGAGTTGCAGGGAGGGGACGTAAAAGATCTAGAGTTCCCTGTTTGGTATGTTCCAGATTCTGTGTGTACACTCAAAAAGTTTTAATTTATTCTGTTTAGGGGGATGTAAGTAACTTTGCCTGAATGAACATGGTGGCTGGCTGGACAGTTAGGAATCTACTGCATTGCTTTGGGTCTAAGGACAGCAATTGTGTGTTCAAATCCAGCCACAGGAAACTGGTGGGATATAAATCTAATATTCCTGGAATTACAGACCCTTCGCCCATGCTCTTCCAGATATCCTAACGTAATCTAGTCCAATTTGCCATCATATCCCTCTAAGCCTTTCCTATTCATATATCCATCCGGAGGCCTTTTAAATGTTGCAATTGTACCAGCCTCCACCACTTCCTCTGGCAGCTCATCCTATACATGTATCACCCTCTGCATAAAAACATTGTCCCTCAGGTTCCTTTCAAATCTTTCCCCTCTCACCTTAAACCTATGTATTCTAGTTTTGGACTCCCCCACCCCGGGGAAAAAAAACATTGGTTATGCACCCTATCCATGCCCCTCATGGGTAGCTGTACTTAATATTAATAATTGTTGTTTAAAAATTCATCTGGTTCACTCAAGTCCTTTTCAGGAAAGAAATCTGCTGTCCTTAGACCCAAAGCAATGCAGTAGATTCCTAACTGTCCAGCCAGCCACCATGTTCATTCAGGCAAAGTTACTCACATCCCCCTAAACAGAATAAATTAAAACTTTTTGAGTGTACACACAGAATCTGGAACATACCAAACAGGGAACTCTAGATCTTTTACGTCCCCTCCCTGCAACTCACCCATCATAACCACACAGTGTCCTGGGAACACCACAAAATCAGAGGAAATTGACTCAGAACTAATAATGGGAATAAAATATTCTGGGAAATAATTCTCCCATCAAATACTGAAATACAAGGTATTACACATACGTACATTACTTGTTAAAACGGTTCCATTCTCCTTTTTTAATACACAATTATTCCTGATGTCTGAGCTCTAATACTACAAGTTGAAACAATCAGCAAAGTGTCACTTGTTCAATGATAAACCATTTTTGCTTGTCATCCTTTTGCATGAATGATTTCTTTTAAACAGTGCCTTTACATTGACCTTTTCTCGAGCTCCTTTCTCAGTTGATAAATAATAAATTGTATTTCAAAAACAAATATGCAAGGTAGGTGAGAACTGTCAGTACCTATTAGATAGAGAGCAGCTTTGAAGCGGTTTGTTTTTCACAGTTGCTTTATCTGTCTCTCCAGCTTCATCATGTCTTTGTGGTGAGCTTCCATTGACCATGAATTCTCTCCTAAATCGTTTATGTGCTCTGAGCTTCAGCACCCTCTGCTGTGCCATCCAATAATGTCTAGGGCAGCCTGGAAAAGTTGGCATTGCATTATATTTACAGCTCAGGAACAGGCCTTTCAGCTCCACTGCTCCATACTAGCATTTATGAGCCAGACAAACCTCTTCTCATTACTAAATCCCAGCACATCCTTCTATTTAGAGTCATAGTCATAGAGTCATAGAGATGTACAGCATGGAAACAGATCCTTCGGTCCAACTCGTCCATGCCAACCAGATATCCCAACCCAATCTAGTCCCACCTGCCAGCATCCAGCCCATATCCCTCCAAATCCTTCCTATTCATATTTTATATCTTTCCCCTCTCACCCTAAACCTATGCCCTCTAGTTCTGGACTCCCTGACCCCACGAAAAAGACTTTGACTATTTACCCTATCCATGCCCGTCATAATTTTGTAAACCTCTATAAGGTCACCCCTCAGCCTCCGACGCTCCAAGAAAAACAGCCCCAGCCTGTTCAGCCTCTCCCTATAGCTCAAATCCTTCAACCCTGGCAACATCCTTGTAAATCTTTACTGAACCCTTTCAAGTTTCACAACATCTTTCCAATAGGAAGGAGACCAGAATTGCAACCAATCAGTCCTATTCACATTTCTTCCATATGGATGTATCGAGCTGCTTCTATATTATCCACCTCTGGCTGTAATCAGGGACTTCAATTCTCGAGTAATTGTGATTGATTTTGTATCACGTCAACTCTTCAATGCTCATTTCCCTCAGGAGTTCAAGAACTGACTCATTAACCCACGAGGCTGTTGGGCAAAATCCATCCTTGTGACTTGTTTTTCAGACATCAACACAACCCAGAAATTCACCAGAGAGTCAGTTCCTTTCTCTTCTGCTATAGCCCAACATTTTATTCATGTGGAAGCTATTTCAAGTTATCAGCTTTAAGAGTATAGCACTTAGCAAGCACTAAGTAGCACTAAGTACAGGTATTTCACACTGAAATATATAGAGTGATGGAACAGGAGCAGTCCGAGTTCAATGCCATATATTCCTGTTTGCTCTATAGGTGGGCTCAGGCTGCAATAGTTTAAAGAGTTGGTTTTATGTCTCTAAATTAAAATAGACTGCAGTGATTGAATAGGCGAAAGTGAGTACTGCAGATGCTGGAGATCAGCGTCTCGATTAGAGTGGTGCTGGAAAAGCACAGCAGGTCAGGCAGCATCCGAGGAGCACGAAAATCGACATTTCGGGCAAAAGCCCTTCATCAGGAATGAGACTCAGGGTTTTTGCCCGAAAAGTCGATCTTCCTGCTCCTCGGATGCTGCCTGACCTGCTATGCTTTTCCAGCAACACTCTAATCTAGAATCTGGTTTCCAGCATCTGCAGTCCTTGTTTTTACCTAGGAAATTGTTGGGGCATTGAATGAAATCTTTGTATCCCTTTTAGTCACAGGAGAGATAGAGAATAGCCAATATTGTTCCTTTTGTTTAAGGAAGGAAAGGGATAATCCAGGAGATTACAGTTTGTGAGCTTTACATTAGTGGTAGGGAAATTATTGTAGAAGATTCTTAGGGTTTGCTCACATTTGTAAAAACAACAGTGGGCGGCACGGTGGCACAGTGGTTAGCACTGCTGCCT
This sequence comes from Chiloscyllium plagiosum, assembly GCF_004010195.1. Classification (NCBI taxonomy): domain Eukaryota; kingdom Metazoa; phylum Chordata; class Chondrichthyes; order Orectolobiformes; family Hemiscylliidae; genus Chiloscyllium; species Chiloscyllium plagiosum. The sequence goes on from NC_057741.1 coordinate 37,057,612, forward strand.
CACAGCGCCAGAGACCCGGGTTCAATTCCCACCTCAGGCGACTGACTGTGTGGAGTTTGCATATTCTCCCCGTGTCTGCGTGGGTTTCCTCCGGGTGCTCCAGTTTCCTCCCACAGTCCAAAGATGTGCAGGTCAGGTGAATTGGCCATGCTAAATTGCCCGTAGTGTTAGGTGAAGGGGTAAATGTAGGGGAATGGGTGGGGTACGGGTCGGTGTGGACTTGTTGGGCTGAAGTGCCTGTTTCCACACTATAAATAATCTAATCTAATAACCTATTAGCAATAGGCTTTGTGCAGGGGAGGTCATGTCTTACAAACTTGATTGAGGTTTTTGAGCAAGTGACAAAGATGATTGATGAGGGAAGGGTAGTAGATGTTGTCTATGTGGACTTTAGCACGGTCTTTGACAAGGTCCTTCATGGCAGGCTGATATAAAGAGCGAAGTCCCATGGATTCTGTGGGGAGCTGGTAAGATGGATACAGAACTGGCTTGGTCATAGAAGACACAGATTTGTGGATGAAAGGTGTGGTTCTGAATGGAGATCTTTGAACTTGGTGTTCTGCAGGGATCAGTGCTGGGACCCTTGTTGGTGATTATATATAAATGACTTGAAGGAGAATGTCAATGATCTAATCAGTAAGCTTGCAAATAACACAAATAATAGGGGTACTGCTGATACTGAGGAAGATTGGCAGACAATACAGACAATACAAAATATAGACAGTCTAGAGACTTGGGCATGAAATGTCAGATGGAATTTAAGCTGGACAAATGTGAGGTGATGCATTTTAAACATCTAATACAGTAAATGACAGAACTCTTAGAAACATTAACATACAGAGGGATCTAAGAGTACAGGTTCACAGATCCCTGGAAGTGGCAAGATAAGTGGGTAAGGTGGTCAAGTATGATGTGTTTGCCTTCATTAGTCGGGGCACAGAGAATAAAAATTGTCAAGTCATGTTGTAGCTGTACAGAACTTTATTTAGGCCATATTTGGATTATTGTGACAAGATTATGGATGCCACACCATCAGAAGGATGTGGCTGCTTTGGGAGTGTTCAAAAAAGGTTTAGCAGTTTGTGTTGTCTGGTTTGGAGGGTATTAGCTATGAGGAGAGATTGGACAAACTTGATTTGTTTTCATTTGAATGTTGAAGAATGAAGTCCATGAAGCCCTGCCCTCAACAACAATTCCTGAAAAAATCACAATCAGGTTTGTGAGACACGATAGAAGTTTACAAAGTTATGAGAGCCATGGATAGAATGGATAGAGTCAGAGAGTCATAGAGATGTACAGCATGGAAACAGACGCTTCGATCCAACTCGTCCGTGCTGACCAGATATCCCAACCTAATCCAGTCCCATTTGTCAGCACTTGGTCCACATCCCTCTAAACCTTTCCTGTTCATATACCCATCCAGACACCTTTTAAATGTTGTAATTGTACCATCCTGCACCATTTCTTCTGGCAGCCCATTCCACACATATACCTCCCTCTGTGTGAAAAAGTTGCCCCTTAGATCTCTTTTATATCTTTCCCCTCTCACCCTAAACCTATACCCTCTAGTTCTGCTCTCCCCCACCCCAGGGAAAAGTCTTTGTCTATTTATCCTATCCATGCCCCGTTTAATTTTATCAACCTCTATAAGTTCACCCCTGAGCATCCAATGCTCCAGGGAACACAGGCCCAGCCAATTCAGCCTCTCCCTTTAGCTCAAATCCTCCAACCCTGGCAACATCTTTGCAAATCATTTCTAAACCTTTCCGAGTTTCACAACATCCTTCCGATAGGAAGGAGACCAGAATTGCATGCAATATTCCAACAGTGGCCTATCCAATCCCCTGTACATCCCCAACATGACCTCCCAACTCCTGTACTCAATGCTCTGACCAATAAAGGAAAACATACCAAATGCCTTCTTCACTATCCTATCAACCTGAGGCTCCACTTTCAAGGACCTTGAACCTGCACTCCAAGGTCTCTTTGTTCAGCAACACTCCCATTAAGTGGATAAATCCAGTTCTGATTTGCTTTTCCAAAATAGTTGTAGTCTTTTCTCCAATGAAGAAATGTCAATTATTAGGAGACATAGGTTTAAGGTATGATTCGGAGATGCCGGTGTTGGACTGGGGTGTACAAAGTTAAAAATCACACAACACCAGGTTATAGTCCAACAGGTTTAACTGGAAACAACTAGCTTTCGGAGCAACAATCACCTGATGAAGGAGCGTCGCTCCGAAAGCTAGTGTGCTTCCAGTTAAACCTGTTGGACTATAACCTGGTGTTGTGTGATTTTTAACTAGGTTTAAGGTAAAAGGGGAAAAGTTTAAAGGCAATGTGAGAGGCAAATGTTTTTAAACAGGGTGCTAAGTGCCTGGAATATGCTGCCAGAGAAGCTGGTAGACACAGATACCAACGTTTATGAGGTATCTTGACAGACACATCAGTAGGCAGGGAATAGACAGGTATGTAGAGCGTGGGAAGGGTAAGGCATTGAGCGGTTCTAGTAAGAGGTGAAACAAGTTGCTTATGCTAGCTCCGTGCAGTAATGGCACAAGGGGCATGTGCCACTAACGTCTTCTTTATTTTGGTAGTTCCCTTATGGCTGAAGAGACTTGCTTCCACTCCAGGCATGAGTTCTCTGCTGACCAAAAAGTCTAGTAGATGACCAACAGTCTCTGTCACAGACAGAGGGGTGGGGGAGGTAGAAAGGTACGTTGTCTGAGTGCCCCCACACTCCTGCCTGCATCGATGATGGACTTTAGCTTCCCCTCAGCAATGAGACTCCGGGTGTACCAATCTTCCTCGATAATTCTCCTTCATTTTGGGACAGGGTTTCCCAATGGGGATGCTGCTGTTTTTCAAAGAGGCATTAAGGGTGTCTGTGAAATGTTTCTTCAACTGACCCAGGTTTCTCTTTCTCCCACTCTGGCTGGGTCAGTGATCTGAGTGGAGCACCCATTTCAGGATCCTCGTGTCATGCCTGGGGAGGATGTGGCCTGAGCTAGAGGAGCTGATCAATGCTTCGAAGCTGGTGATGTTGCCCTGAATGAGATCTATGACAGCGGGACACCTGCCCTGTCATTGGATGGGGTTCAGGATCTTATGGAGGTGGGGCTTTGGTAGCTGTCCTGGAGGTGCCTGCTGTACTCAGTCCACACTCCTGAGACGTGGGGAGGGCGGGTATCAGTAATACTCTGTACACCATGAGCTTCAGGCCAAGTTTCATATCTTGGTCTTCAACACTTTTTCAGTCTGCACTGCCTCACAGAAGACTGTTAAATCTGGCCCAATGGTATTTGTCCCTTAATGACAGCAGGTATGGAAAGTGGTCCATATTGCCCAAGGCCTGGACTGTGGATTTTGATAACTGGGGAGTGCTGTGATGATGGTCACTATAGTACCTTTGCCTTATGAATATTTGGCATAGGGCTATGCCCCCTTACCCTTTGGTGAAGGAGCTTGGTATCCCAGTGTGCAAGATGCAAACACCATTTGAACATTGCAGTTCAATAATGGAGGATGAAAGGTAACCTTGGGACTGGCCTGGCAGCATTGGGCCTTGAATAGTTTCCTGCTTGTCCCACGTGTTACATCCACTCCAATGGGCAGCTCAGAGAATTACATTGACAATCAGTTTAGGATTGTCTTTCGGACCCACAGCGTGGTGCACATGCACGTACGATAGGCTACACCTCTGAATACACATGGCTGTGTTCTTTGCAGATAAAAGAAACATGTATGCAGCTGGTGCCCACTCCTAAAACAATGTGACAGCCATTCGCTTGCTCATTTCCCACAACAAGGTCCTGACCAATCAGAGGTAACCTAGCTGGTTTGAAATCCAAAGGAAGCCTGGCAGTTAACTTTCGATCATCATTAACTGCTACATTCTGCAGGGTACTGTCTCTACCAACCAATCAGCACTCTCCTCTCATTTGGTATGAAAATTGTTTTTCCCCTTTATTGGCACTTTTGCAAATTAGCCTGATATGGGTAACACAAAAAAACTTTGATATAAAGCATCTTTATATCAGCAATACCTAAAGGATCTGGGAATCTATACCACACAATGACTACTTGTACAATTAGATTTGGTCAGGCAAAATTATTTGGAGTTGGTACAAATATATCTGCACCCTCTGAAAGTAGGAATAGAACACATCCTTGTCTTCACTTTTTTTTCAATTCAGTCAGAGGATGACGGTATCACTGGCTGGACTAACATTTATTACTGATCCCTAGTTGCCCAGAGGGCAATTAAGGGTCATTCACATTGCTGTGGGTGTGGAGTCACATGTAGGCCAGACCAGGTAAGGATCACAGTTTCCTTCCCTAAAGGACATTAGTGACCCAGATGGGTTTTTCTCGACAATTGGTTCAGGTCATCATGAGATGACTCCTAATTCTAGATTTTTTCATTATTGAATTCAAATTCCACGATCTGCTGTGGCACTATTCAAGCCCGGTTCTCCAGAACATGACCTGCATCTCGAGATTAACATTCAAACGGCAATACCATTAGGCTGTCACCTCCCCAGTGTGACCTGAGATGGAGCCAATGTAAATAAAAAGATTAACCACTATGCTGCAGGTGAAGACAAAGAAAGTAGGCTTTGACATGAACTGGATCCCACCAAAATTATGTTAAAGATGAAAAAGATAAAATTTATTTTGAAGAGTAAGAAACTGTACGTCTTTCTCTAGTTCTTTGTTTGCAATTTGCAGACATGCAAAAGTGACTTTAATTATATCAAAGAAGCAGTCTTTGCAGAATCCTCAGATTGAACTTAGCAACTTAATTTGAACTCCAATTGAATTTGTTTTGGTATTTGCAAGTTCACCCAGTTCAAACTTGAAGTTGAGTTTACGATTAGTTTAGATTTTTTCACTGGAAAATTTATGTCAATGAATACTTTATCCCCAAGCGTCCCAAAACGGACTGTTGTTTTTACTTAGTCAGAAAGAATTCTCATCCATTGCGAATGCTTACCTTTAAGGTGTTTCACTTCCTGGTTATTGACAGGCTGATGCTACAGGAGGAGGCCATTCAGGCCATTGTATCTGGACTGGACAATGTGGTAAAAATGTGCTACTTTTCTCGCTTGTTTCATTAGATCAGAACTGCATGCGTTTGGAGTCATAGAGATGTACAGCACGGAAACAGACCCTTTGGTCCAACTTGTCCATGCCAACCAGATATTCAAATAAGTCTAGTCCCATTTGCCAGCACTTTTCCCATATCCCTCCAAACCCTTCCTATCTATACATCCATCTAGACCACTTTTAAATGTTGTAATTGTACCAGCCTCCACCACTTCCGCTGGCAGTGCATTCCATACATGCACCACCCTCTGCAAGAGGAAGTTGCCCCTTAGGTTTTACTTTTCCAAATATAGACTGGGACTGCCATAGTGTTAAGGATTTAGATGGAGAGGAATTTGTTAAGTGTGTACAAGAAAATTTTCTGATTCAGTATGTGGATGTACCTACGAGAGAAGGTGGAAAACCTACTCTTGGGAAATAAGGCAGGGCAGGTGACTGAGGTGTCAGTGGGGGAGCACTTTGGGGCCAGCGACCATAATTCTATTCGTTTTAAAATAGTGATGGAAAAGGATAGACCAGATCTAAAA
>NC_057741.1:37070392-37073634 GCF_004010195.1 Chiloscyllium plagiosum
AACAGGACACTATTTGGAGGCTCAGCACTTAGATAGTACTGTCGATGCTCTGGACGAAGGAAGTGCTTTGCTGTCAACAGGTCAGCACTGAGGGAGTGCCATATTGCCAGAAGGTGAGAACTGAGGGAATGCCACACTGTCAGAATGGGAGAGTGCAGTGTCAGAATCTCTACTGAGGGAGTTCTGCCTGAGTGGAAAGCTTGTACTCTGAGAGTACTCCACTATCACAGATTTGTACTGAGAGAACTATCAATCACTTTCTGACTTCACTTGTCTCTCTCCTTATCTCTCTCTCTGTCCCTCTGTTTCTCTCTATCTCTCTCTGTCTCTCTCCTTGTCTCTCTCCCTGTCTCTCCCTCTGCCTCTGTCTCTGTCTCTCTCCTTGTCTCTCTCTGTCTCTCTCTCTGTCTCTCTCTTTGTCTCCCTGTCTCTCCCTCTGCCTCTGTCTCTCTCCTTATCTCTCTCTCTGTCTCTCTCTCTCTGTCTCTCTCCTTGTCTCTCTCTCTGTCTCTCCCTCTGCCTCTGTCTCTGTCTCTCTCCCTGATTTTTTTTTTGCCAAAGCATATCCTGCAATGGCATTTTTTTCCAGAAGTTCATGCGTTCTTGACAGTGTTGTTTCTCTCCATCCTTAATTGTCCTTAATCTGCGATCTTATTGGACTCTTTCAGAGGATGGTTCATGTTAGGCTCTTTACCCTTTGTATAGGTCAAATTACCAAGGAATGATTAATTTTCTCCCTTAAAGGATAATAAAAAAAGCAGATACGTTTTTATGATCATTATAGTCACTCAGCTTTACATTTCAAATTTCTTAATTGGATTTAAATTCTCCCCATGAGATTACTGCACCCCTACAGGCAGGGTTTGGAGTAGACTGATTAAAATGTGAGTTTGTTTGGGACATTTGAAGGAAGGCTTCCAAAATCTCCAGCAGTAAACTTCCCAGCAGAGCACCATAACCTTGCACTGAGAGATTTTTGTCTTTTTCACTTGTAATTATATCAGTTGTGAGGGTGTGTTAGCTTGGCTGGCTGGTCCGAAATTCCCGATGAAGGCCTTTTGTCCGAAATGTCGATTTTCCTGCTCCTCGGATGCTGCCTGACCTGCTGTGCTTTTCCAGCACCACTCTAATCTTGACTCTAATCTCCAGCATCTGCAGTACCCACTTCCACTTGATCTGAAATACCAGCAGAGTGGGTTCAATTTCTGTGCCAGCTGAGATTACCATGAAGGGCTTTCCCCTCCCTTCCCCTGAGCCATGGTGACCACCACCCCCCTACCCCCAAGTTAAACCATCATCAGTCGTCTCTCTCTAATGAGAGAGTAGAACTGTAGAAAGATTAATATCTGTTGATTGTTAATGAGAGCAGAAGAAGCTCATCTGGTTTATAAAGACTTGATATAGACCTTGAGTGGTCTTTTGTGTGCACAATAATGTCAGTGTAACTAAGAGTGAAAACACTGTTTGTCTTGCAGGAGGAGAACAATACTAACCTTAAGTTCTTTCTATCAAATGGACACAAACAGTTCTTATCTACAGATCCACGTGCAGATAGGTTGTCATAGACTTAATGGGCTGAACAGCCTCTTCAGATTCAAAGAGTGTGGCACTGGAAAAGCACAGCAGGTCAGGCAGCATCCAAAGAGCAGGAGAGTCGACATTTCATCAGGAATTGAGGGCAGGGAGGGGAGGGTGCTGAGACTCAGGGGAGGGTAGCTGGGAGGGAAATAGGTAGATGCAGGTGGGGGTGATAGGGACAGGTTGGATCAGAGGGAGGAGAGGATAGGTGGGAAGGAAGATGGGCAGGTAGGACAGTTCAAGAGGGTGGTGCCAAGTTGGAAGATTGGATCTGGGATGAGGGGAGATTATGAAACTGGTGAAGTTGATGTTGTGTGGTGGGGGGGGGGAGGGTGCGAGGCGGAAGATGAGGCGTTCTTCCTCCAGGGGTCGGGTGACTTGGATTTGGTGGTGGAGGAGGCCCAGGACTTGCTTGTCCTTGGCGGAGTTGGGGAGGGGAGTTGAAGTGGTCGACTACACGGCGGTAGGATTGTTTGGTGCGTGTGTCCCAGACATGTTTCCTGAAATGTTCCTCTCCAGTGCAGTACAACTTTGTGACGATGACCCTATCACCCTGTAGAAAGCTTTTGCAGGCTTCCCGCTATAGCTTTGTGGCCACCAGTCCTGATTACAAGGTGGAAATGTTGGACGTTGATGAGGGGTGCTGCACAGACTGTGACACAGGGGTCTGGGTGCTGTCCACAGAAGGAAATCACGGCCCTTCCCTATGCAAAAGCAGAAAATGTTTTCTTTACCACCTCTGCATTGTTAAAATCCTATCAACTGCAAAAAGCTGCCAAACTGTTGATGCTTGGGTGAGCACAAGAGAGTTTAAAACAAGGGAGTGATCGAGGCGTGAAGGTCACTGATGTAAATTCATGAGTGATCTGAAATTACAAGGTTAGCATTGCTGGTGGATCAGCAATGGTGTGTTTTAGGCAGAGCAGGTGAAGCTGCCCAGGACTCAGACACACCAGCTGTAAGGAAACCTGCACGGGTGGTGCTAACATGCCAGCGCTCCATGCACAGCCAGGAAGACCCCTTGAAAAATCACAGCAGTGCTCTTTCATACTTCCACAGTTGACAGGAGGAATATGTCTGAGGTAAAATACACTGCTACCGTGAGTATTAATGAACAGTCTTATTGGCAAACTGCATTAGATGAAAAAAAGTTAAGACAATTTTCTTTATATAACATGTCAAAATCTCCCAGGCTTAGAGAATAAACAAAAACATTTAACAGGCAGCTCAAAATTGTGGATGTTTTGGGTCACCAAACTCAATAGCTTTTTAACTAGTGATTACAAAAAGGCAGGTGGCCAGCCAATTTCCACACCCACTCACCTTCCATCATTTGGAAGACTATTCTGAAAAAGGATTCGGAAGATTAACTCTTGTTTCTCATTCCATTGCTAGACCTGCTGAATCCCTCCGAGGAGAAAGTGAGGACTGCAGATGCTGGAGATCAGAGCTGAAAATGTGTTGCTGGAAAAGCGCAGCAGGTCAGGCAGCATTCAAGGAACAGGAGAATCGACAATTCGGGCATGAGCCCTTCTTCAGGTATGAGGAAAGTGTGCCAAGCAGGCTAAGATAAAAGGTAGGGAGGAGGGACTTGTGGGAGGGGCGTTGAAAATGCGATAGGTGGAAGGAGGTCAAGGTAAGGGTGATAGGCCGGAGTGGGGGTG
>NC_057741.1:37074482-37101139 GCF_004010195.1 Chiloscyllium plagiosum
TGGTAAAGTGGATGAACTGTTCAACCTCCTCATGGGAGCACGAGGCAGTGCCGATACAGTCATTGATGTAGCGGAGGAAAAGGTGGGGGGTGGTGCCAGTGTAGCTGCGGAAGATGGACTGTTCCACATATCCTACGAACAGGCAGGCATAGCTGGGGCCCATGTTGGCTCATTGAAATAATATTCTGATGCAGCTAATGATCATCTCAACATCCACAAACAAACCTGCATAAGAGGATTATTTAAATGAGCCAACACACACTGCAGCAAAGAGGAACTACGCAGAGTAGAGAAAAATCACCTATACCGCGTATTCAAAAAGAATGGGTACCTAATGAACAGACTGCCGATTTCTCAGCAACAAACCCAAACAAGCAGACAAAACACGTCCAGAAACCCTAGCCAATCTCCCCTACATCATAGACATCTCGGAAATAACCGCCAGACTACTCAGACCCCTTGGTATCATGGTAGCCCACAAACCCCCCAACACACTAAAACATCAACTCATGAACTTGAAAGACCCTATACAGACAAAAGGCAAAACTAATGTCATTTACAAAATACTGTGAAAGGACTGTGACAAACACTACATTGGACAAACAGGCAGAAAACTAGCCACCAGGACATATGAACACCAACTAGTCACAAAACAACATGACCTCTCTCACTAGTATCCTTACATACAGATGAGGAAGGACACCACTTCAACTGGGACAACACATCCATCCTAGGACAAGCCAAACAGAGACATGCATGAGAATTCCTAGAAGCATGGCACTCCAACCAGAACTCTATCAGCAAACACATCAAGTTAGACCCCATCTACCATCCCTCGAGAAAAAGAATAGGAAATGACATCACCACAGGAAATGAGCCCAAAGAAACTCAAGCATATAAACAGAAAGCAGGAATTATCAGCAATGCTTCGCCCGGAGGCCCACTGAAGATGTAGGGTGACGAAACATCTGGAAGTGAACCTTCCAGCTCAGCGAGCAAACCTACATCCAGAACTTCAACCTGAGCTACAATTCTTCTCAAAACTCGCTAAGAGACTGAAGTGATATGATCAGAGGTTCAGATCTTGAAGAACGTGGTGATGTTCCAGTTGAGCTAGCTGTTTGTTGGGCAAGGTGCGAGTCTTGCTGTTTCTCTCTCTATCGCTGTTTTCATTCAAATATCAGTCAGTAAAACAGGCTGCCAATTCCCAGAGCAGTGATGCTGTTTATTAGCCTGAAATGCTGATGCATTGAGAAGATCTCGGAGTGGAAAGATGCCAACACATTAATGACTGAATCTTCAGTAATACTTTCCAACAGCTAGGGTGTTGTTGTGATCTAGACAGCATTGTCAGAAAGGAAGGTAAATTCAATGGTAAATTAGAAACCAAAAGGACTACGGATGCTGTAAATCAGAAACAAAAACCGAAATTACTGGAGAAGCTCAGCAGGTCTCACAGCATCTGGTTTCCCCAGTTCTGGAAAGGTTCTGAGGAAGGGCCACTGGACCCGAAACGTTAACTCTGATTTCTCTCCACAGATGCTGCCAGACCAGCTGAGCTTTTCCAGTAAATTCAATGGTAACTTGTGGGAGCTGGATTGAATACTTGAAAGGGAAAAACTTGCAGGACTATAAAGAAAGAGCACAAAAATGGGACTCATTGGATACTATGGTTCTTTCAATGATAACGCTCTGAATAGCTATGTTATTCTATGATTCTCTGACCATGAAATAGAATGGTCATAGACTATGTAGACAAGTAACAATTTTTTAAAATATTCATTAATGGGACATCGGTGTCACTGTCATGATGTAGTTCCCTGTCCCTAGTTGCCCCTTGAGAAAGTGACAGTGAGCTGCCTTATTGAACCATTGCACTCAATGTGCTGATCATACACCCACAATGCGTTATTTCAGCATGAACCTTTAATTAAGGAAACAAATCTTTGATTAGGAATTAGCCATTTTGATCTGAGGTAAGTAAGGTTTATTCTTAAACATTAAATATTAGCCAAATTATTTTTAATTATTTCATGGGATGTGGGTGTCGCTAGCTAGTCAACATTTATTGTCAGTCCCTTAAGAGGATGGTGGTGAGCTGCCTTCTCAAACCTCTGCAGTGTTTGTGTTGTCAGCACAGTACACCCACAATGCCCTTCAGGAGGGAATTCCAGGATCTTAACTCAATACCACTGAAGGAATGGCGATATACATAGAATGGTGAGTGACTTGGAGGGGAACTTGTGTTGTGAAGTGTTCTGCTGTCCTTATCCTTCGAGATGGAAGTGCTTGTGGGTTTGGAAGGAGCTGTCTAAGGATGTTTGATAAATTTCAGCAGTGCTTCTTGTAGATGTTACATACCGCGACTGCTGAGCGTTGGTGGTGGAAGGAGTAGATGTTGGAGATGGTGCACGGGGTCTAATTGAACATGATATGTATTATACACAGCGTTTCAGAAAATGTATTTTGCTACTTGCAAGATTGATTTTTTTTCCATTCTCTTTCATTCTGACCCAGTTATGATATTTCTTCAGCTATTTGTGTTATTAGTCACTTTCTTTCCTGTTGAGTGTGAAATGTTAGAAGCTATAGATATCGTGTAGTGGGGAAAGGGAGAAGCCGCTAATGGTTATAGGCTTGATTCAGAGTTATGGTTATAAGGAAAGCTTTCTCCATCCTCTCAGATTATCACCCCAGGAATTTCTTCCTGCCCTTTCTCCCAATGTATCCCCTGTGCCTTCACCTAGTCACCATTGATTCCTCTTCAGAGTACCCCTTCACTTTTACCATACCTCAATCTCTGTCCTTTGAGCTAACCATTCATCTCCATCCTGCCCAAAACTTTACATTGACTGGGACATCATGTCACAAAAGAACGTAATCCTGAAGTCAATCCAGGATACTGACCTTCAAAGGGCTGGAAGATTCCATTGATATCAAAAGCCAAGAGTAACAGTTTTCGCACAGAAAATATTTGATATGAAGGTGTCTTTAAATAGTTGTTTGGTTGTTCAGAACTTGAATATTGCTGGAAAAAGGGCACACTTTGTCAAAGCCTTCCGTCTTACACTCATCAGGATAATTGGAAAGAATACTAAAATATTGTTTATTTTCTCACTGGAGTTGGTATCCTTGCCACCTATCCTGGTTCATGCAAAATATGTATCTTTAAGCAATGTGTTGTGAAGCTGAGAAAAAGAACTGTGGAGAATCAGAGGTATTTAATGTGCGAAAGGTTTAGTACTGGTGTTGTTCTACCTGGAACAGAGGAGCCTGAGGGGAGAGTGGAAAAGATTGAGATGTATAAAATTATGAGGTATAAATAGGGCAGATAGGAAGAAACCTTTCCTCTTGATGGAGGGATCAATGACCAGGGACATTGATTGGAGGGAAGGGGGCTGGAGTTTCGAGGGGATGTGAGGAAACCCTTTCTCACCCAGAGGCAGGGTGGGGAATCTGGAACTCACTGCCTGTGAGGGTGGGAGAGGCAGAAACCCTCATCACATTGAAGAAGGATTTAGATGTTCACTTGTGATGCCAAGGCATACAAGGGTATGGGCCAAGTGCTGGGAAATGGGATTAGAATAGTGAGGAGGTAGTATTTGACTGGCGCAGGCTCGATAGGCCGAAGGGTATTTTCTGTGCTGTAGACCTCAATGATTCTATGACTAAGACTCCTCACAATGAATAAAGTGCCAGTTTGTCTCCATAAATGCCTCATCCGACATTGTATTGGGATCTCAGAAGAAAGTTTATTTTTGGATAAACAGGCAGAGGTGAAGGGATTATGCAGCCAGATAAATCTCAACTGGCTGTTATGGAACAAGGAAGTAAGACAAGTGGAAGATTGGAGAAAGGAGTCAGGAAATTAGCAAGATGCAGTGGAGTGGCATAGCACACCTGTTATTTTTACAGAATTACAGGCAAATAAGTTGTGTTAACTTGAGAAATAGGAGCAGGAGTAGGGCATCTTTGTCCTTTGAGCCAGCTCTATCGTTCGGTGCTGCCATGACTGTTTGAGCTGAACACTGCCTTGCCCATAGCACTTTACCTATCGCTCAGTGGAAGCTGTTATTGTTCCCTACTTAATGAACATAAGTTTCCAGGAGCCAAGTGATCCCCACTTCAATTGCTGAGTTTCAGAAGATTGGTTGACTACACAATCTAGAGAGGGGGCGCTCTGAAGTAGTCAGCTTTGTCTGTGTCTCTGCACAAGATCCAAAAGATGTGCAGGTTAGGTGAATTGGTCATGTTCAATTGCCTATAGTGTTCAGGCATGTGTAGGTTAGGTGTATTAGTCAGGAAATGGGTTTGGGTGGGTTACTCTTTGGAGGGTCAGTGTGAACTTGTTGGAGTGAAGGACCTGTTTCCACACTGTAGGGATTCTAAGATACAGAACGACTTTATAGTCAGGCCTCATTGTTGGAGCTTGCCTATGCAGGGGGCTCAGACTTGTCCCAAACCTCTTGCCATTGAAGGCAGTCCAGAGAAGCTTCACTAACCTGAGTCCGGAAGAAGATTTGCTGGATTAGAAACATTTATTTGGGTTCTCTCTCCACAGACCTGCTGAGTCGCTCCCGCATTCTCGGTTTGTGTTTCAGATTTCCAAGATCCGCAGTCCTTCATTTTATACAAAAGATTCTTTGAAGGGATTCCACACATTAGAGACTGAGAGGATGTTTCTCCTTGTGGAAACGTGTAGGACCAAAGGGTATAAACTCAGAGTGAGGGATCACACATTTAGGACAGAGATGAGGAGAAATTCTCTTTTCTCGGAGAATCCTGAATCTGTGAAATTCTTTATCGTAGAGGGCTGCAGAGGTTGGTCCTTAAGTATATTCAAGATTAAGACTTTCAATTAGTAAGGGAATCAAGGGTTGTGGGGATAGCACAGGAAAGTGGAGTTGTGGATTATCCGATCAGCCACATTCTCACTGAATGGTGAAGCAGGCTCGATGGGCTGAATGGCCTACTCTTGCTTCTACATCTTACAGTCTCATGTCTTTAGTAAGGACCACTCTCATTGGGACTGTTCACATTTGGTGGATGGGGTTTGTCACAACAAACTGGTTACTGAGTTCCTATCATTCCCATTCCTTGATCCAAGTGAGGGCTGCTGGAATGGAAATGAGTTGCAGTTGCTCGACATGCTTGTTTAATTGGAAATAGGCAGACAAATCTTTCCCATCAAGTAATGTCACAGAAAATGCCCACTCATCATCTTTAGAATATCACAGGATCACAGAATTGTTCCGATGCAGTAGGAGGCCATTTGGCCCATTGTGCCTGCACCAGCTCATTAAATAAGCATCATTACTTAGTGCTAATCTACCCGTAACAAGGTTAACAATGAAAGGCCACTGACCTGAAACATTGACTTTCTGTTCTTCTCTCCACAGATGCTGCCTGGCCTGCTAAGTTTTTCAGCATCTGCTGCATTATAATTTCATGTGAATAAATGTGATTTGCATCATTGTGCATTGCCAGCAAGAGTTTTTCTGAAGTTTACACTCTCTTTCACTCTGTGAAAATGAGCACCCCTTCTCCCATATACCAGCATAACATTTGCTTCCATATATTTCATAAAATGGAACATGTAATCTGAATGTGGCATGTAATGACTATCATAAATCCTAACAATGACGAATTTTAAAACATGCTGCCTTTGGTAAATCCTGGTAATGATGGATGTTAAAATATGGTAACTATCGTAAATCCTGGCAATCAACATAGATTAGAAACTGTTAACATCCTTTCGTCGATGCAACAAGGCATTAAGATCCTTTTGCAAACAGCACCATGCATCAAAAGCATAATGTGCTTTGTCAACCGTCAGGAGCAGGAACATTGCTTCTAGTCAAATGAAAAGCCCACAAATAAATATAGAGTCCTGAATTTTAACACCTGCTTTGCCAGCAACTTTAAGGAGAATTCTGTGTCCCTGAACAAACCATTACAAGCATTAAGGAGCGACCTGATATTCTTGAAACAAAAATAGAAGCTGCTGGAGAAGTTCAGTTGGTCTGGCAGCATCGGTGGAGAGAAATCAGAGTTAACGTTTCGGGTCTGCTGACCCTTCCTCAGGGCACTGTAGAAATGTTGGGATATTGGAAGCTACTATTCAGTTATCACCAGAAGATCATGGCAATGTGCCTTGGCCTCACACATCATCACTGCAAACAACAGCTGTTCAGACATGGGGACCACAATGTGTAGATACTGTTAGTACAATGAAAGTAAACCAGGTTGCTTCACAAAGGCATAATAACACAATATATGACATGTAGCAATATGTACGGCAATATTAGGGCAGATGGGTTTCAGAAGTATCTTAAAGGAGGTCATGGTGATTAATGGTAATGTTACAATACCAGTAGTTTTGGATCGCAGGCTAATGTTCTCCAGGACATTGGTTCAACTCTGACCACAGTGGCTGCTGGAGGTTAAATCTCATCAATAAATCTGGAATATAGAGCTAGCCATTGGTAATGGTGACCATGAAAAGATCATCAATTATTGTAAAAGCCTACCTGGTTCACTCATGTCCGACAGGGTAAGAAATCTGCATCCTTACCTGGTCTGGCCTACCTGTGACTCCAGATCCTTGGGTTGACCCTCTGAGGTGGCCAAGCAAGTCTCTCAGTTCAAGTGAAATTAGGGATGGGTAAGAAATTCTGACTCACCTTGCCTTGAAAGAATTTTTTTTTTTACAAAGGAGGTTTTGACATGGGGATTTCCAGAGCTTAGGAACTGGAGAACTGAAAGCTGTCAATATTGGAACAGTTACTGTTGGAGATACTGAATGACCTTAGAGGATTGTGAGGTCACACATATCAGATAGGGAGGGGTAAGGTCATGGAGGGGATTTGAAAACAAGACTGAACACTTAAAAATATGAGATACAAAACAAAAGAACTGTGGATGCTGTAAATCAGAAACAAAAACAGAAGTTGCTGGAAAAGCTCAGCAGGTTTGGCAACATCAGTGAAGAGAACTCAGAGTTAACATTTCAGGTCCAGTGAATCCTCAGAATAGTTCTGGTTGCCTCATTATAGGAAGGATGTGGAAGCTTTGGAGAGGGTGCAGAGGAGATTTACCAGGATGCTGCCTGGACTGAAGGGCATGTCTTATGAAGGAAGGTTGAGGGAGCGAGGGCTTTTCTCACTGGAGTGAAGAAGGATGAGAAGTGAGTTGGTAGAGATGGACAAGATGATGAGAGGCATAGATAGAGTGGATAGCCAGAGACTTTTGCCCAGGCCGGAAATGGCTATCACTATCATGGTATAATTTTAAGGTGTTTGGAGGAAAGTTTAGGGGAGATGTCAGAGGTAGGTTCTTTACACAGAGAGTGTGGGTGCATGGGTTACACTGCCAGCAGTGGTGGTAGAGTCAGAAACATTCGGGACATTTAAGCGACTCTTGGATAGCCACATGGATGAAGTGAAGGTTATGTAGGTTAGTCTGATCTTCGAATAGAACAAAGGGTTGGCACAACATCGAGGGCTGAAGAGCCTGTACTGCTCTATGTGCTATTTTTGTTTATTAAACGAGACCTTGCTTGACTCAGAGCCAATCTCGGTCAGTGGGCAGGGAAATTATGATGGAATGGGATTTGGTATACGTTTGGGTGTAAACAGCAGAGATGTAGATGATCTCAAGTTCATTGAGGGTAAAACGCTAACAGTCAGCTAGGAGTGTCTTGTAGGGGAATGTTAGAATAGTGAAGCCTAGAGGCAACAAACTCATGGATGAGCTACACAAGATAAATGGGTGAAATGCTGAAAGTGTCTCATAACTAAATCTGCTCTCCCTGAGCGTGATAGACTAGCCATTTGTGCGGCACGGTAGCTCAGTGGTTAGTACTGCTGCCTCACAGCACCAGAGTCCCAGGTTCAATTCCAGCCTTGGATGACTGTCTGTGTGGAGTTTGCAAATTTCCCCCGTGTCTTGTGTAGTTTTCCTCTGGGTACTCCGGTTTCCTCCCACAGTCCAAAGATGTGCCGGTTAGGTGAATTGGCCATGCTAAATTACCTATAGTGTTAGGTGCATCATTCAATGGGAAATGGGTCTGGGTGGGTTACTCTTTGGAGGGTTGGTGTGGACTGGTTGGGCTGAAGGGCCTGTTTCCACACTGTAGAGAATTAAATCTAATCATTAAATTAAATTTTTAATGGTGGCCATATGGCCCCCCCTGAGGGCACCTGGCACATTTGAAGAGGGCCACAGACTGAAAGCTGAGAGAAGGGGAGCCCCAAAGGTTTATGGGGCCTTGGTAACTGAACTGAAATACCCAAGCCTCACCTAATATGGAGACCAATATCATAAAATGTGCAAAAAAACACCAAGCTCAAGGACCACATTAGGTCTGAGAGATGTTTAATGTCATACTGACTGTTAAGTTTTGTCCAGTCTGTCGGAAAGTTCAAGTTTTCTTGGTGTTCAGTAATAAATGATTTTCTATCTATCTGTTGTATCCTTGTTTGGAAGGAGGGCCCTGAAACCTGAGAAGAGTTCCTCGGGGAGGCCGTGGCCAAAAATTCATAGAAGTCCTACAGTGTGGAAACAGGCCCTTTGGCCCAACAAGGCCACACTGAAGAGTAATCCACGCAGATGCATTCTTTTATCCTATTATCTCACATTTACCCATGACTAATGCACCTAACCTACACATCCCTGAACACTATGGGCAATTTAGCATGTCCAATCACTTAATTTGCACATTTTTGGACTGTGGGAGGAAACTGGAGCACCCGGAGGAAACCCGCGCAGACACGGGGAGAATGTACAAACTCCACACAGACAGTCACCTGAGGCTGGAATCGAACCCAGGTCCCTGGTGCTATGAGGCAGCAATGCTAACCACTGAGCCACCATGACACCCCGAATTACTGTGACAGAGAGCTCAGATACACCAGGAATGTCATCACTGAGACATGCCCCTTAATCACAAAGACCTGCAGGAACAGTCGATCGGAGAGCCAAGTTTAACACTGGATTGCAAGTTAACTACCCATTGCCAGGTTCTTTTGATCATTGAAACCAATTGGCATCTTTCCATTCACTCCCTAGTCCTTGCAATTCTTCATGACATGTAACTTAGCCACATAACTGAAGTGAAAGCATTTTAGGTGGTTAAACACCCTTAAACAATCGCCCCCTTGTGATGTGTATTCCACCGAGGAGTAAAGGATCATGTAAAATGCTGTCTGTGTGCTCGAGTTCATCTCTCCAGATATATACCTAAACAGTATTGGAAGTATGCTTCACTAATGGGACAATGGACAGGCCGAGTGTCAAACCGGCCCAGATTCCATTCCATTCGAGACATGGACAGACTGCAGAAACATACAAGGACCAGGACATGAGAAGTAAAAGCTGGAGTAAGATATTTGACCCCTCAAGCCTCTCCCGCCATTCAACAAGATCTGTCCCAGACCTCAGTTACACTTTCATGCAAGCTCCTTACAGTCCTCCAACCTTACGACCTTTGAAACTGTACTGACAATTCTGCTTTGGAAGGTGCAGAGTTGAAATGTTCCTCTTGAACCCATGTCATCTCATCATCTGAAATCAAATCCAAATCTGGTATGAAAATTTATTCTGCAGCTGATTTTGCTCTCTGACTTCAATAAAGATTACTCTGTGAATTTTGATAGTTATATTGTTGTCAGTACTTGTCTCTGCACACAAATGATCATCTGAAAGTCCTTGCCATAACAATAGGAAGGACGAACATTTCCAACATTCCTGTATGGTACCAATAATCCATCCTATTGACACAAGGAAATATTTCTCTTCTGCCAACATAGTTGACCTCAATAGGTTCCTTCTCCATTTTGTGTTTTGCCATAAATCTTGGAATCCCATCAAATTCTTTTCCTGGCATCCCTTGAGTGAATGAATGACAAAAGTTTCTTTCTTGGCCAGTTGATCTCTTTGAATCTCTCTCACCTCTCCTTGAATAGATTTGGCATTGCTTATTTTTTCTTGATCTGTATATTGTCCTTTGGAAATAGCTCAACACTCCTCCTATTTCAAGATGGTGGGGTCAAGACACAAACTCAAAAGTAAGAAGTGGTGATTGTGAATCATGTTTGCCTTCTCAAATCTGTTATGCTGTTTGCATTGTAGAGTTGTTTGTAATGAACCTTTAACCTTAAGAGTTGAGCTGGCTCGATGGTGTAGTTTAATCTCTGTCGGCTATAGTCTGTTTCTATTCATTTGAGAAGACTGTGACATTCACTTCTGTATAAAGCTCAAAATTAATGATATGTCCATTGACATACACAGATTCTATCAAGCTTGAGTCTTTTGGATTATCAATTTCCCCTAGCCGTGTATTTAGCATCTTTTCTCATGCTCGTGGTCCAATCACATTAATTTGTTTGAGAAGGCATTTGGCTTTTTGCTGCTCTGAAGCCCGTCTAATTCTGCACATCTTCTGGAAGTAATTTACAGTTTTACAGATTTTCTTTTGTTATTGATGGACAATACTTGTTTTATTGCTGATATTGATTTTTAGTACCTGCTTTGGAAAGGTCTGTCATATGTTTCATTACAGTGTTTATACTTTAACAAGTGGCTAAGTTATGTTGTTTTCCGGTGATAAGATTGTCCTTCCCTCTCAGGATTTAGAACATAGAACATAGAACAGTACAGCACAGTATAGGCCCTTTGCCAAAAGGTTTTGCCAACCTTTTATCCTACTCTAAGATCAAACTAACCTACATACCTTATATTTTAGTATCATCCATGTGCTTATCCAAGAGTTGCTTCATTTCCCTGTTTCCCATGCCTCCTTACTTTCTGAATGAGTTGGAGAATGCCTTGCTAAAATCCATATACGCCATACCCACTGCTCTATCTTCATCAATGTGCTTTGTCACATCCTCAAAGAATTCAATAAGACCTGTGAGGCATAAACTGCCCCTCACAAAGCCATTAGGAGAAAGTGAGGACTGCAGATGCTGGAGATCAGAGCTGAAAAATGTGTTGCTGGAAAAGCGCAGCAGGTCAGGCAGCATCCAAGGAGCAGGAGAATCGACGTTTCGGGCATAAGTCCTGAAGAAGGGCTTATGCCCGAAACGTCGATTCTCCTGCTCCTTGGATGCTGCCTGACCTGCTGCACTTTTCCTCACAAAGCCAGACTAACTACATCCAATCAAGCAATGCTTTTCCAGATAATCATAAATCCTGTCTCTCAGAATCCTCTCCAATGATTTTCCCACTGACATAAGACTGACTGGTCGGTAATTCCCAGGATTATCTCTATTCCCTTTCTTGATTAAGGAAATAACATTTGCCAACCTCCAATCATCTAGTACTACTCCATTGGACAATGAGGACACAAAGATCATCACCAAAGGTGCAGCAATCTCTTCCTTTGCTTCCCATAGAAACCTTGGGTATATCCAGTCTGGCCTCATGTTTTTCAATGTTCCCAGCACATCCTCCTTCTTAACATCAACCTGTTCAAGAGTATCAGTCTGTTTCACGTTGTCCTCGAAAGGTCCCCCTCACTAGTGAATACTGAAGCAAAGTATTCATTAAGGACCTCCCCTACCTTCTCCAACTCCAGGAACAAGTTCCCTCCACTATCCTGATTGGCCCTACCCTCACTCTTGTTCCTCACCTAAGTATAGAAGGCTTTAGGGTTTTCCTGAATCTTACCTGCCAAGGCTTTTCCATGCCCCCTTCTAGCTTTCCTAAGTCCACTCTTCAGTTCCTTCCTAGCTGCCTTGCAACCCTCTAGGGGTTGATTCTTGCCTCCACAATCTTAAGTAAGCTTCCTTCTTCCTCTTGAGTAGATGTTTCACATCCCTTATCACCCCATTTTCCTTCAACCTCCCAACTCATCCTTGCCTCAGTGGGACAAACCTATCATGCACTTGAGCAAGTGTGCCCTAAACAACCTCCACATTTCTGCCGTGCATTTTCCTGAGAATATCTGTTCCTAATTTATGCTCCACAGTTCCTGCCTAATAGCATTGAATTTCCCCTCCCCCATGTTGTCTGCTCCTACCCATTTCCATTAGTATAGTAAAGGTCAGGGAGTTGTGGTCACTATCACTGAAATGCTCACCCACCGAGAGATCTGACACCTGGCCTGGTTTGTTGCCAAGCACCAAATCCAACATAACCTCCTCTCTAGCTGGCCTATCTACATATTGAGTCAGGAGCCCTTCCTGGACACACCTGACAAAGTCTGTTCCATCCAAACTATATGCACTAAGGAGGTTCCAATCAAGTGGAAGTTGAAGTCACCCATGACAACAACCCTGTGACTTCTGCACCTTTCCAAAATCTGCATTCCAATCTGCTCCTCTGTGTTTCTGTTGCTATTGGAGGGGGGTCTATAGGAAACTCCCAATAAATTGACTGCTCCTTTCCTGTTTCTGACTTCGACCCATACTGACTCTGTAGACAAACCCTCCCCGATGACCTCCCTTTCCGCAGCTGTGACACTATCCCTGATTAGCAATACCACTCCCCCATCTCTTTTACCTCCCTCCTGATTCCTTTTGAAACATCTAAACCCTGGAACATCCATCAACCATTCCTGCCCCTATGATATCCACATCTCCATAACGGCCACAACACCGTAGCTCCAAATACTGATCCATGCAATAGATTCATCACCCTTTCTTATCAGCAATTATCTCTAGTTTCTACTCGGAACCATTGGAACAGCTTTCTCTGAAGATCCATCTTCACTGGGCTGTAACAAATTTGACAAACTTCTTCCCTCCCCTTACTGTTCTGAGGAAGGGTCACTGACCTAAAACATTAACTCTGATTTCTCTCCACAAAGGCTGCCAGACCTGCTGAGCTTTTCCAGAAATTTCTGCTTCTGTTTCTTCTCTTCTGCATTCTGATTTCAAAGCAAAGACTATTTACTCTTCGTACTTTGAAGCTTTTCAATCCTGGAGTATCTCTATGCTGCTGCAATTTCTTTCCCTTGAAGATTTTTTACTTCTGTTAATAGCAATGCTGGCTCATTTTCCTTGTCTTTAAAGCTAGACTGTGCAACGTAGCAATGTGCATACCTTCCCTTCTTTTAAATCTTTTAATTTTGTTAAATAGTAACGCTGTACATCTGTGTGGTTTATGTACTTGAAGGCTTTCCTGCATTTTTTCAATCAAAATGTGGATTTTTCTCCTGCCGAAAAGCAAGATGGACGTTCCCACCTTTCCTGACCAAATAATCAGTACACAGCCTTTTCTATGACTCCTTAAATACAGCCTTGTGCCACATTGATAAATTCTTCCCACCAGAACGGTAATTTGAATTACGGATCTTGCGCCCACATTGCAGCGGAAAAGGCTTTCTATCATCTTCTGGTAGACTCTATCTGCTTTACAAAGAACAAAGAGAACAAAGAAAATTACAGCACAGGAACAGATCCTTCAGCCCTCTCAGTCTGTGCCAATCCAGATCCTCTATCTAAACCTGTCATCTATTTTCTAAGGGTCCATCCCTCTGCTCCCTGCCCATTCATATATCTGTCTAGATTCGTTTTAAATGAACCTCCTTAGTGCATATAGTTTGGATGGAATAGACTTTGTCAGGTGTGTCCAGGAAGGGCTCCTGACTCACTACCAGCTCCACTGGCCATGCATTCCAGGCACCCACCACCCTCTGTGTAAAGAACTTTCCACACATATTTACCTTCTAAATTGACCCTTTATAGAAACCTATAACAGGAGTAGACAGGATAAACACAGGAAGGATGTTCCCAGTGATTGGGGAGTCCAGCACCAGGGGGGTCGCTGTATGAGTTTAGGACTGAGATGAGGAGAAATGTCTTCACCCAGAGAGTGGGGAGCCTGTGAAATTCTCTGATATGCAAAGTGACTGAGGCCAAACATTGAGGGTTTTCAATAAGGAGGATATTCTTAAACATTATTAGTTCTTGGAAGATAAAGGGACCAAAGGGTATGGGGGAGAGAGCAGGAACAGGGGAGTGCGTTGGATGATCAGCTACAATCATATTGAATGGCGGGGCAGGCTCAAGGGGCCGAATGGCCTACTCCTGCTCCTAGTTTCTGTTTCTATAAATTGATGTCACCTTACTTCTGCTGCACAGAGCAGTAATCTCGGAATAGTGCACTTATATGGCCTTTGATTTCTTGTGGTGTCCACTGATCTTGACAGCAACACTCTTGAAAGCCATAAGTACTCTTCCTTCTTAAAATCCAGCCTTCTCAGCCTGCACCACTCAATTAATGTTTCTCTGCGTGCCAGACAGGGATTTTTTAACTTTATTCATGGAATTCCAGTACGAGTATTGGATCTGAGCACCTAACCAGGGAAATCTGCAGATCCTCGCTTCCTAGTAGATGTTGGCCCAGTGTTTAAGTTCCTACTCACTCACAAAGCTTCTTTTGTGCCTGTGTCGGTCTGAAGTGAAGTAACCCGGAGTACTGTCTCTTTGTTAGTCATAGAACATAGAACATAGAACAATACAGCACAGAACAGGCCCTTCAGCCCACGATATTGTGCCGAACATTTGTCCTAGCTTAAGCACCCATCCATGTACCTATCCAATTGCCACTTAAAGGTCGCCAATGATTCTGACTCTGCCACTCCCACAGGCAGCGCATTCCATGCCCCCACCACTCTCTGGGTAAAGAACCTACCCCTGACATCTCCCCTATACCTTCCACCCTTCACCTTAAATTTATGTCCCCTTGTAACACTCTGTTGTACCCGGGGAAAAAGTTTCTGACTGTCTACTCTACCTATTCCTCTGATCATCTTATAAACCTCGATCAAGTCACCCCTCATCCTTCGCCGTTCCAACGAGAAAAGGCCGAGAACTCTCAACCTATCCTCGGACGACTTCCTCTCCATTCCAGGCAACATCCTGGTAAATCTTCTCTGCAACCTCTCCAAAGCTCCCACATCTTTCCTAAAGTGAGGCGACCAGAACTGCACACAGTACTCCAACTGTGGCCTAACCAAAGTCCTGTACAGCTGCAACATCACTTCACAACTCTTGAATTCAATCCCTCTGCTAATGAACGATAATACTCCATAGGCCTTCTTACAAACTCTATCCACCTGAGTGGCAACCTTCAAAGATCTATGTACATAGACCCCAAGATCCCTCTGTTCCTCCACCTGACTAAGAACACTACCATTAACCCTGTATTCCGCATTCTTATTTGTTCTTCCAAAATGGACAACCTCACACGTGGCAGGGTTGAACTCCATCTGCCACTCCTCAGCCCAGCTCTGCATCATATCTAAGTCCCTCTGCAGCCGACAACAGCCCTCCTCACTGTCCACAACTCCACCTATCTTCGTATCATCTGCAAATTTACTGACCCACCCTTCGACTCCCTCATCTAAGTCATTAATAAAAATTACAAACAGCAGAGGACCCAGAACTGATCCCTGCGGAACTCCACTTGTAACTGGGCTCCAGGCTGAATATTTACCATCTACCACCACTCTCTGCCTTCGACCGGTTAGCCAGTTTTCTATCCAATTGGCCAAATTTCCCTCTATCCCATGCCTCCTGACTTTCCGCATAAGCCTACCAGGGGCACAACATTCGCCACTCTCCAGTCCCCTGGTACCACCCCCGTTGACAGTGAAGACGAAAAGATCATTGCCAACGGTTCTGCAATTTCCTCTCTTGCTTCCCACATAATCCTAGGATATATCCTGTCAGGCCCGGGGGACTTGTCTATCCTCAAGTTGTTCAAAATGTCCAACACATCTTCCTTCCTAACATGTACCTCTTCTAGCTTACCAGTCCGTTTCACACTCTCCTCTTCAACAATACGGTCCCTCTTGTTTGTAAGTCCTTCCACAAGCTCCTATTGCTTGGAGAAAGTGAGGACTGCAGATGCTGGAGAGTCAGAGTTGAAACGTGTGGCACTGGAAAAGCACAGCCAGTCAGGCAGCATCCGAGGAGCAGGAGAGTTTGACATTTCGAACATTCCTGATGAAGGACTTATGCCTAAGACATTGACTCTCCTGCTACTCGGAGGTTGCCTGACCTGCTGTGTTTTTCCAGTGCCACACATTTTGACTCAAGTTCCTGTTGCTTGTTTGCTCAAGCATTTGCAGCTCCTGATGGATGACATGAGTCTTTATTAAATGCTGTGAAACATAAGTGACTTGAAAGTTGTTGTTAAAAGCTATAAAATATTGAACAGTGATAGTCATCTGGAAATGTATTCTGTGAGAGCCAGTGGGTTTTTCTTTTCCATCAACCTGCTCTGAGTTCCCATCACTGATCACCATGAGGTGCTTATGTGTCAGAAGATGCTGCCACCACTCCCATTTCCTGGACTGGGTCTAAGGCTGCATTGCCTCTCGGCTGAGTGGTTGTGCATGTGCACATAATATCCAACCGATTGTGGCACTAACTTTGCATTCCAGAATTACTGCCACACATGGGTCTTGGAGCTCTATGAAGCCTGTAAGAAAATTAGAGGGAAGGCTAGTCTAAAAGCATGATTGGTTTACAGTGGTCAGGGAACAGCCACAGATGAGTTTTAAAAGGAAAAAGATCTGTCATTAACAAGATGTGGTTTATTACATATTCAGGTCCAATTTATTTTAGCTAGTTCAAAATGATGATGGCAAAGACTATTGGGAGACATAACCATACAACTAGGAGACAGTGAGGTCTGCAGATGCTGGGGATCAGAGTTGAGAGTGTGTTGCTGGAAAAGCACAGCAGGTCAGGCAGCATCCGAGGAGCAGGAGAATCAACGTTTCAGAATGTGAAGTATCCTGTTGAAGAGCTCCGGCCCATAACCATACAACTGTCCACCTCAAGATTGTAACCTAATCTCCCAATTTGCCCATGCAAGCCTCTGTGTGATCATCACATTGGTGGCACTTAATGCAGTACCTAACATTAACTCTTTCAGAACCATTGCCTTGTACACAGCTTGGGGCTATGTGACAGCTATGTCACATTCCTGATTAAAGGTTCATGTCCGAAACGTCGACTGTCTTGCTCCTCGGATACTGCCTGACCTGCTGGGCTTTTCCAATGCCACACTTTTCGATTCAGTGTGTGACTGGAGTCGAGGGGTCAAGGGTAAGAACTTAAACTTAAAATTAAGTCCAGGTTGTTGAGGAATGAAGTC
Organism: Chiloscyllium plagiosum; assembly: GCF_004010195.1. NCBI lineage: Eukaryota > Metazoa > Chordata > Chondrichthyes > Orectolobiformes > Hemiscylliidae > Chiloscyllium > Chiloscyllium plagiosum. The sequence goes on from NC_057741.1 coordinate 37,091,598, forward strand.
TGCAAGTACTTTCTCACAAAGAAAGTGGTGGAAATCTGGAACTCTCTCTGACTTAAGAACCATTGAGGCTGGAGGGACAAAAGGTTTGTCAGAAAAACTTATTCATAGAGCAAAGGCAGGAAAATGGGGATCAGATCCAGATCACCATGATCCAATTGAATAGCAGAATGCGCTCAAGGGACAGAATGGTTGAATACCCGCATGTGTGGAGTTCTTTCTCAATGCATCCCTGTGTAATCCTTGGATATTTTCCATCCCCTCTGGCATCAAGCATTCGATTCTCAGGAAAAACAAAGAAATATGCAGAAGATTGCTGCCTGAGACACACTAGAAAAGTCTTCAATAATTAATTTAACCATTTGACTCTGATGGGAAAAGGCAGATACCATTCCTAGGTGCACACAGGTAGACTGTTCCCTCTTGCAACAGCATCACCGATCACCTCGGCTAACATAAAAATTCACCCACCAAAGTTACAAGGACAACAGCCAATGCAGCAAAATTCCTTCGTGCCACCAATGCTGATTTCATCAATTCAAATTAATCTGGAGAAGATTCTTGACATATCAATTTGATAGAAGCACTTCAAGATGGAAAACATTAAATGAGTTTCAAAGTCCTCAAACAAAAAAAAAATCTGAATAAAGCTATGTTAAAAAATTATTTCTGTCTCCTTCAAGGGCAATGAGCATGAAAAATGAGGATCATAAATTGATGTGCACATAAATATTACATGGCAAAATTTATCACTGTTCAAAAGCAGCAGGAATTGGTATCCTGCAGATCCGTAGATCCTCATGCTTGACAAAGTGATCTGTGTTCCCTCTACCCAGTTAGTTACAGGATAAGTGGGGATGATTGATCAGTGAGAACAAGTACAATTCGGTTAGGTCCATTCTTCTGAGAGAGAGGTGGTGCCTCATCACTTTGCTCCTTCGTGTTTTCCAGTCTTTCTTCAGAAATTTGCCAAAGGGTAACTCAGCAATGCCACCTTCATCAGAGTGCCAAGCCAAGACATACCAAGCCAGATTCCGAGGTTAACTCCCTCACTCACTGGACCATGTGCATATCCATGGAGACTGAGCAGATTTATAAAGGCAAGATACCATGGATACTGGAAACCTGAAACAAACAGATATCTTGCTGGAGAAATTCAGCAGGTGTGGCAGCACGTATGGGAAGAAAAGAGAGTTAACATTTCAAGTCCTATGGATCTTCTTCAGAACCTGATCAGCCATTCTGTTAAAAGGTTACTGGACTCGAAGCATTAACTTCTTTTCTCTCTTCACAAATGCAGCCAGACATGCTGAGTTTCTCCAACTGTTTCTGTTTCAGATTTATAGTCTCCACAATTCTTTGTTTTATATCACCATAGATTACTCTCTCAGGAGAGAGATGATTGATGGTGAGGTCAACCTGAGAGTCACCCCGCCCCAGGTGGGGAGGTGTGGACAGGACATTTGTGGTCGTCTGATTCGGTGTTGGAATTCAACCTGTGCCATTGGTGTCATTCTGTGAGTATTTAGCAAGGAACCTATGGGATGAGATATTCCAGATCCAGTTAAGGTGAGGCAAGATTGAAAACAAACTAGCAATAGAGCACATTGGATCAGCAATCTGACAGAATCCTATCTCAGAGTGACCTTGTCAGGGTCAACACATTGGGAGCTAGCTGTTCACTAAGTAGCCAACGAGGCCCATCCAGAGGCCAACTGAGGGAATGATGGTTGGGCCCCCATGGCTTCCTAGACAGCAGATGGCAGTCTCGCTGAGGCTGGTGCCCAGAGTTGAGTTGGAAGCAGCATTTGATTCTTGATGAACGGCTTTTGCCTGAAATGTCAATTTTCCTGCTCCTCAGATGCTGCCTGACCTGCTGTGCTTTTCCAGCATCACTCTAATCTAGACTCTGATCTCCAGCATTTGTAGTCCTCACTTTTGTCTAGAAGCATCCCAGTAACCAGCCCAAGGTGGTGAGGAGTGAGGGCATTAACTCCTTCTCTCTATGGCTCCAGCACACACCCACTGGAATATGGTGGACCAGGCCAAGGTGGTCTCTGTCACATGGATCGCCCAACAGCTGGGTTTTCATTTTCGTTGTGCACTTCCACCTTCAGGTGTGCTCACATTCTCAAGCCTGACACGGTAGTGCCCACACCTCCAGCAGAGGCGGCTAGCTTGACAGCACTGCCATGGCCTCCCCTGCACCTCCCACTTCCCAGCTCCACCCAATTAGAGGCCGTTCGTGAAGGTAGTGGCTGCCTCCATGAAAATTGCAGCCAACGAATGGCCATGATCACTCCGGTTCCAGCACAGGAACAAACTGGGATCGTGACCTATTCCAGAAAGTCCAGCCCAATTCTTCAGGTCTTTCATCACAAGTAGGAAAGCAAGTGATGGAACAGGTTTCAGTCAAGAATAGAGCCGGGGAAAAGTGGAGAAGACCTAAACAGGAAATGCAGGGAGGTACACGAAAACAGAACAGAGAGACCCAGGTGCTCAGGTACACAGTTCATTAAAAGCAGCATCGCATACAGACATTTGGCACACTTGTCTTCATCACTCAGAGCATCAAGTACAGGAGTTGGGACTGTACAAGACATTAGCGAGGCCACTTTTGGAATACTGCATACAATTCTGGTCACCTTGCTATAGGAAGGATGTCATTGAACTAAAAAGGGTGCAGAAAAAAATTTGCAAGAATGTTGCTGGGACTGTAGGATTTGAGTTACAATGAAAGGCTCAATTGACTGGGACTTTCCTCCCTGCAGTGTCAGAGGTGGAACCTTATAGAGATTTATAAAATCATAAGGAACATGGATAGGGTGAAGGGCCAAGGGTAGGGGCATCCAAAACTAGAGGGCATAGGTTTAAGGTTGGAGGAGAAAGAAGTAAAAAGGACCTAAGAGGCAACATTTTACACGCAAAGGGTGAAGCATATATGGAGTGAGGCGCCCGAAGAAGTAATAGATACGGGTACAATTATAACATTTAAAAGACAGTTACATGGATAGCGAAGGTCTAGAAGGATATGGACCAAATGCTGAGGACACAGCTTAAAAATACCGAACTAGAGGACACAGCTTAAAAATACGGGGTAGACCATTTAGGACAGAGATGAGGAGAAACATCTTCACCCAGAGAGTGGTGGCTGTGTGGAATGCTCTGCCCCAGAGGGCAGTGGTGGCCCAGTCTCTGGATTCATTTAAGAAAGATTTGTTTAGAGCTCTCAAGGATAGTGGAATCAAGGGTTATGGAGATAAGGCAGGAACAGGATACTGATTAAGGATGATCAGCCATGATCATATTGAATGGTGTTGCGGGCTCGAAGTGCAGAATGGCCTACTTCTGCACCTATTGTCTATTGTCTATTGTGAAATGGGATTAGTTTAGTTTAGGATTATGGTCGGCATGGACACGTTGGATTGGAGGGTCTGTTTCCATGCTGTATGACATTATGACTAAACGGAAAGTTTGACTGGTAGAAAGCAGGAGAATTTAAGTGACAAATGTGATATTGCGACAAGACCATCGATCTGAAATGTTAACTCCGTCTCTCTCCAAAGATGTTGCCAGACCTACCAGGTCCACCCAGCATTTTCTGTTTTTGTTTCAGATATCCAGCATTGCCAGTCTTTCTTGATGTAATGCAGTTGCTCAATAATGCTGGGTTTATGCCTATGTTTTATTAAAGCCTTCGAGTTGCATGGCTTGACTGACAGTAGCTTTCCTATCTGAATAGGAATAGTGGAGATATTTTCAATTTGGTGGCTGTACAAGGACAGATCATTCTTTTGATCTCACAAGCAATAGGCAGGAAAATAAATATGAATGTGAATGACCTTAAAGTATTGTAAACGCTGGCAAACACGAGAACACCAAGAAATGCAAGTGACTGCAGACTTTTGATAAATAAATGCGGTCTTGAATTCTGAAACAGCTTTATCCTCCAATTCAGTGATTTGCTTGTCAGATATCAAGGACAAACCAAGATATAACAGTCCAGATGTGTGCAATGCTTCGAGACTCCAAGCGGGCCTGACAGGGTAGATGGTGAAGTGGTATTTCCACGATTGTGGAACCTCTGACCAGCAGACATAGTTTTACAGAATAAAGAGGCACTCGTTCAAAACTGATGTGTAAAGCAATTTCTTCTCCCTGAGAGTAGGGAGTGTCTGGAATTCTCTGCCTCCAGAAAGTTGTGGCCACTATTTAACAACAGGGAGATGGATTTTTGAAATATTGAGGAGCCCAGAGCTATGAGGAGTTGGCATGAAACAGAAGTAAAGACCTGGGACAGATCACCTCTGATCCTGTTGTACAGCAGGCCAAGGGTGAATGGCTGACTTCTGCTCTTATTCCTTACAAACTTAATGAACAATTTTTAAAATATTACAACAGCAATGATAATAATGGTCCTCCATATCCTATAGCCAACTTTCCCCACAGGATGTAATTATACAATGTCGATCATACAATATAAAATCTCGACAATGTTGGCTCCACACCATGTTGGATAGAATCATACAGCACAGCAGGGAAACATCTGGCGCTTCCTAATTGTGCTAGCTCTTTGAAAGAGGTCACTGATTGGTCCCAGTGCTTGCTCCAGGTTGTAGGGATGCTATAGCCAGGAGTGGAACAAACAGGCCATACACAGGAGGTGTTCCCTTTCAGAACTGTGCAAGTGTCATGGAGTGACAATCTTAAAGGGACCTCACATTGCAACATGCCAGCTGTAGAACTTAGAATGAACCATGGCTCCAAACCCTCACTGTTGCCTCACAGTCAAGCTTGTTAACTGTTCCTCTTCAAATGTTGATCAAATTCCCTTTGAAATTGAATCTGCTTTCTTTCTGGAAATCTATCCCACATCCTAATCATCCATGATCCTAGTGAATGGTGGAGCAAGCTCAAGGGGCTGAATGGCCTCTCCTGTTCCTATTCATTATGGTCTCATCGTGACAACTCACTGCATAAACATCTCCATTACCCCCATTTGATTCTTTTGTCAGTATTTAAATCATCTCCTCTGGTTACCAACCCTTCGAAGCCTCTCCTTCCTTGCTCTGTCAAATGAATTCATAAATTTTACAAGTCTCCCTTAAATTCTTTTGTTTGTTTCACATCAAAGAATAGAATCAACTTGAACTCTGCCTGAGCTCAGAATATTTAAAATTCTTATTAACTCTGAATTATGTGCAACACAATCATATCCACTCCCCATTCATTTAGTTCTACAATGCTAGCTAGTAGTTATTCTGTAAAAAAAACTTCACATTGTTGAATAATACACTTCCAGCTCTAAATTGTGTTTAATTCTGAATCTAGTGCTTTCTGTACTGTCTCAGCTAATTGTGTTATTACTGCCTACTCCTTGTTAATCATTATTATAGGTATTTCTGAAGAGCAATTTAATTTGCTAAAGGTTTCCTTTGTTCTCTGCTTGGCTCAATAATTCTACTTTCCATATAATTTTGTGTTTATAAGCTGATTGTGCACCAAGCTTCAGTTGGGATTCAAGATTTGAACTAACTAGGTAGAGAAATACTTTTCTGAATTGGACCTTAATAAGATTTTTGGCCAGTAGTAAATGGCAAAGTTACTTTATTCAATTAAATAAAACAAAGAACAGCGAACAATGGAGATCTGAAATAAACAGAAACTCAACAGGTCTGGCAGCATTTACAGACAGAGAAATCCTTCTGAAGAAAGGTGACTGGACTTGAAACCTTAGCTCTGTTTACTCTCTCCATAGATGCTGCCAGACTTGCTGAGTTTCTCCGGCACTTTCTGATTTTGTTTGTAGCTTTATTCAATTGCTTTTCAAGATCTTGTGTCTTGATAAAAAAAAAACAACAGGTTGTCCTAAAGCCAGTTTAGACTCCACATGAACCTCAGATTGGCGATACAAGAAGTAAACTTGCAAAATCTCCAGCTGCAAGTTTGTCTCCAAAAAGCACATAGTCCTCACTTAGAGACACTGTAATATCCCTGATCTGTCAAAATCTTGCAACTTATACCCCGTGACACTGTGGTCTTTGAGTGGAGAAGTGATACTTCAAGCGGTTCAGAAAATTGTCTGGTCATGTCTTAGAATCATTATATTTTACCGTACAGAAGGAGGCCATTTGACTCATCGTGTCCATACAAGCCTCCAAAGAGCTACCCAGCTGGTCCCATTCTCTGGTCCTATCTCCATGATCCTTTAAATTCATCCCTTTCAAATATATATGCAGCTCTCTTTTGAAATCTCCAACCACCACTCTCCCAGACAACGCATTCCAAATCCCAACAACTCCCTGACTGAAGAAGTTTCTCCTCATCTCACTTCTAGCTGTCTTGCTCACAATCATGAAATTGTGACCCCTAGTTACTCACGCACCAACTAGTGATGATATGGAAGTACTGGTGTTGGACTAAGGTGGACAAGGTCAGAAGTTATACAAGAGCAGGTTATAGTTGGGCAGCACGGTGGCTCAGTGGTTAGCACTGCTACCTCACGGGACCTGGGTTCAATCCTATCCTTGGGTAACTGTCTGTGTGTAGTAGGCATGTTTTCCCTGTGTCTGTGTGGGTTTCCTCCTACAATTCAAAGATATGCAGCTTAGGTGAATTGGTCCTGCTAAATTTCCTATAGTGTTCAGGGATGTGTAGGTTAGGTGCATTAGTCAGAGGTGAATATAAAATAATGGAGTAGGGGATGGGTTACTCTTCAGAAGGTTCATGTGGACCCATTGGGTTGAAGGGCCTGTTTCCTCACTGTAGAGATTCTATAGTTTAACAGGTTTATTTAAAATCAAAAGCTTGTGATTTTAAATAAATCTTTCAGACTATAACCTGGTGTCGTTTGACACCAACTAGTGGAAACAGAATATCCTCCTTTGCCCTGTCAAAATTGTTCACAATTTTGAGCACCTCAATAAGGTCATTAGTCTATGTAAAAACCCTCATTCCTGGTATCATTCTAGTAATCTCCATTGCACTCTCTCTCTCCGGGGCTTTAACATCATAATGCTCTCCTACACCCTCTTCCATCAGACAGGAGATACAGAAGCTTAGACACACACACCAACAGGTTCAAGAACAGCTTCTTCCTCGTTGCTGCTGAATGGACCTCTCTAACTCCAGATAATGTTGATCTTGTTTTGCACATCTCCTATGCAACCGTAACCTTGTCTGCCTCGCTTTGTCTAAACACCCTGTGATCTGTGTGTCCTTGTTTGATATGATCTGCTTGTACTACTCACAAAATAAAACTTTTCACTGTACTTAGGCGGCACGGTGGCATAATGGTTAGCACTGCTGCCTCACAGCACCAGAGTTCAATCCCCTCCTCAGGCGACTCTCTGTGTGGAGTTTGCACATTCTCCCCGTGTCTGCGTGGGTTTCCTCCGGGTGCTCCGGTTTCCTCCCACAATCCAAAAATGTGCAGGTTAGGTGAATTGGCCACGCTAAATTGCCCGTAGTGTTAGGTGAAGGGGTAAATGTAGGGGAATGGGTCTGGGTGGGTTGCGCTTCGGAGGGTCGGTGTGGACTTGTTGGGCCGAAGGGCCTGTTTCCACACTGTAAGTAACCTAATGTGAGTACAATAAATAAATCAATTGAAATCCTTCTTTAAATAAGATGCCCAGACAATCCTTCGATGTAGTCTCACCAATAATTTACAGAGGTGTAGCAACACCTTTCTGGGACATTCAGTATTGTTCTTGCTAGAAGCTTCTATATCCCATGAATTAATTATTTTAATGCAAAACTCAATTTTAACTCTGTGCAGTAGATGGGTTTAAATATGTGAAAATCTCACTCTACATAATAGAACATAGAACATAGAACAGTACAGCACAATACAGACCCTTCAGCCCTCGATGTTGTGCCAATCTTTTATCCTACTCTAAGATCAAACTAACTTTCATTTCCATCATTGTACTATGATCCATGTGCCTATCCAAGAGGCACTTAAATGTACCTAATGTATTTGACTCTACCACCACCACTGGCAGTGCATTCCATGCACCCACCACTCTCTGAGTAAAGGACGTACCTCTGACATCTCCCCTCAACCTTCTTCCAATCACTTTAAAATTATGCCCCCTCATGATAGACATTTCCACCCTGGGAAAATGTATCTGGCTATCCATTTTATCTATGCCTCTCAACATCTTGTACACCTCTATCAAGTCACCTCTCATCCTTCTTCGCTCCAATGAGAGCTCCCTCAGCCTTTCATCATAAAACATGCCCTCCAGTCCAGGCAGCGTCCTGGTAAATCTCCTCTGCACCCTCTCTGAAGTTTCCACATTCTTCCTATAATGAGCTGACCAGAACTGAACACAATATTCCAAGTGTGGTCTAATCAGGGCTTTATAGAGCTGCAGCATAACCTCAATGTCCCTGCTAATGAAAGCGAACACACCGTACACCTTTTTATTAACCCTATCAACTTGGGTGGCAACTTTGAGGGATGATCCAGATAAGACCAGATTCAATAAAATAAAACAAAGAACTGCGGATGCCAGAAATCTGAAACAAAACCAAAACTTGCTGGAGAAACTCAGCAGGTCTGGCAGCATCCATGGAGAGAAAACAGAGTTAATGTTTAGAGTCCAGTGACCCTTCTTGTGAATTTGAAACATTAACTCTGCTTTCTCTCCACAGATGCTGCAAGCCCAGGGTCAAGTCTGATACATAGTTTGGTGCACATTTGCATTTGTAATGAACAAACAGCATTCTGTAGAGCATCTGTCTCTCATTAAAAGTTCCACTAGTATGTTAAAAATGTTAAAAATCACATAACACCATGTTATGCTCCAACACTTTATTTGAAAATGCATGTTTTCGGAGCGTTGCTCCTTCATCAGGTAGCCTGGCGAAGCAGCAGTGCTCCGAAAGCTAGTGCTTCCAAATAAACCTGCTGGACTATAACCTGGTGTTGTGTCATTTTTAACTTTGTCTACCCCAGTCCAACACCGGCACCAACACATCATGTTAAAAATGAGAAAGAGGATACCTAACTGAGGTATTAGAATGAAAGATCCTCAATTGTGAGATATCGAGATTTCTGAGAAAGTATATTCCTGTCAGGGTGAAAGGGAAGGCTGGTAGGTATAGGGTATGCTGGATGACTAAAGAAATTGAGGGGTTGGTTTAGAAAAAGAAGGAAGCATATGTCAGATATACACAGGATAGATCGAGTGAATCCTTAGAAGAGTATAAAGGCAATAGGAGTATACGTAAGAGGGAAACCAGGAGGGCAAAAAGGGAACATGAGATAGCTTTGGCAAATAGAATTAAGGAGAATCCAAAGGGCTTTTACAAATACATTAAGAACAAAAGGGTAACGAGGGAGAGAATAGGGCCCCTCAAAGATCAGCAAGGCGGCGTTTGTGTGGAGCCACAGAAGATGTGGCAGATACTGAACGAGTATTTTGCATCAGTGTTTACTGTGGAAAAGGACATGGAAGATATGGAATGTAGGGAAATAGATAGTGACATCTTGCAAAATGTCCATATTACAGAGGAGGAAGTGCTGGATGTCTTGAAAC
>NC_057741.1:37102977-37114784 GCF_004010195.1 Chiloscyllium plagiosum
GAGGTTTATAAAATCATGAGGGGCATGGATAGGAAAAATAGACAAAGTCTTTTCCCTGGGGTCGGGGAGTCCAGACTAGAGGGCATAGGTTTAGGGTGAGAGGGGAAAGATATAAAAGAGATCTAAGGGGCAACTTTTACACGCAGAGGTTGGTACGTGTATGGAATGAGCTGCCAGAGGAAGTGGTGGAGGCTGGTACAATTTCAACATTTAAAAGACTTCTGGATGGGTATATGAATAGGAAGGGTTTGGAGGGATATGGGCCAGGTGCTGGCAGGTGGGAGTAGATTGGGTTGGTATATCTGGTCGGCATGGACGAGTTTGACCGGGAGGTCTGTTTCTGTGCTGTACATCTCTATGACTCTATGACTCTTTAGTGTCTTTCATGAATGGAGAATGTCCCAAAGTGTTATATAGCTAATTCTGTTATAATGTGGGAAATGTGGCAGACAATGAGTGCAGAGCAAGTTCCCACAAAATGATAGTACAGGGCTGCTCAGACTGTTTGTTCATGAAATAAACAAAGACCTGCAGTTCTGATACAGACTCATTTGACTCGAAATGGTAACTCTGTCTCTCTCAGTCCACAGATGCTGCCAGACCTGTTGACATTCTCCAGCACTTCTGGTTTTGCTTATCCATGATGTTAGCTGTGGGATAATGAGTGACCAGGACATGAAGAAGAGCATTCCTGCTTTTCTTCACTCCTTGGTTATTTACATTCATGAGAGGTCAGGCTGAGCTTTGGCGTCCATCTGGTTGGATCTGAAATGCTGCATTTGTTGCCTTTGCAGTTGTAGTACAGTGATGTCACTGCTTCCCACCAATAATGTCACAGCAACTACACGTCAGAGAACTGGTCTCTATCAAAATCTGCATTACCACAGACATTGAGGCAACCCAACCACCCATATTCTCCACAGAGCTGTCGGTTATGTAGGAACTACAAAGTTCAGTGGGCAGGAGCTGGGAAATACTTTGTACACTCCAAGACCATAGGAAAAAGAACAGGAATAGGCCATTTGGCCCCTCAAGCCTGCTGTGCCATTCAATAGGATCCTGGCTGACCCCACATTCTACATATTCACTTTCCCAATAACCCTTGATTCCCCAACTGATTAAGAATCTCTCTCTCTCAGCCTTGAATATACACAAGGACTCTGCCCAATGGCTCAGTCTGGTACAAGGAGTTCCAAAGACTCACAACCCTCTGAGAGAAGAAATTCCTCCTCATCTCAGTCTGAAATTGGAGTCCCTTTATTCTGAGACCATGCCCTCTGGTCCTGGACTCTCTTATGAGAGGGACTAGAAACTGAAGCAGAAAGAGATAAAGAGAGGAGAGCAAGATTTGGAGTGGCAAGGGGAGTAGAGAGTGCTGTGTGAGGGATGAGGACAGTGAGGTGATGAGGGCAGTAGTGAGCACGTGGTGACAGGAGTGGACAGGGCTGTGGTGAATGGAGCAGGATAGTGAGGCAGCAAGGAATAGGATGACAGGGAAGCAGGGAGTGAAATGAGAGATGAAGCAGGGACTGGGATGGAGAGGGAGGAACTTGATGAAGGCCACTTGGAGAGCAGCAGATCAGGAATCAAGGGGAAAGGCAGCGCCAAGGGCTAGACCATTGCCAGTTAGACCATTGCAGAGTGGGAACACGATAGTGGTATTAAGGTTACCAGCTTCCCATTCAATTATGGACAGGAGCTATACTGAATTGGAAGAGTGTCAATCCCGAATCTGGAGCTCCAGTTGCAATTTCCATGTTTCACAGCCGAATCTCTGAACACATTCCTGGAATGCCCTGCAAACTGGTCAGGCCCAATATTAGACACTGCTGAGAAGTCCCAATAAAATAAACAGCCAAAGCTACACATGACCTCATACTCCCCTGTGACTTTGGGAAAATTCATAATCCGTGGGAAAAACCTTCATGAAAAGAAAGGGACATTTTAATTAGGGAATTCTAATTGAATATGCACTTGAAGAGCTAACTGGCAAGGTTTTGGGGAAAATGGTAGAGCATTGAACTAAATTGGATAATATTTTTTCTCCAGTTTTAAGCCCAATGTTTATCCCTCAACTATGATCACTTGTAACATGGTTTTGGGTCTTTATCACATTGGTGTTTGTGGGAGCTTGCCTTGTGTTAATTTACTGCCATACAAAATGACTACACCTTATTGGTTCTGTAAAGCTTTTTGGGAATGACCTGAGACTACAAAAGGTGTCAGCTAAATGCAATCCTTTCTTTATCAGTTTTTAGAGGAGGCAATGGCCTAGTGAATTTATCGCTGGACCGTTAATCCAGAGACCCAGGTTATATCTGAATTGTGGCAAGTTTCGAATCTTGCCACGGTAGATGATGGAATTATAAATTCAATAAAAATCTGGAATTAATATTCTAAGGATGACCATGACTCAATTGTCAGGAAAAACCCATGTGGTTTACTAATGTCCTTTAGGGAAGCAAACTGCTATCCTTATCTGGTCTGGCCTACATGTGGCTGCAGACCCACAGCAATGGGGTTGACCTTAACTGCCCTCTGGGTAATAAATGCTGGCCAGCTAGCCACACCCACATCCCGTGAATGAATAAAATAAAATTGGTGAAATACTCTGAGCATTTTACCCCCTGCAGCCCCCAGGCACAACAGGATGTGGGAAACTTTAACCCTTGTAGGAACAAGGTACTGCAGATGCTGGAATCTGTACTGAAAACGACAAATGCTAGAGATCACAGCGTGTCAGGCAAGGGGATGGAAGAACACAGCAAGCCAAGCAGCATCAGGAGGTGCAGGCATCAATGTTTCGGGTGTAACCCTTCTTTAGGCCTGAAAAAAGGGTTACACCCGAAACATTGACTTCTCCACCTCCTGATGCTGCCTGGCTTGCTGTGTTCTTCCAGCAGCCTGCCTGTCTACCTTGGACTCCTGCATCCGCAGTATTTTTTTGTCTCTAACGCAGATCACAGTGGGTCAGGCAGCATCCTTGGAGAGAGAGCAAGCTAATGTTTCGAGTCTAGATGACTCTACATCAGAGTTGCAACTTTAACCCTTTGCTGCCTAGTGAATGGTGGGTGGCTTGAGGGTTCCAAACATCCCGGTCATACCTTTCTTCATCGCCTTAGGAGGCCAGTGAAGTGCAAATGTATCCCTGTTCTCATGCTGAGGTTTTCTCTGAGCGGGTCACAGCTTGAGATACACCCACTCTGCACCAGCTTTGTCTGCTCAGGAGACTTGCCATCTGCCACGGGTATAGCAGAAGGACTGACAGGCTGATACTCAATCTGTTAGTGCATGTTATGGTGCATCTTCCAGCACAGTCAAGCCCAGAGCTGGCATTTCAACTTGGAACTTCCGGTTCAGAAGCGGGAACACTACCCTGGGCTCCTGGCCCTCGAGACCCTTGGTGGGAGTTTGCAAACCTACGCTTTTATTCCTACCACTTTCACAAAGTTTTCTTCTGTTCTGTGGCTCAGTGTCAGACTAATTCCTGTAAGACACCTCAGGATGTCTTTCTGAATTGGAAGTGCTAGCTAAATGCCAGTTGTTGTTGCATTTTTTACCTCCATTCCTTGAGTTTGCCTTGACTGGACGCTGCTGACATCACGGATTGTTTGAGACATGTGAATGGGCACTGGCCAGGAATAATGTACTTTTCACAATGACCACAGCCTAACTAGACACTTTCAACCAGCCGGTCAATAACATTACTTCAGATAGATATTTTTAAAGACATTTATGAGATGCAAGTGCTCTTTACTGTTATCGATTCCACTTTTATTGCTGTCACAGAGCACTAAGGAAAAAGAGCTGCAAAACTAAACAGCCTGGGCCATTTTCATGGTTTACGATTTCACTTTCAAACATTGAATTGACCCATTAATGATCAGAGTCAGAATTTTCAGGAGCAGGCTGAGCTAAGACACTGAAGGGGCTTTGCTCTCCCTATCACTACAACCTGCTCCAGTCCGACAAGCTTGTAACGTTCCTCTGCACGCTCCAAAACTGGTTTCGTGCTCATCCCTGCGTTTTATTGCTCGACCATCGGCAGCTGTGCCTTTAGCTGCCAAGATCTGAATCTCTAGAATCCCCTTCCGAAAGCCTACCGCCTCTCCATCTATAGGTTCTCATTTAAGGATCTCTCAAAACCTATCTCTTTGATCAATGTTTTTAGCGGCTCATTCTGACCCTCATGAGCCTCAGTGTCAAACTGTGTTCAGTATTTGCATCGATACAAAGTATTGGTGAGACCACGCCTCGAGTGTTGTGCTGAGTTTTGGTCCTCTTATTTGAGAAAAGATGTTGTGGCATTGGAGGCCATTCAGAAAAGGTTCACTGGATTAACCCCAGAGATGTGTAGGGAATGCTGGATGACTAAAGAAATTGAGGGTTTGATTAAGAACAAGAAGGAAGCACTTATGTCAAGTATAGACAAGATAGATCGAATTAATTCTTAGAAGAGTATAAAGGCAGTAGGTGTATACTTAAGAGGGAAATCAGGAGGGCAAAAAGGGGACATGAGATAGCTTTGGCAAATAGAATTAAGGAGAATCCAAAGGGTTTTTACAAATATATTAAGGACAAAAGAGTAACGAGGGAGAGAATAGGGGGCCTCAAAGATTGTGTGGAGCCGCAGGAATGGGGGAGATCTAAATGAGTATTTTGCATCAGTATTTACTGTGGAAAAGGATATGGGAGATATGGAATGTGGGGAAATAGACGGTGACATCTTGCAAAATGTCTATATTACAGAGGAGGAAGTACTGGATGTCTTGAAACACAAAACTGGATAAATCCCCAGTACCTGATCAGGTGTACCCGAGAACTCTGTGGGAAGCTAGGGAAGTGATTGCTGGGTCTCTTGCTGAGATATTGTATCATCGATAGTCACAGGGGAGGTGCTGGAAGACTGTAGGTTGGCTAACGTGGTGCCACTCTTTAAAGAAGGTTGGTAAGAACAAGCCAGGGAACTATAGACCAGTGAGCCCGACCTCGGTGGTGGGCAAGTTGTTGGAGGGAATCCTGAGGGACAGGATGTACATGTATTTGGAAAGGCAAGGACTGATCAGGGATAGTCAACATGGCTTTGTGCAAGGGAAATCATGTCTCACAAACTTGATTGAGGCTTTTGACAAAGTAACAAAAAGGATTGATCAGGGCAGAGCAGTAGATGTGACCTATATGGACATCAGTAAGGCATTCTACAAGGTTCCCCATGGGAGACTGGTCAGCAAGGTTAGATCTCATGGAATACAGGGAGAACTAGCCACTTGAATTGAGAACTGTCTCAAAGGTAGAAGACAGAGGGTGGTGGTGGAGGATTGTTTTTCAGACTGGAGGCCTGTGACCAGTGGAGTGCCACAAGGATCAGCGTTGGGTCCACTACTTTTCATCATTTATATAAATGATTTGGATGTGAATATACGAGGTATAGTTAGTAAGTTTGCAGATGACACCAAAATTGGAGGTGTAGTCGACAGCGAAGAGTGTTACCTCAGATTACAACAGGATCTTGATCAAATCAGCCAATGGGCTAAGAAGTGGCAGTTAGAGTTTAATTTTGATAAATGCGAGGTGCTGCATTTTGGAAAAGTAAATCTTAGCAGAACTTATACACTTAATGGTAATGTCCTGGAGTGTTGCTGAACAAAGAGACCTTGGAGTCCAGGTTCATAGCTCCTTGAAAGTGGAGTCGCAGGTAGATAGGATAGTGAAGAAGGCGTTTGGTATGCTTTCCTTTATTGGTCAGAGTATTGAGTACAGGAGTTGGGAGGTCAAGTTGCAGCTGTACAGGACATTGGTTAGGCCACTGGTGGAATATTGCGTGCAATTCTGGTCTCGTTCCTATCAGAAGGATGTTGTGAAACTTGAAAGGGTTCAGAAAAGATTTACAAGGATGTTGCCAGGGTTGGAGGATTTGAGCTATAGGGAGAGGCTGAACAGGCTGGGGCTGTTTTCCCTGGAGCGTTGGAGGCTGAGGGGTGACCTTATAGAGATTTATAAAATCATGAGGGGCATGGATAGGATAAATAGACAAAGTCTCTTCCTTGGGGTGGGGGAGTCCAGAACTAGAGGGTATAGGTTAAGGGTGAGAGGGGATAGATATAAAAGAGACCTAAGGGTGGTACGTGTATGTAATGAGCTGCCAGAGGAAATTATGGAGGCTAGTATGATTGCAACATTTAAAAGGCGTCAGGATGGATATATGAATAGGAAGGGTTTGGAGGGATATGGGACCGGTGCTGGCAGGTGGGACTAGATTGGGTTGGGATGTTTGGTTGGAATGGACAATTTGAACTGAAGGGTCTGTTTCTATGCTGTACATCTCTATGCCTCTATGAGGGGTTTGTCGTATGAAAAGTGATCGAGCAGTTTAGACCTATACTCCCTGGTACTTAGAAGAATGAAGGTGATCAAATGGAGGTATTCAAGATGATAAAAGTTATTGATAAAATAGACGTGGAGCAGATGCTTCCTCTTGTCGGGCATTCTAGGACAAGAGGTGATAGCCTTAGGATAAGGGGTAGGAAATTTAACACAGAGTTGAGGAGAAATTATTTCTCCTGAAGGGGTGCGAATGTGTGGAATTCCCCACCGCAAAGTGCGATGGATGCAGGAACAGAGAGGAAATTTAAGGAGGAGTCAGACAGATTTTTAATCGGTAATAGGTTGAGAATTTATGGGAAGAAAGCAGGAAAATGGAGGTGAGGAGCATATCAGCTATGATCAAATAGTGGAGCAGACTCAGTGGGTTGAATTACCCTATTCTGCTCGTCTATCTCATGAATATATGAACTTATAATGAGCTATGAGCTAAAATATTAAGTACTGGAGAAACTCACCAGGTCTGTTGGAAATTATCCTTCTTCACAGCCTGCCAAGTTGAAAATGCTTCATTTGTCCTGACTCTGTGACCTGTCTGTTATCCAATGCCATCTGTTACCTACGCTGATATTTTATCCTAGCCAGCCCTAAGAAGGGTCACTGGACTCAAACTATTAACCCTGATGTCTCTCCGCAGACCTGCTGAGTTGCTCCAGCACTTTCTGTTGTTGTTTCACATTTTCAATATCCATAATCATTTGTTCGTTCACCTATATACTATCTTGGGAAGACATATTACATTAAAGGTGTTCAATAAATAGAAGTTTATTTGGATTTCCTGGATTCAATCTCGCAGCTATATAAATAAAACTGCTCAGTGAAAAGTAGAGTAACCCAGAGTTTCCTATATTGGGAACTACATTGCACAGACTTAAACGATCATCTTCATTTGCCCAGAGTCTGTGAGATAATAATGACCTCTCGTGCTGATTAAATACCAAGGCTAGAGACCGATACCGTTAATCAAAGAGTTCAAACTATTGTTTGCCAAGGACAACCCAACTGTAGACAAATAGGAGGTAGTGGTGTTGAACATCTATTTTACTACGAATTGATGGGGTGAAGCAAAATGGAAAAATTAATAAATGAAATCAGTCTGGTTGGAAGGTTATATGTTGTCTATGATATAATACATTGGAAATAACATATTAAATGTATCAGTTACACGAACAATGGTTTCAAAATTATGTTTACTGTCAAGAATTCTTTTATTAATGAATTTTTCAATAAAGGGAAAAGTGCTTCAAATCTTGTGACATTTCTTTGTAAAGTCAATGCTTCAATTTATCAGAATGAAGATAAGAACAAACTTGGAGACTTATCTGCTGTGGTGAGGTGGGGAAGGGCAAAAGATAAGTCAAATTTGACTTGTAATGTTTGCATAATGGTCTGCAAATATTTTCACATCAAATTTCTTCTGCGTTATTTTAGAAGAAACTAGCAGTAGACACGTTGGATACTAATAATGTTACAAGCTGATCCTGGACAATGTTTCCCAAGTTATTTTAGTTTCAGACAGGACATGAGAAATTAAGGAGGGATGGTTTCCCCTTTATTGTTCACCTGCTCCCCCTTTCATTGGTTTCAACAAGGTTAATTTATGAAAGGTCCCATCTCTCGCGGATACCTTTCTCCCAGATAAAATTAATTGATACTTTCACAGAAGCCAATTTAACCAGGCTTTCTCGAGTTAAAAAAGAATGAGTTTATTAATTTCCAAACGCAAGAAGAATTACTAATGTGACACAAATAGACACAGATTAGAACAGGTAACTCCAAAAAAAAAACTGTTAGTATAAAGAGATATGAGAGTCATTCTCTTTTGGACTTTTATTTTACTGTGACCTTCACAGCAAGTAGAGTTCAAGCCCAGGCTACAAAACGTCAATGTGTCAGCTCACTGACACATCTTCTTCCGCTAGCACACACAGACCAACATTAAATTGGTTTATAGTCCCGTTCTGGTGCATTTTGGAAAAGGCAAGACAAACACAATGTCTCTCACTCAAATTGCTGCATATTCTCCCATTTTCATAGTCTGAGGTAATACCCAGGAGATTACAGTTCAATGTGTACGGTACGTTTCCCTTTTGAGTCCATCCCTTTGAAACCTCCTTGACACTTCATTATGTGTGATGTTCCAGTCTCTCTCTCTCTCCAGACAGCCATTTTATTTACTTAGAACTTAAAATCCCTACAGTGTGAAAACAGGCCCTTCGGCCCAGCACGTCCACACTGATCCTCCGAAGAGTAACCCACCCTGACCCATTCCCTTATTTCTCTGACTAATGCACCTAACAGTAGAAGTAATTTAGCATGGCCAATCCACCTTTGGACTGTGGGAGGAAACCAGAGCATCCAGAGGAAATCCGCACAGACAGAGGGAGAACATGCAGACTCCACACTGATAGTTGCCCAAGGCTGGAATTGAACCCAGGCCCCTGGTGCTGTGAGGCTGCAGTGCTAACCACTGAGCCACCGTGCCGCACCATTACACCTGTGGTCATTCATTAGCTGTATGTCCTTTTTATTTAAAAAACTATAATGAAAAGCTCAGTGATCCATTGTCAAACAAACAATTAAACATCTCAAGACCATTCTCAGGAGCAATAATCTATTAAAATTTAATGCTCACCCACAGAAAATATTAGGATGGTTTGGTTAAAGGAGCGTCTTAGAGGAGGACAGTTGAGATGTTGAGAGAGAGAGAGACAGAAGCTTCAGAAGATAATTTCAGAGTTTTTGGCTTCAGCAGCTGAAAGCAATTGGTTTAGTGAACAAAATCAGGAATTAGAGGATTTTGAGGGTCTTATAAGAATTTCTATTCATGAGATCATGGGAAATATTTAGAATCAAAATGAAGAAAGAATGAGAGTTTTGGATTTTCTCTTCGTCGAGAACATTAGATTTTGAGGAAATCCCAAAGGAGGTCTGAAAGGACATTACTCAAAAAAAATCATGGGAGTCAATAGAGGCATCATATACAAAAGCAAGATAAATATCTTAATGCTTTGTAACTCACTGTCCAGCTTTGTGAATTAAGCTGACAACTGTATATATGGCCATAATCAGAGAGCAACAATATCTGTTGAATGATAGTTGGAAGAATTATATTACTTTGGTGGACGGTGGGGTTGAAAGTCTTTCAAGGATGGACTGTATGTACTGGGATCTTAAAGTGTCATGCAAATTTGGGGGATTGTACAATTTACTGGGACAATGTTTCACATTTTAGCAAAGTCAAGCTGATCTGATACAAATTCGGAATTTAGTTCCCTTCCCAAATTCATGGGACACACATTGTTACTAAACTGTTCAATGACTCACTGACACCTAAATAAAACCAAAACCACCTAAACCCATATATGTCCCCTTCCAAAAAAAAAATTCTGCTTCACCAATAAGTTTGCAAAAATTTGAAACATCACTACAAACTCAGAAATACAATACATCATTAAATAGCATCAGCAAAAAAAAATACAAGGTGATGCGGCATGATTGGACTAATATTCTGGGGCAAGAGTTAAAATTCCACTGTGGCAGAGAGTGAATTTTGAACTCCACAAAAAATCTGGAATAAAACACAAGCCTAATGGAAACCAACAAAACACCATCAATTGCAATGAAAACCCTAATGCCCTTCAAGGAAGGGAATCTCGTGTCCTTACTTGGTCTGTCCTACATGTGACACCAGACCCACAGCAATGTGGTTGGCTCTTAACTGTCCTTGGACAATTATGAATTAGCAACAAATCCCATGGATGAATTAAAATGATAATAACATCTCAGCAAACATTCAGTCTGCTTCAGGCACATTGATAATGGCAGCTAGTCAACAACGGCATGCAACAGTGTCCGAGACTGAAATGGAGTCAAGAGGCAGGTTGTCATGTTGGCTGTCTCCAAAGTTAATGCTATAGCACACACAGCACTGAGTACAGTCACTAGTTATCGGGCAGATCTCTGGTAACTCAAAGGGAAGGAACAGTAGGTCAAACCGAGCTTGTAAACCCTTGACTCTTATCAGATGAGTCATATTTGTCTGAATTGTGTATAAGGTTGTTTTCTTTTCTTACAATGACTCAATTGGAACAATTCCAAAACAGCCTCCAAAGTTTCTCATTTCTGATCAATAAATGGACAGAGAATAAGTACCAACAATGTTGGATGTTTACAATTTTTATAATTGTTACAATACATTTCATCTCATCACTCACTCACTCCTGAATGGTGTGTAAATTATCAAGGCAAACCTACCTAATTATTATGCATGAGAAACTCATTCACATCAAATAAGATAGTTCAACCTTCCTGTTGACATAATCTTGAATAACACATGGTTCTGGCTCACATTACTCCAAAATGATGTGATATACACTTCCCCCCTGTTCACAGTAAGTAGCCTAACCTTGTTTAACATCGAGTTGTAGATTCAGGATAGTGTTTCCGTCTTGCAGTCAATTTGCTGCTGATGACTTTATAGATTAGCTTTCACGCTGTAATGACTAATCTGCTAAATTGGTCAATGGATTGGTGAAAGAGTTTTAATCACTGTTTAGTCCCCAGGAATTAGTTTTCTAAACTGGGCAATAAACATCGCGTGCAAAGCATACTTGAGGCTCATTTTGGTTTATCCTATTGACACGCATTAACAGAACTTGGCTTTGCAAGTCAATGAGGCTGAAGCACTCACAAGAGCCTTCAGTAAGAAGTCCCAAGTGGATGATCCATCTCGGCCTCCTCCAGAGGTGCCCTGAATCACAGATACCAATCCTCAGAGAATTCAGTTCCGTCCCCAAAAAATTGAATAAAAAGGCACTGGAAGCTCTCTTGGTAATAGAGAGAAGAGGAATCTTGACCTCACTGTAGGTATCCCTTCCTCACAAGGAGGAGGGGTGATGCCAGGATGCACCCAGACAGAAGAGGAACCACACTGTCCAGGAAACTTCTCTGAGGACATTCCAGCAGTGCCTGCCTCCCCCACCTTCATCCTGCCTGCCTGTGATCCTTAACACTGTGGAAGATCAAGCCTAGGAGGGGGAGTTTGGTCAGGCCAATCTCAGCATGTCTAGGCCCGCTAATCACAAATGCCCCAGGATTGCCCACCCAAAAAACTCTAAAGCCGATAGGTGCCACTATTCTGCAGGGTGCTGCCACCCTAGCTCTGGACCCTGCGTTCTATGGTCTGCCCGAAACTTTCTGGTCTTCCAGAACAAGGAGTTGACCTTGACCGAGGGTTGCAACTGACACATTCAAAGGTCCAGGACTACATGCTGAGGGATGCACTAAAGTTTGGGACAAAAAAATTGCAGTTGTTGGAATCCAAGGTAGACAAGCAGGAGGCTGGAAGAACACAGCAAGCCAGGCAGCGTCAGGAGGTGGAGAAGACAATGTTTCAGGACTGGAGGTCGGTGTAAAGGGAGCTG
>NC_057741.1:37114803-37146413 GCF_004010195.1 Chiloscyllium plagiosum
AAGGGTTTTGGGTGCGGGGGGAGGGGTGGCATCATGAGGTAATGATAGGTGAACACAGGTAGAAGGTATGACCTGGAAAGAATCTGGTTGGTGGCTTAAGTTTGGGGCAGCTGCTGCCAAGGTGCAGTGGGGAAAGACTGTCTGAGGTCTTCCTGCTGAAGGAAAATGCAGGTCCATTCAGCTATCCTAGTGCCTCAAATATCTGTAAGTATCGTCTTGTTTGTGTAAGAGAGGTCTTTGGTTTTTTGGATAGAGTCAAACTCCAATGTTTGTTTGTTTCCTTCATATGCAACTGTACAGAACACAACTGTGTTTGTGACTTTGTGTGCGTTCCACCCTCCTATCACCTTTACCTCCACCTCCATCCACCTATCACTCTCTCAGCCACCTTCCTCCCAGCCCCACCCCCCTCCCATTTATCTCTCCACCCCCGAGGCTCACAGCCTCATTCCAGATGAAGAGCTTTTGCCTGAAACATTGATATTTTACTCACACTGTCAAAGAGTGTGGATGCTGGAAAAGCACAGCAGGTCAGGCAGCATCTGGGGAGCAGGAGAATTGACATTCTGAGCATAAGCCCTTCATCGGAAACTCCAAAACATTGATTCTCCTGCTCCTCGGATGCTGCCTGACAGGCTGTGCTTTTCCAGAACCACACTCATTAACAGTGTTTGGGACTCTCTCTCTCTCTATATATATATACACACACACAAGAAGATATTGCTTATGAACAAAGTATATTTTTGAAATTAAAAAAGTTGTCATCCAGCAAGATGTCTGACCCCTTGACTGTTCGCTGCTGACATCCACAACAAACCATGGGGGTTTGTATCTGAGCTGAAAGCTGAGGCAAGACTGGAGTACTGTCAGGCTGAGAGTTCTGAATGAGGTGGGAGCGTGCAAAAAAACACAAGGCAAGGCAAGACAGAGATGCTGTGTGTATTCTAGTAGGAGTAAAGTGAGTGAGCACGAAGAAAACAAACAAGGAACCCCGTGATGCCGGTACCTACACATAATGTGGCCAAGCAGCTACATTTTCAGTGAAGGGTGTCAGTGAGCCCTAAGGGCAGTGCAGCACTGTAGGTGAGGCAGAGATGTTCCATGATGATGTGTTTGGCTGATACCAGCCTCTATGGACTAGGGTTAAGACCATAAGACATAGGAATGGAAGTAAGGCCATTCGGCCCATCGAGTCCACTCCGCCATTCAATCATGGCTGATGCGTATTTCAGCTCCACTTACCAGCGTTCTCCCCATAGCCCTTAATTCCTCTAGACAACAAGAATCTATCAATCTCGGCCTTGAAGACATTTAGCGTCCCGGCTTCCACTGCACTCCGTGGCAATGAATTCCACAGGCCCACCACTCTCTGGCTGAAGAAATGTCTCCGCATTTCTGTTCTGAAATGACCCCCTCTAATTCTAAGGCTGTGTCCACGGGTCCTAGTCTCCTCGTTTAACTGAAACAATTTCCTAGCATCCACCTTTTCCAAGCCATGTATTATTTGTACGTCTCTATTAAGTCTCCCCTTAATCTTCTAAACTCCAACGAATACAATCCCAGTATCCTCAGCCGTTCCTCATATGTTAGACCTGTCATTCCAGGGATCATCCGTGTGAATCTCCGCTGGATTGGGGTTGACAAGTTAGATGTCACAAGACACTAGGTTATAGTCCATTGCTGCCCATGGAGCTTGCCCAGAGATGTTGGGAAATTTTGGACCAAGATGGACATCCAGAGAAGACACTGGCGAGTCGCAGCCCCCAAGTGCCCACTCTCCTCATCACTTCGGGAAATGTGGGTATCTAGTTACTCTCCCCCACTGGGAAAATAGTAGCATGTCTGCGAACAAGGTGAGGTTAGAGAGCCAGGAGAGGTCACATGCATGCGAATAGCCTCTGTGCCACTCATTAGTGAGATTTCATCCACCCATTAACATGTTATGTGGAAAATCAGACTTTTCTTGCTTTGATGCAAGAATCTTCTTTATTCTCCTCATATTTTCCAAACTGTCTCACCATTGCCCACATCAGGCAGGCTTGTGAAAATTCAGCCTTTAATCAAATACTCAGGTAAGGAGTATGCAGCCTTGTGTAGATAATGGGGCTTCTGCAATGTTTCTGCAAGTGGTGAATTGAATATTGATTGGAATTGCTGGTTCAGTTTGTATCCTTTTGTGAAATGTGTAACTTTCAGATTGCTTTACTAACGGGCTGTCACCATGTAAACCTGCATAATCTGTTACATCTGCCTTGGATTGGCTGGAACATTTTCCACTGGAGCTTAGGAGGTTGAGGGGTGACCTGATAGAGGTTTATACAATCATGAGAGGCATAGCAAATATCTTTTCCGTAGCGTGGGGGAGTTCAAGATGAGAGGAGAAAGATTTGAAAGGGACATTAGGGGCAACGTTTTCCACACAAGAGGACTGTCAAGACTAGGTCATTAAGTAGATTCAAGACTGAGATTGAGAGTGTTTAATTAGTAACGGACTCAAGGATTATGGAGAGAGGCCAGGAAAGTGGAGTTGTGGATTATCAGTTCAGCTATGATCTCTTTCTTGAGGGTCTGAACAGCATACATCTGCAACTACCTTCCAATTTTCCACTCCCACCCTAGATTTCAATGCTGAGCCTTGCTTGGTACCATCCTGGAAAATGGCATGTTACAATTCCAGTAAGGGAAAGCATTGCAAGATGTTTTGCTTGCAATATCAAGGAAGAAGATTCATCCATTTCCGGGGTCCCTTGGAAAATCCAAGAAAGTTGAGAATCTCGAGAAAGGAGCAGCAGTTTTAAACTCAACTTGTTTGACAGCTGGTATTAAAATTCCCTGATTGCGCTGCTCTGGAAACTGTCTTGTGAGAAGGACGTGCAAATATTACCAAACTCTCAGGGACACTCTAGTAAATATTGCGCGAGAGCGCCAGTAAGTATTAAGAGTGTCCTCAGGCCATTCTGCAAACATTAATACACTACTGAGGGCAACCTGCAAATATTAAACATCCTCTGACCCAGGCATCATGTAAATGTTAACACACTCACTGTAACACCCTGCAAATGTTATCAAAACTCCAGAGAGGAGCTTTCAAATACTGACACGCTCACACTCCCTGTCCCAAGATTTTAAAAAGCGTGCACAAGCTTCTAAAATCCTAACAGGGAAGTAATCAAAGATTTGGAAAGCTGAAAACAGAATGAGAGGAATCTGATCTCTGACAATATATTCTTTCAGGCCCCTTGCAGTACAATGCATCTTCAGTGTACTGTCAGGCTTAACACTGATTGTTCTGCTTCAGTCTACAGTAACAGCAAAGCTGGGTCCTCTCATCTATAAAGAGCACTCTGTCTTCAACGACTGCTCCAATCAGCAGGAGGGTACCATGCAATTTGTGCCTGGTTTCTGTCTCACCTTTCTCTCAATTAAAAGCCAATAGTGTTGTATCAAACACTACAAGGAGTTAACAGTTGCATACAAGTCCCTTCATAGTAGTGACCCCTGGATCACAGAACAGTGTCTCAGATATGTTTACCATAGAATCAGACAGCACAGATGGAGGCCAATCAGCCCTCAGTGGCTATGCCAAATCTTTGAAAGAACTGTTCAGCTCATTACCCCTCCCCTCTTTCTTACTGATAGCACCCACCCTGCAACCTTTTTCATTTATTTTTCTTTCCCCCCAAACATTTATCCAAATCCCTATTTTGAAAGTTGCTCTTGAGACTGTTACTACCTCCTGTTCAAGTGCAGTACAACAACAACAACACCTTCACTTCCGTAGCACCTTTAATGTCACAAACCATCCCTCAACATTTCAGACCAGATTTGACATCGTGAGGCAGACAAACTAATGCTTGGTCTGGGAGGTGGGTTTTACGGAACATCCAAAAGGGCACAGCCAGCTCCAAAGCCCAGAGCTTAATACTTTGCAAATCCTAAACATATTCATTGCATTAAAAACTTGCCTCTTATCTGATTTCTGTTTTGGCAAACATTTTAAATTGGTGTCCCCTGCTTAACAATCTTCCATTCGCGGGTCACAGTTTATATCTCTGCTCTATGGACAATATTTATGGTGTCGTTTTAGAAAAATATTGACTTCTTAACACATTTTTAATAGATTCTTCTTTTAAAAGCGAGGAGATTGTCCTTCTCATTTTATAAGCTGTCAGAATCAGTATGCAATATTTCGATTCTTTTGCCTCTGCAGACGCTTATTTTGAACACTCCCAAACTGAAGGATATTACTTTTACAGGGTTTACATTGTCGAGCAGGTTGACATAGTTCTGCCACCTAGTGGTATTCAGTCTCCTCTGACTGCAGGAACAGGAGGCTGCAGGTACTTTGCAAAGTCAGAAGTATCACACACCAGGTTATAGTCCAACAGGTTTACTTGAAATCACAAGCTTTTGGAGCTGTATTTCAAATAAACCCATTGGACTATAACCTGGTGTAGTGTAACTTCTGACCTTGTCCACCTCAGTCCAACACCCGCACTTCCACATCACAGATACTTTACAAAAAAGGAACTTGTAAAATCAGGGGAGATGGGCAAAAGAAGCAGATATGATCAAGGGAGGGATAGTAAATGGACAACTGACATACCAGGTGAGACAGGTGGATGGGAAGGAGAGCAGGGAGGAATCACAATTCCCTAGGCGGAAAAAATAGCATCAGTAAGATTGGGGTGAGGGTAGAAGCAGGAGATGGAGGGTAAAGGAGACATGGAGGAGAAAAATAAAAGAGCAAGAGAGAAGACAGCCAGGGGAAGAGGAAAAACACATCACTAACAACCTTCAGCAACAGACAAGAAACTGAAGCTTAGGAAGAAAGAAATGGGGTAAAGGTGGGATTAGCTGCAAGCAAACTATATTTAAATGTCAGTGTCCAAAATCTTTCATGGCAATGTTGGAATGCAGACAGAACAGTATGGAAAATAGAAGCAGAACAAGACAATTTCACACCTCCAACTTGTTTTGCTGATTTTTATAGATATTATTAGGCTTTCCATCTCTTGGATTTTTTTTTCCCTCTCTCTCTCTCTCGTTGCACTAAACTTCTGCACAAAAGGGAAAACAAGAAACTGAATGGAAATATCGGGTCAAGAGGGGAAGAGGCTTTGACAGAGGAGCGGCCAAGTCAGCTACACAGAAACAAGGCCAGAATTTTGCTTTCATAGAACATAGAATATAGAACAATACAGCGCAGAACAGGCCCTTCCGCCCTCGATGTTGCGCCGACCTGTGAACTATTCTCAGCTCGTTCCCCCTACACTATTCCAAAACCATCCATACCAGCCTTTGTCAAAAATTTGCCCTTATCAAATTCGCAGAAACATTGCAAAGATGTTTGGCGTAGAAGGAATTATATTATAAATGCAAGTTATTTTTGATATGTCATCTCTTTAAAGCAGTGAAATGATGAAATGTTAGCTTGCTCTCTCTCTCCATGGATGCTGCCTGACCTGTTTTGATCTCCAGCACTTTTTGTTTTCAGTACAGATTCCAGCGCCTGCAGTAATCTGCTCCTGCCCAAAATACTTCACAGCAACACAAATTAGGCAGCAATAAAACACAAAGCAAGAGATTTGAATTTAGGCTGGCACGCCCTGCACAGTACTGGGGGAGTGCTGCACAGTTGAAGGTTCTGCCTTTCAGTGAGATGTTAAACTGAGGCCTTTTCCCCTCTCTCACCCATAAAAGCTCATGGTGCTACTTTAAGAAACGGGCGAGAATCCTCCCTGAATGGTACTCGTCTGTCAACCAACACCGAGGAAAACAGTTTATATATGATCATTACCACACTGACATTTGTGGAAGCTTGCTGTGCATAAATTGCCTACAACGTTTCCGACATTACAATCAGTGACAACACCTCAAAAACACTTTGTTCGATATAAAGCATAATGGGACAGCCAGTGATTGTGAAAGGTGCTATGCAAATGCAAGATTTAACTAGAAGTAACTAAAAGCCAAGTTAAAGAGCTTGGAGCAGCTGTAAGTGTTGTGCGATGATGGAAGACATGGAGCAGAGTGATAAGGTTGACAGGAGACTGATGTTAAAAAGAAAGTAAAGTTATTGGGTTATACAGCAGAGAAACAGACCCTTCGGTCCAACTCGTCCATGCTACCAGATATCCTAACCTAATCTAGTCCCATTTGCCAGCACTTGGCCCATATCCCTCTAAACCCTTCCTATTCATATACCCATCCAGATGCTTTTTAAATGCTGCAATTATACCAGCCTCAACCACTTCTTCTGTCAGCTCATTCCATACATGGACTACCCTCTG
The DNA here is from genome assembly GCF_004010195.1 of Chiloscyllium plagiosum. Taxonomy (NCBI): domain Eukaryota; kingdom Metazoa; phylum Chordata; class Chondrichthyes; order Orectolobiformes; family Hemiscylliidae; genus Chiloscyllium; species Chiloscyllium plagiosum. Next base: position 37,121,097 of record NC_057741.1, read on the forward strand.
TGTGAAAAAGGTGCCCCTTAGGTCCCTTTTAAATCTTTCCCCTCTCACCCTAAGCCTATGCTCTCTAGTTTTGGACTCCTCTACCCTGGGGAAAAGACCATGTCTGTTCACCCTATCCATGCCCCTCATGATTTTATAAACCTCTATAAAGGTGATCCCTCAGCCTCATCCTCCAGGGAAAACAGCCCCAGCCTGTTCAGTCTCTCCCTATAGCTCAAACCCTCCAACTCTGGCAACATCCTTGTAAATCTTTTCTGAACCCTTTCAAGTTTCACAACATCCTTCCTACAGCAGGGAGACCAGACTTGCACGCAATATTCCAAAAGTGACCGAACCAATGTCCTGTACAGCCACAACATGACCTCCTATTCCAAGACTCAATACTCTGACCAATAAAGGAAAGCATACCAAAAGCCTTCTTCACTATCCTATCTACCTGCGACTCCACTTTCAAGGAACAATTAACCTGCACTCTAAGGTCTCTTTGTTTTGCAACACACCCCATGACCTTACCATTAAGTGTATAAGTCTTTCCAAAATGCATTTATCTAAATTAAACTTCATCTGCCACTCCTCGGCACATTGGCCCATCTGACCAAGATCCCGTTGAACTCTGAGGTAACTTTCTTCACTGTCCACTACACCTCCAATTTTGGTGTCATCTGCAAACTCACTGACCATACCTCCTATTTTCACATCCAAATCATTTCCTGAAATGTTGCAGGGCTGGAGGTGGTTGAAAGAGATAAGGGAAAGAAGAGAATAAGAATTTTAAACTTGAGGCTTGCTGAGCAGAAGCCAATGTGTGTCAGTGAGCACTGGGTTGATGTGCTAAAGGTACTTGCTATGGGTTGGAACTGCAATCTCCCTGCTCTAAGCAGTTGTTCATCAAGTTTCCGCAAACAAAAACACAATGAAATGATCAACCACTTTGTGAGCTCTCACAGAATAGAAGGAGCTGGAAATACTCAACAGGTCAGGCAGCTACTGTGGAGAGAGAGAAAACCAGAGTTAACAATAGAGCCAATGACCTTTCCCAGGAACAGTCCGAGTGAATGTCATAATCTGAAATGTTAACACTGTTCAGATAGACATACATAAGATGCTAAAGGTGATTGACAAAGTAGGTGGAGAGATGATATTTCCCATTGTGGGGCAATATGGAATGAGAGGTTTAGGATAAGGGGGGTCAGATTCAAAACAGAGATGAGGAGAAATTGCTTCTTTCACTCAATAAATCTGTGGAAATCATTCCCCCAGAATACAATGGATGCTAGAACATTGAGTACATTTAAGGAGGAGATAAACAGATTTTTAATCTCTAATGGATTGAAAGTTTATCGACAGTGGGTAGGAGAGTGGAGTTGAGAGTGAGATGAAATCAGCATGATCCTATTAAATGGCAGAACAGCCTCGAGGGGCTGAATGGCCTACTCCTGCTTCCAGTTCTTATGTTTTTCTTTCTCTCTGCAGATGCTGCTGTGTTTCCAGTATTTCCTCTTCCTGTTTGAGATTTTCAGTATCTGTGGCATTCCGAAATTTCAGCTCAGGGAAAACCTTTGGCCAGAATCCATTCCCAAAGTATTGAAGGGAGAACCAAAAAGAATCAGACAGCTGGGGCTTTGGCCTAAAACCTTATCTGAAAGACTGCACTTTTAGTCAAGCAGCACAACCTCAGCACTACAACTGAGAATCAGCTCCAGTTTAAAATCAGCAGAGTTAGGTACTGGAGACCTGAAATACAAACAAAAAGTGCTGGAGAAACTCAACAGGTCTGGTAGCACTTGTGTGGAGAGAGAAACAGAGTTAACAAGTTCAGTATGCTCTCTTTGGGAGATGAGTCATGTTAGATTTGAAACATTAACTCCATTTCTGTCTCCACAGATGCTGTCAAACCTCCTGAGATTTTTTTAAGCTTCAATGAGATTATTCAGTTTGGAGTGAACTGTTAGATTAGATTAGATTACTTACAGTGTGGAAACAGGCCCTTCGGCCCAACAAGTCCACAACGACCCTCCAAAGAGCAACCCACCCAGACCCCTACATTTACCCCTTCACCTAATACTATGGGCAATTTAGAATGGCCAATTCACCTGACCTGCACATTTTTGGACTGTGGGAGGAAACCGGAGCACCCGAAGGAAACCCACGCAGACACGGGGAGAATGTGCAAATTCCACACAGTCAGTCGCCTGAGGTGGGAATTGAATCCGGGTTTCTGGCGCTGTGAGGCAACAGTGCTAACCACTGTGCCACCCTGCCACCCACCTGGATAGATACTCTCTGTACACCCCCTTGAAAAGCTAGTACTTCTGTTCCTAAATAAAACTTTTCATTTCAACATCCTGCCATGTGAGAATACTAGTTAAGGTTAAATTTTGAACCATTTGCATTGCACCTGAGAGCCAGCTAATCCAGTCCTGGGCACTGCACGATTCCCACCAGCAGACCTTGTATAACTAATTACCTGCAAGTTTAGATTAGCATCCAGGAGATAAGAAAGCATTAAAAATATAGAAAATAGGAGCAGGAGTAGGGCACTCAGCTCCTTCAGCCTAGTCCATAATTCATAGAGTCATACAACATGGAAACAGACCCTTCGTGCCGACCAGGTATTCTAAACTGAACCAAGCTAATGCAATGTGCCTGCATCTGGCAGTGGGTGGCATGGTGGCAGTGGGCAGCATGGTGGCACAGTGGTTAGCACTGCTGCCTCACAGCGCCAGAGACCCGGGTTCAATTCCCACCTCAGGCAACTGTCTGTGTGGAGTTTGCACATTCTCCCCGTGGCTGCGTGGGTTTCCTCCGGGTGCTCCGGTTTCCTCCCACAGTCCAAAAAATGTGCAGGTTAGGTGAATTGGCCACGCTAAATTGCCTGTAGTGTTAGGTGAAGGGGTGAGTGTAGGGGAATGGGTCAGCGTGGATTGCGCTTCGGAGGGTCGGTGTGGACTTGTTGGGCCTAAGGGCTGTTTCCACACTGTAAGTAATCTAATCTAATTACCCCTCCAAACGTTTCCACCAGTCCGAATGTATTTTAAATGCTGTAACTGTACTCACCTTTACAAGTTCCTCTGGCAGCTCATTCCATACACACAGTACCCTTTGTGTGAAAAGGTGCCCCTTCAGGTTAATATAATCTTGGCTGATCATCCAACCCCTGATTCCTATGGTTCCTTTAGAACTCTATCTAACTCCTTGTTGAAAACATACCATGTTTTGCGATCAATTGCTTTCAGTAATAGAGAATTCTACAGGCAAGAGGATTTGAAAGCTGAGATTGTTTGATTGACAGTCACCCAATTTGATCACAAGATTTGGCCTGTAGATGTTGAACCATTTATCGTAAAAATCTTATTTGATTCACTAATTTCTGTTTCATTCAAAAAAGGCACAATTTCAAGACAGACCCATTAATCCTGTAGAGGATAAGTTCCTGTATATAACTTATGTTGTAAGTGAGCCACACATAGAGGAATGGGGTGATAATCTTAAATTGGTTGTCACTGCGATTCTTAGCACACCTTGGATTGCTAAACAAGTGCTGTCCAATTTTCTCTCTCTCTCTCTCTCTCTCTCTCTCTCTCTTTCCAGGTATAATCAAATTTGTATTTATTTAATTGGTTTCACATCATCAGGGGATCCCAGGATGATTTACAGATAATGAAATGATTTCCAAGTGCAGGTCCCACCTAGCAACTATGAAGCAAAGACGACATTGACACACTCAGCAAGTGACACAGGTAGTCAGGAGGCATTTGGGTGACAATTCGAACATTAAAGTTCTGTTGATTTATCCTGATGGTTAACACAAATCCAATGGCCATTCTGGACAGCTATTGAGAAGTGGGATAATTGAGTTTAACATATTTACATTTATTGCTCCTGGGGACTATTTTTAACCTTTAGAAAATAATTAAGTGTCACAGTTCAATGGTTATTATTGGAATATGTTTTCATTTGCAGGGATCTACTGTTAATGTACAAAAAACTATGATTAAAATTCTGGACACGAGGGAATTGAAACATTCTTAATAGTCAGTTGCAACTATAATATTAACAAAGTTGTTTACATTTTAATGTGGTTTCATTTTTTGTTTTGTGTGAAAGAAAATCACTGTTTCCTGGGAGCTGTTCACGATTTATTTATTCCTTTCATATTTATCTTACACCTTTGCAGCTCAGTCCAGGTACTAACGAATCAGAAGATGCCATTGTGATACAGAATGGGTGGGAATGAGTTATGTGAGGAACATGAGATTTTCAGGGGCATTTTGGGAGGGAAAGGGACAACACAACTCAAGACTGGGCATCCACGAGGCACTGCGTGTGGTCGGTAGCAGCTGAATCATGCTCCTGCAATCTGTAACATCATGGCCCAACACATTCTCAGTGGCACCACAAACACCAACGCTGATTCAAAGAGGAATGCAGGAGAGCATGTCAGGAGCAACACCAGGCACACCGACTGAGGTCAGACAAAAGCAGAAGTTGCTGGAGGAACTCAGTGGGTCTGGCAGCATCTGTGGAGGGAAGCAGAGTTAACGTTTCAAGTCTGATGGGTTCTAAGGAAGGGTCAGTGGACTCAAAATGCTAACTTGCTTTCTCTCCACAGAAGCTACCAGACCTACTGAGTTTCCCTACCACCCTCAGTTCTTTTTTTTTGTGTTCTGGATATTGTTAAGTCAGCATTTGCTGCTTATCTCTAATTGACCTCGAACAGAATGGCTTGCTTAGCTGTTTTAGAGGACAGTTAAGAATCAACTATGGATTTGGAGTCACATGTAGGCCAGAACAGATAAGTGCAGCAGATATCCTTCCTCAAAAGGCCATCACTTGATGGCAAGAGAGGTGGGCAGATGGCAAAGTTCGGGGGACAGGAAACCCACCACTATTTATTGGAATATCTGCTAAGTTGAAGTCTTGACTGTCAGGCTCTGACAGGGTCAGCACAGTGACTAGTGCTGCTGCCTCACTGCTCCAGGGACTTGGGTTTGGTTCCAGCCTTGGGTGACTCAATAGAGTTTATACGGTCTCCCCTTGTCTGCATGGATTTCCTCCGGGTGCTCCAGTTTCCTCCCACAGTCCAGGAAATACGGGTTAGGTGGAATGGCTATGCTAGCTTGTCCAGGGATGTGCAGGTTAAGGGGGTTGGCCACGGGAAATGCAGGAATAGGGTAGGGGATGGGTTTGGGTGGGATGTTCTTCAGAGAGACAATAGGTTTGAATGACCTCCTTCTGCACTGTAAGGGTTCTATGACTTGTGTTTTTACAACAATTCATTGTAGTTTCATGTCAAATGATACTAGATTCATTAATTAAATTCAAATTCCCACAGCTATTAAGTTGGGATTTGAACCCTCATTTAGATTAGAGTGTTGCTGGAAAAGCACAGCAGGTCAGGCAACATCCAAGGAGCAGGAGAATCGACATTTTGGGCAAAAACCCTTCATCAGGAATAGCCCTATTCCTGATGAAGGGCTTTTGCCCGAAATGTTGATTCTCCTGCTCCTCAGATGCTGCCTGACTTGCTGTGCTTTTCCAGCACCACACTAATCTAGACTCTGGTTTCCAGCATCTGCAGTCATCACTTTTGCCTATTTGAACCCGTGTCCCCAGAGTATTAAATGGGCCTGAAAATGTGTTGCTGGAAAAGCGCAGCAGGTCAGGCAGCATCCAGGGAACAGGAGAATCGACGTTTCGGGCATAAGCCCTTCTTCAGGAAGGGCCTCCAGATTACCAGTCCCATGATAATACCACTACACTACAATCTCTGATTGTTATAGAGACAATAAGGATGACACAGATGATGGGCCTTACTCGCTCAAGACACTAAACTGTTCTCCCACCAGGCCCATATAACAATCTCATAATGGTTGGTGCTTAATGCACTCCTCAGCGTTAACCTTTTCCAACGCTTACACCCTTCAAGGAAATGGAGTGGTGAGGGTGGGGGACTATATGGGCTAGCTTGAAGAGATGACACTATATTGTTTATCAGGGATGTGAGATAGTATGGGCTATGATGAGGAAAATGCATCAACATGACATACTCGTGAGACTCGAGCCATGAAGGAGAGACAGGATAATATGAACCATTTGGGAGGTATAACGAAATTAAAGACGGGAGATTTAGCTCAGTATGACAATGCCAGGATGGAGATAGAAGACACTTTGAGTACTGCAGCCCCACTTCTGAAGTTTTCCATCCCATTCCTCTTCTTTATTTTATTGGCTTTAGAATATGAAAGTGTTGTAATATTGTTATTGCTACTGAAGAAATAACCACAGACGGGAGATTGCAAAGGGAAGGTATATTAGAAAGATGTCATTTTTTTTCTTGCAATCACTGTCAACATTTCAGCCTAGCTTTGTCAAGCATAGCTCGACAAAAGTGGATTTGTTAATCCTATTGTACTTCAAGGTAAGGCCAGGGAATGAGAAATCAGCCAAAGGGCATTCATTACTTTCCATATGTATGATGTTCTCAACTGAGACAGCAGCCTGTGCAGGAACACAATCTGTATATTACTGATGTAGCTTTAACCAAGTGGTGTATTGATCTGCAACTGATCCACTAGGAGCTGGGGATGTTTTTTTTTTAAATCATGCCTCTCACCCAGAGGTCTTGGGTTCAAGTCTCACTCGGGAATTTGTTTGACCTGGAAGAGCCCAGAGTCTAGTACGGGTAAACCAAGGCACTTGGTATCAATCTCTCGCTCAGTGACGTTGGGAAGGAGAAGGCTCGTGACAGCAAGGCATATAGCCAAAACAAGAAAAACATGGTAGTTGTTGGGAGGAGAGAAAGCATTAGAAACCACGAGGAGGCCATTCAGCCCTTCGAGCCTGTTCCACCATTCAATACGATCATAGATGATCGTTCTGCTTTATTCACAAATCGTTTGATTCCTTTAGTTCTGAGAATTGAAACTAATTCCTTCTTATAGGCATCTCCATGAAATATAAGGTAAAGAAAGTTACAACTCATCCCCAATCAGGTGCATATAGGTTTGAATCTTATTCTGTTTGCAATGGGGCTGCATGAGGAACAGCAGGAGAGGTTTCACGAGATCATGGCAGAATAAACAATGACCCATTACAAGACAGGAATTCAATGAGTTGTAGAGTTATTGCAGAACAGGAGGAGGCCGTTCAGTCCATCGAGTCTGTGCTGGTCCACTGTGGGACAATTCAGTCAGTCCCACTTCCCTGCTCCCTCCTAATATCGAACCAAATCATCAATTTCTTTTTAAATCAATTGACTGTGTTCAGTTGCACCAGCCTCATGGGTCGTGGCTTCTAACTTAACAACTGCATTGAAAAATCCATCCTTACACTCCCCTTGCACCAGTCCTCATACCATCAGCCAATAGGATCAGATTTTACAGAAGAGTCAACATTGAACTCAGAACACTAATGGTATTTTGCTCTCTGCCTCTACATTCTCGGTCTGACCTGTTGAATTTCTCCAGTACTCTTTGTTTTTATACAAATTTCCTTGTTGACCTAAGTCTCTTATAATGTGGTAAATCTTGATCAGATTTTTGATTCATGATGAAGCCAGGCCAGCATTTATTGTCCATCTCTAACTGCGACTTAAATTGAGTAACTTGCTCAGGACAGTTAGGAGTCAACTGCATTGCAATGGATCTGGAATCACGTGTAGGCCAGACCCCCCCAGGTAAGGACATTAGTGAACAATGCAGGTTTTTAATAATAGTGATGGATAGTTAACATTGGCTAGCCATTGGAAACTGGACTTCATGGATCTAAATGTCACTATCGCCATGGAGGAGTTTGCTCACAGAGCATTAGCCTGGCTCTCAGGACTACGAGTGCAGTGACAATACCATTACACCACGGCCCCTCCCTTCCAAAATCATCACTTAATCTCCTTTGCTTCAGAAAGAGCAGAGGTAGAAATCTGACCATGTCTTTCACAAACCACAGTCGACGACTGGTTAATTGTTCATTTTTAACTTAAAATTGATTGTTTTTGTTGACCCAAACACATTAAAGGGCACACGTCACGGCAAATAAATGGAGGTAGGCCTTGAGATCATTCAATAGCAGAAGAGGCTGGAAGGGCTAATTGTTCTTCACTTCCTCATCTTATTTTGGTCGTGGTACGGAGACTGCTTGGTAAATCAATGCGGTGATAACATTGCCCCTGTATTCCCAGGGTCAAGTTTGACAAGAATGAGAAATAATTTGCGTTTATCTCCATAAACCTGAGCTCTGAAATAAGGATGGTAAATGCTGGAAATACTCAGCTGGTCTGACAGTAGCTGTGGACCAAGAAGAAGTTAATATTTTAGTTCAATGAGCTTTCATTGGAACAGGATTGTTGGAGAGTTTTATACAATGGAAGCAAATATTGGGAATTCAGAAAAGGGGTTAAAATTAGCCTGAAAACATTTTAAAACAGACAGAAGGAAATCTGGTCACTAATTTGGAGGTTAACATTGCCAGTCAATGTAACCCATCCTCTGATCTTCTATTAAAGGGGAAGACTGCTCTTACCTCAGAGAGAGATGACTGGTGGTAGTTTAACTTGAGGGTCACCATATCTCAGGTGAGGGGGGAGGTTAAAAAGCAAAGACCTGCATAGGCACCACAGCTAGGGTGGGAATTGAACCCACACAGTCAAAATTATGCTGTGTTGCCAACCAGCCAACTGAGCGTACAAAAATGAAAAAGGACTAAGAGAGATCCTTCAATCCTTTTAGTCTCCTCCACCACTCAATAAGATCATGATCTGTTTGTCTTTTGATTCCAAATTTCCATCTACCCTTAATAATCATCGATTCCCTTTCCCATCAGGATTCAATGCACCTCCACCCTCAGCATATTTGACAACCATGTCTCCTCCTCCTTCTGAGGCAGTGAGTTACAAAGTTCACAGTCCTGTTAGAGACAAACAATTCCATGTTGAAACTCCAGCGCATAATTGCATCTCTGATGTTGCACTATCAGAGCTGTTCTATTTCAGATAATATATTAGCATTTACAAGAAAAATACAATGAAAGGTTTTGTAAGTCGCCCTACCATGGTGTCTATATTAATGACAGAAGCCATAAGTAAACTCATAAGTTACAAAAAAGTAAACTTAAGACAAGGTTAATCAAAGTCCATTTAAAGGCACCCGGTCTCGAAGAATGCCAATGAAGAGACAATAGTCCCAGCCAGAATGAGAACAGCACTCTAGGATGAGAATGACACAATGGGACAGAATGCGAAACACCAGGACACCACTCCATTGGGTCAAAAGCCTCAGAACAAAAACCATCGCTAAGAACGTCACTTAAACGCCTGACCGTCGGATCACCGGGCTGAGGCGAAACCCCTACCCCATTCCACCCCCACTCATGAATAAAACGACACATTGAGGCATTGGAACACCGAGCCAGAAGCATTCACCAAAGATTAAGCTGGACCACCATCGAGACCTCATAACGGGACAGAGCATTCCATCAGAGACAGCTCCTCAGGGCAAAGACACAACCAACCCACAGGAGGAGCTCTTGGCTGAAGCTGTTAAATGAAGGTAGGGTGAACTTGACATTAACCATACTGTCTATACTAATTGAAAACGTTAAAAACAGAGAAAGAAATAGTAAAGGTGAACGGAGTAGATGAGCAATTGGCCTATGGGCTGAGGAGCCCCACACACTGCACTGCTACCCCGCTGCTGCAATCATTGTCCCAATCTTGTTCAACCCTGTCTTTTCCCTCAGATGGATGTAAAAGTCACATGACACTGTGAAAAGGAACAAGGAAATTCTCCCTGGTATCCTAACCAATATGTATCCCTGAACTAACCTCACAAAATCAGATTATCTGATTGATATCACATTGTTGTTTGTCAGAGGTTACAGCTGGCTAACATGATGCCTACATTACAACAGTGATTATACTTCAAACTTAATCCATTGACTGTGAAATGTTTGAGGATGCTGTATAAATACAAGACTTTCTTTTTATTTCTTTCTATTTGTCATATGTATTTCATGTGTGTGTGTGCGCACGCATGCATGTGTGTCTGTGTGTGCTTGTGTGCATGTGTGTGAGTGACAGTGTGTGCATGTGTGTGTGAGTATGTGTGAGTGGTCATGTGTACCTGTGTGTGTGTGTCTGTGTTGTGTGTGAGTGTGTGTATGTGTAGCACAAAATGTCATTTTATTTGACCAATAAACAGCAAAATCTAAGTATTAAAATTACTTGAAATAATCTTGCTTTAAATTATAATTTTCCATTGCAGTATAAGGGTTAGGTCTGACTGGGTGATGTGTTAATGAAACACTATGAACGTCATCAGTAATCCCACTCTTTCTTGCAGCTTTGTGGTAAAATGAAACCACAATAAGATGTTTCTTAACTAAAGTTAATGTTTTCTTTATCTCAGCAGACTCTGATTACTCTGCAGGAGCACAATGAGAACAAGAATATTATACCCATGAGAAATACCACTGGAGTTCCATTAGCGGGGTAGGTAGTTTTATTTTTTAGATTTCAATATCAAGCAAGCAACAGTAGAATTTCAGAGTTAATGAAATACTTTCAGTAAATGTTCCCAGTCACCTAATGAAAATCTTTGCTGTGTATTATGTCAGAGACCTCCAAATATAGGTCTTTTCAGGAAGATTTCAGGAAAATCCTGCATGCAGTTTTGGCAGATTCTATACTCACACCAACTCTCATTGTGCAGTGCCACAAATTGAATATCATAACCTTTCCACTGTTCTGTTAAAAAGCAGTCTCCAAGCTTTTAGTGAACAGTTTGAGACATTCAAGCATTTTGTTACACTAGGGACATTTGATGTGGTTTTAAGTGAATATTCTTTATGATTCTTTGATACAGCTGATTTTTATTTTGTATTGAACTCATACTGCATTTAAACCTCTTTTGTTATTTACTTACTAGTAATATGGTTTGTTACATGTCACTCAGTGAAATGAGGTGGCAACATATATGCTTACATGTGTATTGTAGTCTGGAATTATGGGTAGTGATGGAGGGCTGAAAACCCTACTCGAGGGCCTCTGTGGTGTGATTATTCAGTGTTTGATATAAGAGTCTGTTACTGTTGATGCCTACTATACTTGATTAGTTAAGCCTGGGTGTGGACTCAGAGTAAAGTAAGCCAATCTATTGAAAGAGCTGGAAGCTGAAGCATGGAGCAGACATTTGAAAGTACAGAGAAGAAAACCTGTCAGACACACGGAAACTAACCTCTTCACTCCATCGATCTGAGATCTAAAATATATGTACAAATAGCCTATTTTAGCAGCCTGTCACTCAGACTGCCTAATTCCACCTCCACTACATTGTCTGGCTTCACATATCTCAGCCCATCTGATGAAACCCTTATTTATATCTTTGTTACCTCTAGATTCAACTATCCAAAGCACTCCTGGCACATCTCTAACATTGTATCCTCCATAAACTTGAGGCCATTCAAAATGCTGTTACCCAGGCCTTGTCTCATAGCTAATCCTATGCCCCTATTACAGTGATGGCAGAGCATTTCTTTTCAGACTGGAAGCCTGTGACCAGCAATGTGCTGCAACATTTGGTGCTGGGTCCTTTGCTTTTCATCATCTATATAAATGATTTGGATGTGAATACGGTAGGTATAGTTAGTAAGTTTGCAGATGACACCAAAATAGGAAGTGTCATGCACAGTGAAGCAGATTATCTCAGAATACATCAAGAACTTGATCAGATGGCCCAATGGGCTGAGGAGTGGCAGATGGAGTTTACTTTAGATAAATGTTGAATGTTGGAAAGGCAAACTAGGGAAGGACTTATATACACTTAATAGTAGGGCTCTGGGGAGTGTTGTCAAACAAAGAGAGCTGGGGGCGCAGATGTATAGTTCCTTGAAAGTGGAGTCGCAGGTAGACATTGTAGTGAAGAAGGTATTTGGCACACTTGCCTGTATCATTCATAACATTGAGTCTCGGAGTTAGGAGGTCATGCTATCTTTGTCCAGGATATTGGTTCGGCCACTTTTGGAGTACTGCTTTCAATTCTGTCTTCCAAATGCTGGCAAATAGGATTAGGTCAGACTGGGATATCTCATCAGTGCAGACAAGTCATATGAACCTATGACTCTATGATTCTAACTCTGCCATCTCCTGCAGCTCCACACAAATCCAAAATCTCTGCATCTCTCTGATTCTAGCCTACTGTCTACCTCTACCATTGAGAACTGTGCTTTCAATTGCCTAGATCCCAAGCTCTATCTGCTCCCTACACCTGTCCACCTCTCAGTCTTGCCTTTTTCTTGAAGACAGAAGTAAGTTTTGGCCTCACCTGACCTCATTCTGTTGGGTGTCTCTGCATCCTGCTCTAGTTTATGATACACTTTTGAAATGCTGGGATGTTGCACTGTACTGAAAATTGCATGTAGATGTAAGTTGTTGAGGAAACACATAATAAAATGGGCAGAAGAAAGTGGTAAAAACAATGACTGCAGATGCTGGAAACCAGATTCTGGATCAGTGGTGCTGGAAGAGCACAGCAATTCAGGCAGCAGATTTTGCTGCTCGTCGGATGCTGCCTGAATTGCTGTGCTCTTCCAGCACCACTGATCCAGAAGAAAGTGGTGGCAATCCTAGTGCCATTGTCCTGGAAATATTAGCCCCAATGACTTCTCCTCCCACTCAAACTAGCAAAGGATTTATTTAGGAACCATCTAGAGGGAAAAGGGTGTTGCTTGTGACCAGCATGTCCAGTTTGTGCAGAGAACCCTGTACTTCTCTTGCTCATTGCCATCCAACCCTTTTGGGCACTGACTTTGGATAGTTATCCCCGAGAAGGGGTTCATTAATACACAGGAACTGAAGCAACAGCAATTGGTGATTGAAGAGGCCATTAAAATTCAGTACAACATTGAATAAAGTAATGAAAAATTTAACACGTATTTGCTCCCTGCATAATAAGCTTTCAGGTGACTGCACGAGACACTGAGAGCTTGCAGGTGAAATCCGGTCAGTGTCTAATTAAACTAAATGCAATTATATCTTTATGTTAGCATGATAGGATTTCAAGATGAAAATACTACCAGACAGATTATTATACATTAGATGTTAGAAACTTGCTAGCGTGACATTTAAAAATCATTTAGCATTGTTGCCTTTAGTTGAATTAAGCAGTCGGTAATATTTGGTGTTGCACTCGGACTGATATAGTCAATTTGCATTAAATAAATAATGTGACTAAAAAAGTTGTTCAATTTATGTTTCATTACTGCTCAGTTAAGAGATTCACGTCAGCCAACATTATGGCACACATGTGGCCTCTCTGCTCTCCCAACAGTCTTTCGGTCTGAATAAAACCTGCGCAAGATCTCTTTATTTCTTTCATGGGAGGTGAGTGTCACAGAGTTATAGAGTCACAGAGTTATAGAGCTGTACAGCACAGAAACAGACCCTTTGATTCAATTCACCCATGCTGACCAGATATTCCAAATTAATCTAATCCCATTTAGAACATAGAACATAACAGCACAGGACAGGCCCAACAGATGAACCACCTGATGAAGGAGCAGCGCTCTGAAAGCTAGTGCTTCCAATTAAACCTGTTGGATTATAACCTGGTGTTGTGTGATGTTTAACTTTGTAAAAATAGACAGTGGTTACATGTGGCTAGCTGTTTGTTCTAGATTTTTCTTTAGTTGAAATTTCATCATCTGCCACAGTGGAATTCAAACCTATGTCCCCAGGGCGTTCTGAACTCCTGGCCTTGTGACATTTTCACTATATTCCATCAAGTACTGTCCCTATATCCCAAGCTTTCTTGCCTGATCCCTCCCATCTATATTTTCAAATTCAGATTCTAGGTGGAGACCTGGAATTACAGTACAGTAGTTATAGTATAGAACAAAGTTATAATACAAAAGTAGACCATTTAGCCCAACTGATCCATGTTGCTAGTTTTGCACCACACAAGCCCATTGCCATTCCAACTGCTCCTCTCCTCTGCTTTTACCCAGCTTTTTAAATGTTTCTAATTGCTCACTGAGTGAGAAGGATCTTGTTTCCCACATTAGCCTTGATTTCACATCGCTTTAAATCTAAGCTCCCTCGTTCTACTTTCTTTTATGAGTGGGAACAGCTTCAGTCTTTATCCAGGAGTAAATTACTTCTGGAATCTAAACTGAAAACAAAGAATGCTGAGATCACAGTGTATCAGGCAGCATCCGTGGAGAGAGAGCAAGCGAACGATTCGAGTCTAGGTGGCTCTTCATCAGACATCATTATCATTAGTGGGCAGCACGGTGGCACAGTGGTTAGCACTGCTGCCTCACAGCACCTGAGACCCGGGTTCAATTCCCGCCTCAGGTGACTGACTGTGTGGAGTTTGTACGTTCTCCCCGTGTCTGCGTGGGTTTCCTCCGGATCAGTTGGGCTAAATGGTCTACTTTTGTATTATAACTTTGTTCTATACTATAACTACTGTACTGTAATTCCAGGTCTCCACCTAGAATCTGAATTTGAAAATATAGATGGGAGGGATCAGGCAAGAAAGCTTGGGATATAGGGACAGTACTTGATGGAATATAGTGAAAATGTCACAAGGCCAGGAGTTCAGAACGCCCTGGGGACATAGGTTTGAATTCCACTGTGGCAGATGATGAAATTTCAACTAAAGAAAAATCTAGAACAAACAGCTAGCCACATGTAACCACTGTCTATTTTTCCTCCCACAGTCCAAAGATGTGCAGGTCAGGTGAATTGGCCATGCTAAATTGCCCGTAGTGTTAGGTAAGGGGTAGGGGTATGGGTGGGTTGCGCTTCGGCGGGTCGGTGTGGACTTGTTGGGCCGAAGGGCCTGTTTCCACACTGTAATGTAATCTAGACTCGAAGCTTTAGCTCTCTACATGGATGCTGCCTGACCCGCTGTGATCTCCAGCACTTTTTGTTTGCAGTTCAATCTCTATGCAGCCCACTCAATATCTTGGAAACCTCAATCAGATCTCCTCTCTTCTCTCCAAGGAGAACAGTCTCAACTTCTTCAATCTAGCCTCAGAACTGAAGTTTATCTTTCCTGGAATCATTCTTTGCAAGTTGCTTCAGTGCACAATGAGTTCCGCACCCTCTGTTTTTTCCCACAAAAAAACCTGCCCTTTCCTTTGGAGTGTTATAAATATTTACATATTTTAATAGCTACCCATGTAAAGCACACCAAAAAATGCTAAGGCTGCAAACTTTCACAAGGAAATCAAGGGGTGGTTCTGATCTTCACTGCAACTGTCAAAACCTGGAGCTTTATCCCTTGCTTTCTTCCTCACTGGCAGTTTCTTTCAGTAAAGATTTAAAACTGCATCTGGTTAACAAGATGCTGCCTGGATTTGCTTCGGCTTCCCTTCGGTGGCACCAGGAATTATGGAAACATAGAAAATGGGAACAGGAGTAGGCCATTCAGCCCTTCGAGCCTGTATCATCATTCAATACAATTGTGGCTAATCGTGCAATCTCCTGCTTTCTCTCCATACTCCCATGATCTCTTTAGCTGCAAGGGCAATGTCCAGCTCCCTCTTGAATATATCGAACGGACTGACCCCAACAGCTTCCTGTGGGAGAGAATTCACAACTCTCTGAGTGAAGAAAGTCTTCCTCATCTCAGTCCTGAATGGCATAGTCCCTTATTCTTAGATTGTAATGTCCAAAAGATGTTTAAAGACACACTGTGGAGTGAGTTTTCCCTTCTATAGTAACCCTAAATCCCATCCCTGTTCATTAACTCCAATTTGTTTCATTTATATACAAACGTTTGGATGTAAGTTCACTGCATTTGGCTGTGAATGTGCTTCTAGAATAAAATACCATTATCTACAACATTTAGGGAGACTTGGTCTCTCTCTGCCTTAAGGGGAGAAATCTAGCTTTTTCTCAGTATTCCCTCTAGTCATGGCAAGTGTCAGATCGACTCTATAAAGAGGGTCCCACATATTTGCAATGATCTGATTGTTCTAACTCTCTCAGTTAGCCACAATCAATGAGAACAGTGTGGAACAATAACAAAAGGGTAAACAATGGCTCATTGTAGGACTATAAGAAAAAGAAACAGGAATAAGCCATTCAGCCCCTCAAGCCTGCCCGGTCATGGCTGATCTGATATCCCTCACATTCACTTTCCTGCCCTTTCCCCATAACCTTTGCTTCTCCAACTGATTAAGAATCTATCTATCTCAACCTTAAATATACACAAGGAGCCTAACCCGCACAGCTCTCTGTGGCAAGGAGTTCCAAAGACTCACAACCTTCACAGAGAAGGGATTTCTCCTCATCTCCATCTTAAATTGTTGCCCCCTTACTCTGAGACCATGTCCTCTGGCCCAAGTTTCTCTCCTGAGGGGAAACATCCCCTCAGCATTTACCTTGTCCAACCCCTTAACAATCACAAATGTCTGAATGAGATCACCTTTCATTCATCTAAACTCCAGTGAATACAGTCCCAATCCGTTTAATCTTTGCTCAGAAGATAATCCCTCTATAATCGGGATCAGACTCTTTTCAACTCTGATTCTCCAGCATCTGCAGTCCTCACTTTCTTATTTAATAGGGATCATCCTGGTGAACCTTCTCTGAACTGCCTCCAATGAAATAATATCTTTTCTTAAATAAGTGGTCCAAAACTGCTCACAGTGCTCCAGATGTGGTCTCACCAGCACCTTGTACAGTTGCTTCCACACTTCCTTCAAGTAAGGGGCAACATTCCATGACCCTTCCTGATTACCTGCCCCCTCTGTGTGCTAGCTTTCTGTGTACAAGTCCCCCCAAGTCCCTTTGTTTTGCAGCTTTCTGCAGTTACTCTCCAGTTAAACATATCACTTTCTAAAGTTGTCCCAAAGTGCTTTGCAACCGATAAAAAACTTAGGACATTTTATTCAGCCCTGTATTGTCAAGATAAAAATATCAATCCAAGGCTCAATAACGCAAGCTGGAGGAACAACACCTAATCTTCTGCATAGGAATCTTACAGCCTTCAGACGCAACAATGAATTCAATAATTTCAATTATGAATACCCTTTTCCATTATCTAACCCCACTCCCCACACCCCAGTCCATCATGTAATGGGTTGCTTTTCAACTACTCATACAGCCCACTACCAACTACCTAGCTTCTCTTCTTCCCTGGTTTACCACCAGCAATCTCTTTGTCTGCCTATCTTCTTTTCTGTGTCTGTGGGTCCGCTTTCCACCAACTCACTCACCCCTTTTGTCACCCTCCCACTCCATTATTCTGCTATTACCTTTGGTTTCAAAGAATAACTTCACCTTGTTGATAGTATTTCCAACTTCCGAGGTTTTTGTGATAGATTTTATCATTTTTATGTTGACATGTAACTTGTTTGCTGTCTGGACCATATTAGAATAATTTTGATGGAACCAATATCAAAACATTCCTTCCGACTTGTATGGACATTGTCGGGATTAGACCTAAAAGTCAGGGGGTGTGTATCACCAAGGGCTCAATCACTACTGCCCATTTTCTTACTATTGTCCAAAATTATATCCAATATCCGTAGCAAAGATCAAATCCAATAGCATTTTTAATGGGACTAAAAGTTATGGCAGTCAATGGCAATCTGGTATAAAAACAGAAAATGATAGGAACACTCTGCAGGTTTCTTTGGAGATTGAAACTCTGTTATCGATCCAGTTCAGCCCTGAACTTTCCAACACCCCACGCCCACTCCACCAACACCGTCAGAGAGACCCCCCATTATCAGCACCAAAACCTGTCCATTGTGTCTGTACCAATACTTTCACGCCTCAACCCAATTAACTCCCTGTTCTTTGTTTTACTCACAGCTCTACCTAAGTTTTCCCGTTTTAATTATGCAATCCATTCCCTTTTGAACCTTACTGTCAAATTTGCATTCGAGATCACAGCAACCAGATGCAAAGAACAATACAGCACAGGAACAGGCCCTTCAACCCTCCAAGCAGCACCGACACAAGAAAGACAGTGAGTAAATTTCAGGAGGAGTTAGACAGATTTTTAGTTGGGAATGGGTTGAAGAGATTTAGGGAGAAGGGAGGGAAATGGGGGTGAGGACAATATCAGCCATGATGGAATAGCGAAGCAGATTCGATGGGCCGAATGGTATATTTTGCTCCTGTATCTCTTGAACGTATGAATTGAAACAGAACTCATCAATACAGAGACTCTGTGTGATAAAGCACAAACAGAAGTGGTAGCAGTGGGGTACGAGCCCACGGGTCTGTAGGTAATTGAGGTTCCTCATCCTTGGCCCCATTCTAATGAATCTCCTCTTTACGCTCACCAAGACTTCAACATTCTTGATAAGTTTTGAAATTTTTTAAAAAACTGCAAACAAACAGGAATCTGAGGGAAGTCTGGCTTTAAACCCCTCATTCACTCTGTAACTTTCAAAAGGTCGTTTGGCTTTGTGAATGTGAATCCCACAGGCCTCATGGAATGAAGTGTTGCCAGTGAATTTAAAGTTCGACAAATATATACTTGAGGTTTTCAGAAAAATGGGTTATGACTGTGGTTTCCTGCCAGCAACATTAATATTCTCCTCAACTCTGCTCAAAGTTCTGACTCATGCTGTGGGACATTTCTATGGTCACTGGCCATGTTCCAGTTCCTCTTCCATTCCAAAATTTGTTTGCTTCCACGCACTGAGTGTTCGGAAGTCTATTCACATCCAGAAAAATCACTGGATACTGTTTGGTTCAGCTGCTCTCCTAGCCCACTGTAATTTCCTTGCTCTGGAGGTAAGGCTGAAGCTGGGATTTTACTGCCCATTCCTATTTGTCTGGTTTGAGACTGGTCACTTCAGAGGGTAATTGAAAGACAGGAGTCACAAGGGGAGACAGGTTCCCTTATAAATCGGAACAACTAGTGACGCAGTTGATGTTCTACAACACCTTTGATCTGTCCTCATGGTAATGAGCTGGTCATAAGGTTAGGGGCACAAGATTCTGTCCCACAGTTCAGACAGGTTCTTAACTTCAGCTCCAACTATTTCTTCTGATAGCGAGTGACCCGCATGGTTTCTTCCTTACCAACGTGTCCTTTTCTGACTCTGGCATTTCTGCAAAAGTCCAGTGGTTTCTTGTTGCCTCCTCTAGATGGCGATAGTGAGGGAGGACATTGAACTGGGGAAGTAGCTCAAAGCTGTAGAAGGCGTTTGGTATGCTTTCCTTTATTGGTCAGAGTATTGAGTACAGGAGTTGGAAGGTCATGTTGCGGCTGTACAGGACATTGGTTAGGCCAATGTTGGAATATTGCGTGCAATTCTGGTCTCCTTCCTATCAAAAAGATGTTGTGAAACTTGAAAGGGTTCAAAAAAGATTTACAAGGATGTTGCCGGGGTTGGAGGATTTGAGCGACAGGGAGAGGCTGAGCAGGCTGGGGCTGTTTTCCCTAGAGCATCGGAGGCGGAGGGGTGACCTTATAGAGGTTTATAAAATTATGAGGAGCATGGATAGGATAAATAGGCAAAGTCTTTTCCCTGGGGTCGGGGAGTCCAGAACTTGAGGGCATAGGTTAAGGGTGAGAGGGGAAAGATATAAAAGAGACCTAAGGGGCAACTTTTTCACACAGAGGGTGGTACGTGTGTGGAATGAGCTGCCAGAGGATGTGGTGGAGGCTGGTAGAATTGCAACATTTAAGAGGCATTTGGATGGGTATATGAATAGGAAGGATTTGGAGGGATATGGGCCAGTTGCTGGCAGGTGGGACTAGTTTGGATTGGGATATCTGCTCGGCATGGACGGGTTGGACTGAAGGGTCTGTTTCCATGCTGTACATCTCTATGACTCTATGACTCTCTGGAGGAATGGGTCAGGCTAAGGTCCATTGGAAACACAGATAGAGAGAAAGAATTCCCAACCAAGGTATGAATTGTAATGCAATGTAAATATTCTGCAGTCCTAGTTTCAGCTTTAATTTCTCCTAGTATTTTTAAAAACCTAATACCACTGAAATAAAGAATTCTGCTTCATTATCTTCCGGTCATTTGTTATAGACCAGACCGAACCCCCCTCGAAATATCCTCAGAAGATAGCCTCAACTTGAATTTTTTTTATTTTACAGGTAAGTAAAAGGCGTTGTGTTCCAGATGCAATTCAATTGGTCAAACTATTGGACTTTAAGTAAAACACACTTTATTTTCACACTGTATTTAAAATACAGGCAAAATAAAGATAAAAGAAGAGAAATGGCTCAATTGTAATTCTATCGAAATGTTCAACAAAATATATATATATTAACTACCACTGATTAACTGTTCCAATATAATAATATCCCATAAACGCACCCTTGATAAAGGCAAATTCAATAAATTAGATTGTCTCACAGGTGATTCTCCAGTCCAGGAGGAAAAACATCAAGAGAAAACTCTGAGAGAGAGTAGTAGGGAGAGGTGTACCGCAGCTTCCAAACCCCGCTTTAGACCACAGCAACAACTGCAAATGAAAAACTAAAGCTGAAAATCCTGCCTGTGTGAGAGTTTGACCCCACCCATACAGGCTTCTTCTATTGTTCTAACCTTAGAGAAAAATTCCTAAGACCTCCCAGACTGTTTACTCTGGTGGCTCTGAGTAGACTGCTTGTCACCTCTCTCTCAATCTTTCTTCACAAAAAAAACCCTCAGGACTAAAATACACCCCTTAAAGCTACAGTATTGTCACAGATCTGAATGCTTAAATCTCTTGTACATTTAAACCACTACACCATTGTTTGTTATACATCTCTCCAGTACAGAAAGTTCCATTCTTTCTTCACTATCTTTCCACAATAACATTGTTACAACACACTATACATCATGATCTTGTCCCTATATACATTGTCACTACGCTGCAATAATTATGTTTACTGTTTAACCATCTTTTCCTTTCCAGGTATATTTTGCAATGCGCTTTAACTCTCGAAATGTTATGCTCAGAATTCGTGGGTTACTAGTCCAAGTTAAATTGCTAATCCAGTACCATAACCATTATCTGTACTGTGACAGTGAAACTGAAACTAACTGATGGCCCATGTCAGCATTGAGGGGAGGTAAAAGCCTCGTGATAATATCACTGGGGTATTAATCCAGAGGCCAAGGGGATGCTCTGGGGTCGTGAGTTTGAAACCTGCCATGGCAGATTGTGGAATTTGAATTCAATAAAAATCCAGAATTAGATGTCTAATGATGACCATGAATCCATTGTTAATTGTTGCTAAAAAAAAAGACCCGTCTGGCTCACTAATGCCCATCTGGTCTACATGCGACTCCAGACCCACAACAATGCGATGAACTCTCATCTGCCCACTGGGCAATTAGGTATGGGTAATAAATGCTGACCTAGTCAGTGGCACTCATCCATCCTGTGAATGAGATATGAATGAATCAAAAGCAGAGACACAAGATCTACAAATGATTAGTCGTCTCTGACTTACAGTAATAACAGTGCGGTTTCATCATGGATTAAATCCTCAAAATGGGACCATGTATTCAGTATCTTTTTAATTTGGTGATCCTGTATGAGAATTGCTGATGAGAAATTAAAACTCTTTTACACAGTTTAACTCTGCTGCTGAAGTGGATTAAAAGCATTTTTTTTGTTCACAAGGTTAGGACATTGTTGGCAAGGCTATCATTTATTGCCAATCGCTAATTGCCCAGAGGACAGTTAATGAGTATACTTTTAATTCATTCGTGAGACATGAGCATTGCTGTCTGGGTCAGCATTTATTGCCTGTCCCTAGTTGTCCTGGAGAAGGTGGAGATGAACTATCTCTCTTGAACGACTGCAATGTGTATGCAGAAGATGCTATTATCCTGCTGTTAGATATAGATTTTGACCCAGGGATAAACAAGGTAGCTCCAACTCAGGGTAGTTGAGGCTTAAAGGGGAGTTGAAAATGATGATGATCCCATGTGTTTATCTTACGATGTTGTCATGTAATCCCTTTAAGTACTTGTGCTTAAACGCAGGCTTTGCAAGAGAGGCATAAAAAATTCATGCAGGGTTGAAGAAACTTGCCTTAGTTATCAAGTTATGTTGTAATATCAGTTTGTGTGAAAGGTTTGTGGGTGTAAATGATAACAAACTGCTGCAATACTATTTAACGATGTTTTTTCAGTGAGTTATCACTTCTGGAGGGGCATTAGTTTAACTGCTTAGGTTCATGGCTTTACAGCTGGAAAGTCTAGCGCTTAAATAATACTTGATTTATTGTTCAACCATCCGTAGTGAGAATGATCTGCGATCCTTGGATACACAATAAAATGGGCTTTTGAGTGATCGTGAGATGCTCGAGGATTTCCACTCCCTATCACAGTTCAAACAACATTATAGTGCTCTATTACAGTGTGACTAATAGCTGAGGAGATCGCAGAGGGATGAACGCCAGGTAATTAGGATGCTATAAGGCAATAGCCAAGAGATTCATGAGGGGCCCTGGTGCTGATGTTTGATCCAAGCCTCCAGAGAAAGTTACTCTGAACACAATATAACAATCTCATGTTTCTTTTCCCCAATGCCAAGTCACTCGCTGCTGCTCTAGTTTCACAGTTCCCAAAGGTTTGAAAACGTGCAGGAAATTCCTGGAATATGAAAGAGACAATTTAGTGGAGTCGATAAAGGGAAACTATTCCTGATGGATGGAGAGTCCGGAACAAGGTGGGGGGAGGGCATAACTTGAGATTACCCCCAGTCCATTTGGAGATGATGTCAAGAAGCAGTTCTCCGCAAAAAGGGGGGAGTGGGAGCCTGAAACCCTCTCACCCAGCAAGCTGTTGAGGCTGGATACAATTGTAAGACTGAGATTTATGTTGAGTGTGTGTTAGTGGTAAAGAGTTATTGATCAAGCTGCCTTGGTTCTATCGAGATACCAGGGGTCGAAGTGAATAGTAGAAGGGGCAGGATAGTTGAACAGCTTCCTCCTGTTTTAACAATCCCACAAGGCGCAGAGATAATGATGGGGGTGTTGGGGGAGGGATGAGAATTTACAAGAGAGCACAGACACAGGATCTGTTTCAACCCAAGCAAAGGGGTAAGTGGAGATCAGTTGACAGTCGCTGTGCTGACAAGATGAACTAATAACCCCTCTTTCCTACTAATGGTCCGGCCCTCAGGCTAGATGCTTAGAAAATACAGATTGTGGGAAGTGCTGACTGGTAGGTCTGTTGTCAAAGAGAAAAGCAACCTCTCCACATGAGAGAGAAGACAAGGAATAAACTACAAAAAGCAACTGGAAATGAAACCAGTCTGGCATCTGGCCAGATAGATCCGAAAAAAACAAAAAAAAATCAAATGATAAATTACATTTTTTTGAAAGACGACAACTGGAGTGCAGGGAATTAAATTACAGGCAAAACATTGGTGTTGTTTCTTTTTCTTTTTGAGGGAGGCAGAAGTAGCCAGGAATCTCAGAATCATTTTCACTGTCGGGATGCCTAGTTCAAACTGTGCACCCGACCTTTCCCAGATATGTTTGATCTCTGAACCATAAAAGGAAGTTTGACGGCTATTATTTCAATGTAAACAGTGTTTAAACTCAATAGTCCAAACATTTTTATACTGAGCACGCGAGAAATAAGGAATGTATTTTCATATCAGTGACAGTCCTGAAGAAGAGTCATATCAGACCCAAAGCAGTCAGTTTCTTTGTCTCTCCACAGACATTGCCAGACCTGCTGAGTTTCTCCAGCATTCTCTGACTCTATTGTCATCTCATGCTTTTTCTGTTTTCACCTGTGAGAGTGACTGCATATATATCATCAAAAACTCTCGCCCCTGGGGGCCCTTTAAAAAGTAATTATTCCTGAGGTCTGGGAACCATTGACAAGGCTGTGCATTTACTGTCCAATCCACGTTTCCTTTCAGAATTCTGATGAGCAACGTCCTTGATCCTGCAATCCATGTGGCTTATGGACACCCTTTCCATCTTGGAGAGATCAGACTCCAGGCCTCATCCTGAACCTCCCCAACATCCCAAATGCCAGTCCACAACCAATTCAATTCACTCTGAGTAATATCAAGAAATGGCTGGAGGGAATGGATGCTGCAAAGGCTATGGGCCTTGACAACATTCTGGTAATAGTACAGTACTAGCCACATACCTATCCAAGCTGGTCCAGTACAGCTACAACACTGGCATCTGACAATATGGGAACTGGAGTCAAACATCTGTTGAATCTTTCAACACCACATTGATTAGATTAGATACCCTACAGTATGGAAACAGGCCCTTCAGCCCAACAAGTCCACACCGACCCTTCAAAGAGTTACCCACCCAGACCCATTCCCCTAGCCTATATTTATTCCTGAGTAATGCAGTTAACACTATGGGCAACTTAGCATGGCCAACTCACCTAACCTGCATATCTCTTGATTGTGGGAGGAAACCGGTGCACTCAGAGGAAACCCACACAGACATGGGGAGAATGTGCAAACTCCACACAGACATCGCCGAGGCTGGAATCGAACCCGGATCCCTGTCGCTGTGAGGCAGCAGTGCTAACCACTGAGCCACTGTGCTACCCATAGGAGCTCAGAACAGGAGCTCACGTAAGCATTCACAAGTCAGACACAAGTATCTTGCTGGAGGCAATGTCCACACCACAGTGACAGACCAGTGATTATCAAACCAACCTGATAAAATATCATCAACATTATGGGAGTAGAGACTTTAACAACAAACCACATATGATGGTACCACAAAAGGTGACTAAAAATGTGTCCAATGAGTTGTTTTAAGGTTCATATTAAAAGAGGAGTGAGAGCTAAAGAGTTGGAGATGATAGGGATGGAACTTCAGAGCTTTGTACCCAGGAGCTAAAGGTGTGAATGTTGAAATCTGAGATATAACACAAGCCAGAATTAGAGGAAAAGATTGAAGAGTTTTAGGGCGAAAAAGTTACAGAGAGAACAAAGAGGCGAGGCCATGGAGGGATTTGAATACAAAAGAGGGAAATTCAAAATTACTGCATTGTCAGAGTGGCCAAGAGGATAATGAATGAACAGGGCGTGGAGCGGTATGGGCGTCAGAACTCTGAAAGTAAAGTATCAAATAGAAGTTTTTAATAACTAGGTTTGCTGCTACAATCCTGAATGAATATTCCATTAACAAAGACATAACATTTTGAATGCATTAATTAATACATTAGTGCAATTGAATAACCGTTGAAAATATTTAATTGGCTATTGAGGTAATGATGGAATTCCAAAAGAGTCAGGGATTGCCTCGGAGATTTTTGAAGCGAAGCAAGCCTTACCTTGGACAAAGTAGGTGACTCTGTGCACCAGCCCATCACTTACACACATTCCACATGCTCACTGTC
>NC_057741.1:37146913-37163100 GCF_004010195.1 Chiloscyllium plagiosum
CTGTCACACATTCCACATGCTCATTGTCACACAGTCCACATGCTCACTGTCACACATTCCACATGCTCACTGTCACACAGTCCACATGCTCACTGTCACACATTCCAGCCACTGAGGAGATAATTTAGGAGATCATTTCTTGGACCTGAAATTGATTTGGAAGTTTGCAAGGTAATGGGCAATGGGCTTCGCTTAATCGAGCCAGTCTGATAAGATAATTGCATTTCCCTATGTGTCCCAGTTAACAGGCTTCTGCCAGGATGCTTCGTACTTCGGCTAACAAGAGAACAAGGCATATGTGTCACGTGGATTAAAACACTCTTTATGAATCTTCCATGAATATGCAGATCTGCTTTTATCATTCAACTGAGTTTTTAGGTGGGGCATGGAGATATGATACAGGGTTTGACCATTTTAAAGGAGTCAGTCTGTTGCTTAAGCTTTGTACAAAAGCAGAAGAGGGATGGACCCATCATTTCAAATGCAAATCAGTGAAGATTTATATAATTTACAAAGTAGCTAACTCATGCCTTGCATACCAAAATCAGACAGAGGCTGAACATTTTCTTCATTCTATAATGGGGCATGGGCAAGGCCAGTATTTATTGCCCATCCATAACTGCCCTTGAACAAAAACAGAAATTGCTGGAGAAACTCACCAGGTCTGGCAACATCCGTACAGAAAAATAACAGAGTTAACACTTTGAATTGTTTAGCGTCACTAAACCCAAAACGTTAACTTTGCTTTCTCTCCTCAGATGCTGCCAAAACTGCTGAGCTCCTCTATCAATTTCTGTTTTTGTTTCCAGCATCCACAGTTCTTTGTTCTATCTTAACTAATTGGCCTTGATTTGATTGGTCAGTGCGAACCCGATGTGGCAAATGGCCTGATTTCACATGGTAGGGGCTCTATATGATTGGTGTGACCAGCCATTTCAGATGGCAGTTAAGAGTCAAACACATTTGCTTTGGGTCTGGCATCACGTGTAAGTTAGACTGATAGATATCCTTCCCCAAAGGGTATCAGTGAACCAGATGGGTTTTCAAATTGTTACAATACTCCAGATGTATTATTCATTTAATTTATGACTTGCTGTCATAGTGGGGTTTGAACATGCGTCCCCATGGTAATAGCCCAAGTCTCTGGATTACTAGTCCACTAATGTTACCATTAAGCCACCCTGCCTCAAGCCTCCCACTTGCAGAGACATAGTACACACTCTCAGCCAGAAGTCACATGACACCAGGTTATAGTCCAACAGGTTCATTTGAAATCACAAGCTTTCAGGGGACCTGACCAAGGAGCAGTGCTCAGAAAGCTTGTGATTTCGCATAAACCTGTTGGACTATAATTTGGTGTTGTGTGACTTCTAATAATAAAGAAGAACAGGGTTGAATTTCCAGGACAATAGTCATCCCTCAGCCGGCACCATGAGAACTTCGCTGGCCACAAAGCACTTTGGAAAACCCAGTTTCACCATCGAGGCATTTTCCTTCTCTCCCAGTCCACACTCTCATCAGAATCCTGATCCGCCCTCAACATTCAAAGGCGCTCACTGAAATCAGGGGAGAGGAAATTAAGCAATTATTTTGTGTAAAATAGTTTCCCTTAGTATTTCACAATCTTAATCTCCAAGAGTCAGTAATTTATTGTCTTCCCATTGAACTCCATTTTAATTTCCTCCGTTTTCTATTAGAGTTGGAATACTCGAATGCTGGTTGAAATATTCGTTACAATCATGACACCAGTCACAGAATCTTTAATAAAAATCATTCAGTTTTGGGTTCAGAGATGATGAGAGAGCAGATAAACTCTCAACTGAAGAAAAGGCAAATGCAAATATGTTTCAGCCTCACAACTTATATAGAAAAAGGAAATATTCGCCTCAATTTGTATATGGCATACTTTGCTAAATAGAAAGAAATTAATAAAACCCAAAAAAGTTGCCATGATGTAGCTGATAATGTGGTGATACCTGTTCTAATGTCCCCTGAGAGTAGCGAGGAGGATTGATGATCAACATTGAGGGGGAATAGGCATATTCTTTCTCAGAAACACAGGGAAAATTCATTGATGAGGCCGACAAATGAGACAAATATCGCTCCCCAGCCTGGGAGAGACAACCATCACTGGGTCAAAATCCTGGAACTCCTGCACCTCAAATTCAGAAAACAACTCACCACTACCTTCCCGAGGGTGATTAGGGATAGGCAGTCAAAGCTTGTACCATCAGAGACATCCACATCTCGTAAATGAATAAGATTAGATTCCCTACAATATGGAAACAGGCCTTTGGCCCAACAAGTCGACACCAACCCTCCGAAGAGTAACCCACCCAGACCCGTTCCCTTGCATTTACTAAAGCACCTAACACTACGGGCAATTTTTAGCATGGTCAATTCACCTGACTTGCACATCTTTGGATTGTGGGAGGAAACTGGAGCACCCAGAGGAAACCCACGCAGACACGGGGAGAACGTGCAAACTCCACACAGTCGCCCAAGGTGGGAATCATACCCAAGTCCCTAGTGCTGTGAGGCTGCAGTGCTAACCACTGAACCATTGTACCGCCCATAAATTATAGACAAAGACAGAATGTGAGAGCCATTTCTACACCCCAACCCTGTTCCTCAGCCAACATCTCTATCTCAGGCTTGCTGCAGTGCTCTAGTGAAGCTCAGCGCAAACTGGAAGAACAGCATCTCATCTTCTACTTGGGAACTCTATAGCCTTATGGACCCAATACAAAACAACCTCAGGTCTTTTCTCTTGTATATGGGATTTCAAGACTAGGGGACATATTTTTAAGATGAGATTAGAAAGATTTAAAAAAAACATGGGGGCAACTTTTTTACCTAGAGAATGGTTCATGTATGGAATGAACTTCCAGAGGAAGTGGTGAATGTGGGTATAGTTACAACACTTGAAAGACATTTGGATATGTTCATGAACAAGAAACATTTGGAGGGATATAAGCTAATCGCAGGCAGGTGGGTTAGGGTTAGGATTGTGTTCGGCATGGACTGGTTGGACCGAAGAGTCTGTTTCCATGCTGTATGACGCTATAACTTCTATATCTATTACTTAGCCGAACATCAATTATCCGAATTTTGGATTATCCGAACAAGATTTCAAAGTCCCCTAAATAATTCCTTTGTTTCCGATCAGATCAATTATCCGAACGATCAGTTATCCAAATAAAATACTCCCTTCGGATAATCAAGGTTGTTCTGTATTGAATTCAAAATCTTTAGGGTTTGAAACACCTTCTCCCATATCCTTACCCCAATCCCCCACACACCAGGCCTTGTTATCACATAGTCTGCTATTATATACCATACATCTTTAGCCACTAATTCTCAATTAATAGCTATTCATTCATCCAGGCTGATCATTATCCACGTCTTTGTCTGTCTAACTGTTCTCTTTTTTAGGTTCTCTCCCTGCCTATTGTTTACTCCATACACCCTCCCCCCACCCTATTATCCTCATAAAAAACCAACATTTTCCTAGCTACCATCAGATCTGAGGAAGGGTCACTGAAGCGTTAACTCTGATTTCTCTCCACAGATGCTGCCAGACTTGCTGGGGTTTTCCAGCCACTTCTGGTTTAGTTTCTGATTTCCAGCATCTGCAGTTGTTTCAGGTTTTGTTTAGAATCTGTGCGGAGCTGGCCCTTCAATCTCAGGGTGCCATCTCTCCTGTTCCTGCTGCTCCTCAAAAGACACGGTCAACACTTGGAGGCTCAGCATGGGGAGGAGACAGGGAGCCCACAATTGGAGGAATTGTCCTGGTCAGTCAGGCATCACATGACATCCTCCTGGAGTCCACAAAGAATGCGAACATGATGAAAGAGGACAGTGTCTCCCGTGACAGTAAGGCTGGAGGAGAGACAGAGGAGTCATCACCCAACCTGCAGGGGCACTGAGCAAAATACACGAGAGTGCCTCTCATCTGACTCAGCGCCTTCAGGTGGGACCCAGGTCACTTTCTGACTAGGGCAGAGATTGGAACTTATAGATCAGCTTCATTATACAGGCCACTTACAAAGGACAGCCAGGAAGGATGTTCTGTGGCATCCAGAATCAGAGGTCACAGTCTAAGGAAACAGACATTTGGGATTAGGATGAGGAGAAATGTCTTCACCCAGGGAGCAGGGAGCCTGTGGAATTCTCTGTCACAGAACACAGTCAAGGCCAAAACATTGAATGTTTTCAAGAAAGAGTTAGATATAGTTCTTAGGGCTAAAGGGATCAAAGTGGAGAGAGGGTGAAAAGGATACTGTGTTGGATGGTCAGCCATGATCATATTGAATGGTGGAGCAGCCCCAAAGGGCCGAATGGCCTACTCCTGCCACTATTTTCCACGTTTCTAGGACACTTGGTCTACCTGATCACGTGATCTGGCTTGAATCTCCTGAAGGGGTTAGAGAGTAATTATTGGCCATATTTTCCTCCTGTACCTCCTGCCTCTCCCACAGGATAGAATGGGCGAAGGGGAGGAAAGAAGTTGGCAGATGCGTCAAGCTGTGGATCGTGTCAGGAATCTTGAGTGTGAGACAGATCATTCCCTGTCATCAGTTTTGATGAAAGAGAATTGGAAATTCGGACACTTGGCAGCTCCGGTTTGATAAATCTGCTGAAGAAAGCTCATCCTTCATCTACCAAGGAACTACTTGACAACAAAAACATAAATTGCTGGAGAAACTCAGCAGGTCTGGCAGAATCTATGGAAAGAGAAACAAAGTTAACATTTCAAGTCCGGTATAACTCTACTTCAGAACGAATGAAGGGTCACTGGACCCAAACATTAACTTTGTTTCTCTGTACAGATGCTGCTGGACCTGCTGAGTTTCTCCAGCAGTTTCTGTTTATGTTTCAGATTCTCAGCATCCTCCAGTCTCGGGATTTATTTTGCTCTTTTTATATGAAGGTCAAAGCCAGTGAGGGACTTCTTGTGGTGATTAGCTGCTAACCTCCAGCAACCCACAGTAACCCACATCACAGTCAATCCTCCAAGCTTCCTGCTCTCACTGCTGAATTGCAATCCCACTGACAGCCAAAACAAAACATTACCCAGAGGGGAAACCCAATTTTTAAAAAATCCTGTAATACTTGGAAATGAATGTAGTGGTCTCACTGGAACTCTACTTTGAAGTAAACATGATGAATCAGACAGTATGTTTCATTCGCAATGTTTTTTTTCTAAGGATCTTGACAACTTACACCAGGAGCAAGGTGGTATCACTGACATCCTAATTGTGTGCCTGTTGTTGCTACCTAGAAGCACAGAATGCTTACAGTGTGGAAGCAGGCCATTCAGCCCACTGAGTCCACACCGACCCTCCGAAGAGCATCTCATCCAGACCCACCCCCATCCTATCCCTATAACCCTGCATTTCCCATGGCTAACACACTTAGCCTGCACATCCCTGGACATTATGGGACATGGCTAATCCATGCGAACCTGCACAGTTTGGACAATGGGAGGAAACCGGAGCACCCGGAAGAACACCATGCCTCTCACGCATTACCACGTTCCACCTCTGCTCAGCACCTTCCTCACTGCTTTCCTTCTCACTTCATTCACCATCCAGGGAGTGGGGCGATGAGTGAGATGGTGGCTGAGGTAGCAATAGCTGAGGGGTTGGAGGGAGCTGCTTAGCTGGACAGCTGGCTTGCCACACAGTGACGCCAAGAGTATGGGATCAATTCCTGTATCGGTGAAGGTTACCCTTAAGGATCCCAACTTCTCAACCTCGCCCCTCACCTGAGGTCTGGCTACCTTCAGTTTAAACTCACACCAGTTTTCTCTCCATAGTGAGAACGTGGGACTATGGGATGGTAAGATGGACAACAAATGGGGCCTCAAGATAGGAAGATAATAATGAAAGGACTGAGATTTTTAGCAAGGGAATAAGACTTAAAGCTGTAGCCAGTATAAAACATGAGCAAACTTCACTCTGATCTCTTATGATGAGAAGGAAGGTGACAAAAAATGTCAAAAACTGTAAGCAGTAATTTAGTCATATTATTTTTCTAAAATATATAAAAATACACTCATATAATATCTCTGAGTCAAAGCACAACATTATAGCCAGTGGAGTTTCAGGGAATTGCTAAGCTATAGAAAGTACAATGGTTGGTACCAAATACAGCCCATTAAAAAAATGCCAATGTCAGTCTTTCCATTGGTCTGCCTTGGCTATGAGGTTGCCAGGTGTAGCTGGATATAAAACAGAAACTGAAAATGCTGGAGAAGCTCTGGCAACATCTGTGGAGGGAGAAACAGAGTTAATGTTTCGAGAGCTGAATACAAAACATTAACTTTCCTTTCTCTCCATAAATGCTGCGAGACCTGCTGCCTTTCTCCAACAACTTCTGTCTTCGTTTCGGATTTCCTACATCCACATTTCTTTGTTTTATTCCAGTTGGATATATCCCTGAAGATTAAGTGATGTGGAGGTGCCGGACTGGGGTGGACAAGGTCAGAAGTCACACGACATCAGGTTTTAGGCCCTCAGGTTTATTTGAAGCTTTCAAAGCACTGCTGTTTTTCGGCAGATATCATGTGACTTCACTTCACCTGACAAAGGAGCAGTGCTCCGAAAGCTGGAGACTACAGCATGTAATTTCCTGCTACCACCTCCCCCTCCCTCATTCCCTCTAAATTGGTCACAAAACCACGCAACCTCCAACTCCCTCCCCCCCACCAAAGCCAATCAGAAATTATATTTACTACTCGCCACCCTGACTGGGGGACTTGTGACTGTTAGCTTCTTTTATTCTTGTGTCCAGTACATTCATAACTCCAGAACAAAAGAGTTCAAGGGAAGTTTTAAAATGAGAGACAGTTTTTGTTACAGCCCCTGTGTTTGTAGTTCTGGACTTGGCTTGTGGTGGTGTGTTCTGTGGATGAATCTTTAAGTTCTGGAGACATTTGGCCAAAACCTGCCAGGCTGACAAATCGCTTTGACTGTCACTCCAAAGCATGCAAATCAAAGCTACTCACAAACAGTTTCTGCAAATCCTGCATTCATTTTTTTGAAAAAAGCTACTGTTTCTGAGTTTCATTAAAGGATCTGCTTACAGCAATGAAAAATTGCCTTGCCGACCCCTAAGAAAGATGATACCTGTGTTTGCAATCTTGCTGCTGATTTCTCCTTGCTTCTATTTAATGCTAGTCTTTATGAAAGGGTTGGGATACACAAAGGAAGGGCTTGTGGCATGGAATTAATTTTTAATATTTTAAGTGCAATCTTATATGGCTCTACGTAAAGGATACAGTTTCTGTTTCGTGATACCTTGGCTCCTGTCTGTAAATCTTCGCTCGGAAACAATCAGTCGACTGTAATATCTTCGGTTGCTACTCCAAACCTTCTAATTGCAACCCCACAAAAGTATTCACCATAATCTACTTGTTTGCCTGTCTTTTCCACAACATGCAGCATTCTGAAGTGGTTTAACAAGGTAGACATGGGGAGCTTGTTTCTCCCTGGCTGTCTAGAAGAATCTGGAGTCTTGAACACAGAGATGGGGGCAACAGTCTCAGGATAAGGGGCCAATTGTTTAGGATTGAGATTGCAAGAAATTGCTTTATTCAAAAGGCTGTGACTATTTGAAATTGTCTGCCCCAGAGGGTTGTGAATGCTCTGTCAATTAACATAACTCAGTTTGGGAAGCCCTGTTAGGAAGCTCAGTGAATGAAATCTGGTGCTTATCTGTTCTAGCCTACACATGATTCCAAATTCATTGACTCCTAACTGCCCTCTGAAACACCATAGGAAGCTACTCAGTCACAGTGCAGCTGAAGTCATACTCAAGAAATTGTACCTTTCAGACCATGTCCCAGAGAACACCATTATCACCATCTCTGGGTATGTCCTCTCTCGTATAGAATCATAGAGATGTACAGCCTGGAAACAGACACTTCAGTCCAACTCGTCCATGCCAACCAGATTTCCTAACCTAATTTTATCCCATTTGTCAGCACTTGGCCCATATCCCAGTAAACCCTTCCTATTCATATACTCATCCAGATGCCTTTTAAATGTTGCAATTGTATCAGCCTCCACCACTTCCTCTGGCAGCTCATTCCATACATGCACCACTCTGAAAATGTTGCCCCTTAGGTCCATTTTAAATCTTTCCCCGCCCACCCTAAATCTGTCTTCTAGTTCTGGACTCCCCCACCCCAAGGAAAATACCTTGTCCGTTTACTCTATTCATGCCCCTCATGATGTTATAAACCTCTATAAGGTCACCCCTCAGCCTCTGATGCTGCAGGGAAAACAGTCCAAGCCTATTCAACCTCTGCCTATAGCTCAAATCATCCAACCCTGGCAACATCCTTGTAAATCTTTTCTAAACCCTTTCAAGTTTCACAATATCCTTCCGATAGAAAGGAGACTAGAGTTGAACAACAATTTAACTTCTCAGGAATAGAAAGGAAATAGGGAGAAGGATCAGGAAACAGGATAATAAGTCATGGTCATGTTGTATGGGGGAACAGTCTGAACAAGCTGTCTGATCTTCACCTGCTGTGATCTGGTATGATCTCATGCTCCCACTGGATCTGCACACTCCCCAGTTTTGGCTTTGAGAACTCCATATGTTAATCCTTGGGTAGCCATTCCCACAGCTACCTGGGCCACTAGCTCTCGATATTGTGCCCCCCATCCCATCCCCCAACAAGCCTCTCTCTGCTGCTCTCTCCATCATTGAAATTCTCCTCCAATCTTAACTCCTTGACAAAGCATTTGGTCACTCGCACTAATGTATCTGTAAGTGGTGTCAGAACATGCACGTTGAGACTGGAGTCATTTCGCTATATAAAGAGGCTGATCCCAGGTCAGGGTGATAATAAAATACTGAGAATTCTGACAATCTGAAACAAAAATCGAAAATGCTGGGTGTATGGTTCTGGGGACAGATCTTTGACTTAAAGCATTTCCCGTATTAAGGGGGACATGTTTGAGACAGACATGATTCTGGTGGATAGGAAGGATAGACAGGACAGAAACTGTATCTATTTCCCCTTGGCAGACATATCAGTGACCAGGGGCAGTGGATTTAAGGTAAGGATCGAGGTTTCGAGGGGATGTGAGGAAAGTTTTCTCACCCAGAGGGTGGTGGGAATCTAATATGTACTGCCTGGCAGGGTGGGAGAGGTGAAGGGCTTTTGTCTGAAGTGTCGATTCTCCTGCTCCTCGGATGCTGCCTGACCTCCTGTGCTTTTCCAGCACTGCACTCTTGACTCTGATCTGCAGTCCTCATTTTCTCCTGGGAGAGGTAGAAGTCCCCATAACATTTCAGAAGTATTTAGATGTGTGCTTGTGATACCAAAGCTGTTGGGCAAGTGCTGAGAAATGGGATGAGAGTGGTTAGGTGATTGTTTTTGACCAGTGCAGGCCACAATCAGTGAAGACTGGCGACAATATTTCATCCTCACGAACACTGGAGTCCCCCCAGGAGTGCGTACTCAGCCCCCTACTGTACTCACTGTATACTCATGACTGCATCGCCAAATACCAGACCAATGCCATTTACAAGTTCACTGATGACACCACCACTGTCGGTCGAATCTCAGATGGTGACAAAACAGACTACAGACCGGAGGTGGAAGACCTGGAAAAATGGTGCACTGAGAACAACCGAGCTCTTAATGCCGGCAAAACCAAGAAACTCATTATTGACTTTTGGTGAGATGTTACTCGTGTCCCCCTACACATTAACCGCACAGAGGTAGAACGAGTGGAGAGTGTCAAGCTCCTAGGAGTGGTCATCCACAACAAGCTTTCTTGGACTCTTCATGTGGACACACTGGTTACAAAGGCCCAACAATGTCTCTTCTTCCTCAGACAGCTGAGGAAATTTGGCATGACAGCGAATACCCTTGCCAATGTTTATAGGTGTGCCATTGAGAGCATTCTGTCTGGACATATCACTACCTGGTATGGCAACTGTACTATTCAAGATCGGAGACGGTTGCAGAGAGTGGTGAACCCGTCCCGGACAATTACAAAGGCCAACCTCCCATCTATAGAATCCGTCTACCAGGCCCGCTGTCAAGGAAAGGCCGCCAGCATTTTCAAAGACCCATCCCACCCTGGCAATATTTTTCTACACCTCTACCCTCGGGGAGAAGGTACAGAAAACTGAACACACACACCAGCCGGTTCTGAAACAATTTCTACCCTCGTGTTGTTAAAATACTGAATGGACTCACAAACTCTGAGCATTCGCCTGTACCTGTGTTTTTGTTTTTGCCGTTGTTTACCTATTATTTACTATCTATGCTACTTAACTCTGTGATCTCCTGTATTGCTCACAAAACAAAGCTTTTCACTGTGCCTCGGATTGCTCACAAAACAAAGCTTTTCACTGTGCCTCGGTACATGTGACAATAAATTCAATTCAATTCAATTCAATGGGCTGAAGCATCATTTCCTGTACTGTGCACCTCTATGATATGTTCACGTTGTTCCTTTCTCACTACAGAGACGCTCCCGGATCAGTGATGATTATTTTTTATCTATTCTATCATGGGAAATGAATATTACCAATAAGACTATGCATCCCTCATTGCCATCAAACTGAGTGGCTTGCTAGGCCATTTAAGATAGAGACCAAAAAACTGCAGATGCTGGAATCCAAAGTAGACAAACAGGAGGCTGGAAGAACGCAGAAAGCCAGGAGAACTGCACATTTTGAACGGCGGTTAAAAGTCAATCACATTGCTGTGGGTCTGTAGTTCCGTGTAGCCCAGACTGGGTAGGGACAGTAGAGGCATTGATAAGCCAGTTGGATTTTTACACGAATCATTGCGAGTTTCACAGCTCCCGTTACTCAGGCAAGGTTTAATTTGCACATTTCGCCAGGTTAATTTCCACCAGTTACCACAATGGGATTTGAATCTATAGAATCATACAGTACGGGATGGAAAAAAATCTGGAATTAAGAGTCTAACAATGACCATGAATTCATTGCCGATGGTTGGAAAAGTCCAATTGGTCCTTTAGGGAAGGAAACTACCACACTTGCCTGGTTTGGCCTACATGTGACTCCAGACCCACAGCAATGTGGTTGACTTTTAACTGCCCTCTGGGATGGGCAATAAATGCTGGTCCAGACAGAGTTGCAGATATCCTGTGGATTAATTTAAAAAAGGGCCCTCAGCCCTTCGAGTCTGTACTGTTATTGGCACTAATCCCACTTTTCCACACTAGGCCCACAGTTTATTGCCATAACAATTACCAGGGCTTTGCGATCATTAGTCCTGTGACATTGCACTATGCTTGTGCTTCCCCCCACTTACTGTTTGGAGTAGAATTGGGGGGGATTTAGCTTCGGCCACCCAGTCTGCAGGGAATAAACGCCCTCTCCCAGTTGGAGCCCTCCCAGAATTTCAAGAAAAAACAGGGTTCTTTAAACATTTAACCCTGCACCATCGCCCCTCACCTTGGCAAACACAAAACACACCAGGAAATATTTTTACTGAAGTAACGATGGAAAGTGGAATGAAAGACAAGTGAACAACACAGTCTTTGTGACAGTTTCCATTTGCTGCAACGATACTGAATGATGAACAAAAGATGAAAGTTTTTAAAAAAACAACAGATAAAGAAGTCTCGTGAATCTTTTGAAAGTGCTTTGAATATGTTGAAGATACTTTAACAGTAGAGCGTGTCAACAGCTGGATAATGAATATTCATCTGACACAAACTAGCTCATTTTAATTGTGTCCGGAAAAGCTGTGATTCTGGCATTCTGATAGTCCACAGTCGTGTTATAACCATTGTCTGATTTTACAACAAGGGTTCAACTCTTTCCACAGCAATGTTCTTATTAGAACATTATTCATTTTTATTAATGAATCAAATCTTCCTGGAAAGATGACAGTACGATTATACCAAATGCTGTTATTAATGAAAACTGAAAGAACTGCAGATGCTGTAAATCAGGAACAAAAACAGAAATTGCTGGAAAAGCTCGGCAGGTTTGGCAGCATCTGTGGAGAGAAATCAGAGTTAATGTCTCGGGTCCAGTGACCCTTCCTCAGAACTCAAAAAGTGCGGCGCTGGAAAAGCACAGCAGGTCAGGCAGCACCTGAGGAGCAGGAAAGTCGACATTGCAGGCACCAACCGTTCATCAGAAATGTTGCCTGACCTGCTGTGCTTTTCCAGCGCCACACTTTTTGACTGTGATCTCCATCATCTGTATCCCTCACTTTCTCCTTCCTCACAACTGTTAATTCATGCCTAAGTTTTCCAGCAATTGAAAGACTCAGAATCGTGGCAAGTCTATGGCATAGAAAGAGGCCACAGTGACCATTCGGAGACATGGTGCTGGTTGCAAATCTCCAGAACTCGCTACTTGCTTTAAACCTCTTGATGAATTGCTTTAAAGACACAAATATCCGCTTATCCTCATTCTTCCCATCACCTTACAGGATATGCTTGTTTTGTCCTGAATTTTATCGGGGTAGCAGAGACCTGTTCAAATTGGCAGCTTCTGTATGGACCAGCTCATTGTCACCAATCTCCTTTTTAAAGAAAACACATAATAACAGAACAACATGGTATTCACAAACAATGTAGGGAGGGTCATGGAATCCCTACAGCATGGAAATAGGCCATTCAGCCCACACTGACCCTCAGAGGAGCACAGCAGGTCAGGCAGCAGCATCCAAGGAACAGGAGAATCGACGTTTCGGGCATAAGCCCTTCTTCAGGAATGCCCGAAACGTCGATTCTCCTGTTCCTTGGATGCTGCCTGACCTGCTGCGCTTTTCCAGCAACACATTTTCAGCTCTGATCTCCAGCATCTGCAGTCCTCACTTTCTCCTCAGAGGATCACCCCACCCTTTTAAACCCACATTTCCCATGGCTAATCCACCTAACTTGCACATCTTTGGACTGTGGGAGGAAACCCCCACACTCATGGGGAGAATGTGCAAACTCCACACAGACAATCATCCAAAGGGAGAATTGAACCCAAACCCTGGTACCGTGAGGTAACAGTACTGAGCCACTGTGCCACACTTGAAAAGTAAGCTTGCAGATGACACAAAGATTGGTGAAGGAACGTGTTAGGTTTGAGGAAGATAAAAATGAATTGGTCAGATAGGCAGATCAGTGGCAGATGGAATTTAACCCTGACAAATGTGAAGTGATGCACTTTGGAAGAAGGAATAAGACAAGGGAATATTCAATGAGTGGCAATACAGCAGGAAGCTCAGAAGAACAGATGGGCCTTGGGGTGCTTGTCCACAGATCTCTGCTGGTGGAGGACAGGTTAATAGGGTAGTTAAGAGGGCACATGGGCAATTTGCCTTTATTAGTAATGGCACAGATTACAAGAGCAGGGTGGTTATGTTGGAGTTTCACAGAACCTTGGTTAAGCCACAGCTGGAGTACTGGGTACAGTTCTGGTCCCCATGCACAGCGATTACACTGGACGGGGTGCAGAGATGATTCACCAGAACGTTATCTGGGATGGAGCATCTCAACAATGGAGAGAGGCTGAATCAGCTTGGGTTGTTTCCTTTGGAGCAGGGAAGGCTGAGGGGGAACCTCAGAGAGGTGTATAAGATCATGAGGGGAATGGAGAGGTGGGGAGATAGAAAGCAGCGGTTCCCCTTCGACAAAGGGGTATAATTTTAAGGTGAAAGGCAGGGGATTTAGAGGGAATTTGAAGAAAAGCATCTTCACCCAGAGGATGGTGGGGGTCTGGAATGTACTGCCTGGGTGGGAGTTGAGATGGAAACCTCACAGCCTTTAAAAAAGTACCTGGATGAGCACTTGAAGTGTCATAACATTCAAGGCTACAGGTGTAGTGCAGGAAAGTGAGACCAGTGTAGCTAGTCCTGTATTTTGGAGGTACAGAATTGATGGACCAAAGAATCTCCATTGTATGGTTCAATGAAAGCATTAATCAGCCCATGGTAGTGATCTTCCTTGCTATGCTAAGTCAAAGGGTCTGCCTAATTATCTATGGTAGAAGAGGAACCACTGTAGAGTCTTTACAAGAAGTGGAATGTGTTTTATGTAAGTATAAATTATAGCAGTAGGTTTAAGTTATGGTAAACAAATGTGTGTGATCTTAACTACCAGAGCCAGACACGTCACGTGTATCTCCACCAGCACCTCATACACGCTGAACTGCTTCTCCACCCAGAGACTGTGTGGCAACATCACATTGGGTGGAGCTCAATGCAGATTGGCATTAACTCTTTCAGTGCCGATATCTCATATCTCCCAGGCACCACCTCTGGCATTCCATGAATGTTCTCACCCAATTGCCATGGCTATCAGAGGAGGACTGGTCACTGCTGGGGCTCCAGCTGACATTGTCATGTCACTGATACCACGGGTTATCAGGATTGGTAAGAGGCTCCAGTGAGGTAGTACTTCAGTTGGAGGTGGAGGTGGGGAGGTTGGTTATCTTCCCAAAGGACAGATTAGGTTCAAAAGGCCAAATGGTCTACTCTTGTTCCTAATTCGAACCTTAATATTCTCACACGCGTCCTTTCTTATTGCTAAGCATTTTGTTACTACAATAGATAGATCGCATGTATTAAAACAATTCTTGATAACACAAGAATTATCAGTTTGAATCGAATCTGTGATAAAACATGCAGCCTCTGGCATCATAAAGGTCATTTTGAAAAGCTGAATAATAAATCTTCTGATATCCGAAGAGTTAATTCTTTATATCCTGTGTAAATTTTCCCTCGAGCATCCTTTTGAATGAATTCCTTTTATAAGGTTTTTTTTTAAGGTTAATTACATTACTCTTTCTTCAGGCTAAGATGGTTTTCATGAAAAATAAATTCCTTGCCTAAAAATCTAGAGCAAATCAGCCAAGGCATCAATTTTTTTTTTTACAGATGAGAATTCCTAACACCCAGCACTCTCTGTATTGTGATATCGAAGGAGCTCAGTTGGCTGGACAGCTGGTTTGTGAAGCCAAAAGTGTAGGTTTCAATTTGTGCATCATCTGAGGTTACCCTGAAGGGCTGTGCTTCTCAACCTCTCCCCTCACCTGAGGCGTTTTGACCCTCAGGTCAAACCACCACCAGTCATCCCTCTCTCTCTCTCTCTCTCTCACGCTAATGCAAGAGTGGTGCTATGTTTCGGTCAGGCCAAAGTGACCTCACAATGCTGAGTTAGTGACAGACACAAGAACCAATGATTGAGTGACGCTGGCAGTTTAATTTGAGATCAGTTTTAAAACATCAGATTTCAGTTTCATGCCAACAGAAGAGTAACTCCATCCTGGTAGAACTGTCAGGGTTTTCAGTTGGAAAGAGCAGTTTTCAAGGTGACCTGGAGGTTGTACAATTTCCATGTTGGGAGAATATGTAGAAGTCTCCAAACTATCAAAACTAAAAACTGAAAGAAGCTTCAGACCTTCAGAACTGGAACAATATTTTAAAACTGTTTTGGCAGTACACAAGAAAAAAAAAGTGGGAAAAGTCAGTTATCGTAGGAATTAAGACAGGAGTGATATTTTTCTTGGATTGAATGACTGAAAAGGATGTTGCTTGAAAACAACTTGCTTTTGTTGTTTTCATTAAGATCTTTTTGAATTGACACATGTAAATATATATACTTAACTTTGTATATTTCCTTTTCTTTGTGTAATAAATTTGTACTTTGTGTTAAGGACCATTAGCAGCCTTGTGTAAACATGTTTCAGCAGCTAACCAACTGCAAAAATAAAAGGTCAATCAAGTCAGGTTTTAACTGGGTAAAAACCGAAAAACACCGCTAATGCTGTAAAACCGAAGTTGCTGGAAAACGTGCGCATGTGTGTGTGTCTGTGTGTGTGTCTGTGTGTGTCTGTGTGTGTGTCTGTGTGTCTGTGTGTGTGTCTGTCTGTGTCTGTCTGTGTGTCTGTGTGTGTCTGTGTGTGTGTGTGTGTGTGTCTGTGTGTGTGTGTGTGTGTGTCTGTGTGTGTGTCTGTGTGTCTGTGTGTGTGTCTGTCTGTGTCTGTCTGTGTGTCTGTGTGTGTCTGTGTGTGTGTGTGTGTGTGTCTGTGTGTGTGTGTGTGTGTGTCTGTGTGTGTGTCTGTGTGTCTGTGTGTGTGTCTGTCTGTGTCTGTCTGTGTGTCTGTGTGTGTCTGTGTGTGTGTGTGTGTGTGTCTGTGTGTGTGTGTGTGTGTGTCTGTGTGTGTGTCTGTGT
>NC_057741.1:37163655-37205985 GCF_004010195.1 Chiloscyllium plagiosum
TGTGTGTGTGCGTCTGTCTGTCTGTTTGTGTGCGTGTGTGTGTCTGTGTCTGTCTGTGTGTGTGTGCGTCTGTCTGTCTGTCTGTGTGTGTGTGTCTGTGTCTGTCTGTGTGTGTGTGCGTCTGTCTGTCTGTTTGTCTATGTGTGTGTGTGTGTGTTCTGAGTTCCTGGGAAGCATGTCTCTATCATATCAAATCTAAGGGATGCATGAGGAAAGGTATGTTTTATTAAAACACTTCTCATCAACTAACCTTCTACTGATAAAGAAAAACACACTGGTGTTTTGTTTTATTTAGGTCACAAAGATGTCCCAATCCAGGGTTAATTCTATCTCTGTCAGATACATTCTGGGTTTCTTTTATTGACAGAAGCATGCAGCTTCACATTATTAATCAACTCATTACTGACTTTTGGCGGGATGTTACTCATGCCCCTCTATACATTAACAGCGCAGAGGTGGAATAAGTGGAGAGTGTCAAGCTCCTGGGAGTGGTCATCCACAACAAGCTTTCTTGGACTCTTCATGTGGACACACTGGTTACAAAGGCCCAACAATATCTCTTCTTCCTCAGACAGCTGAGGAAATTTGGCATGATGGCAAACACCCTTGCCAACTTTTATAGGTGTGCCATCGAGAGCATTCTGTCTGGACATACCACTACCTGGTGTGGCAACTGTACCATTCAAGATCGGAGACAGTTAAATAGGATGGTGAACTCGGCCCGGACAATCACAAAGGCCAACCTCCCATCTATAGAATCCATCTATCACGTCCACTGTCAAGGAAAGGCCGCCAGCATTCTCATAGATCCATCCCACCCTGGCAATATTTTTCTACAACCTCTACCATCAGGGAGAAGGTACAGAAACCTGAACACACGCACCAGCCGGTTTCAAAACAGTTTCTACCCTACTGTTGTTAGAACACTGAATGGACTTACAAACTCTTAACATTCGCCTGTATCTGTGTTTTTGTTTTTGCTGCTGTTTACCTATTATTTACTATCAATGCTACTTAACTCTGTGATCTGCCTGTATTGCTCGCAAGACAAAGCTTTTCACTGTGCCTCGGTACATGTGACAATAAATTCAATTCAATTCAATTCAATTCAGCTGATTGTTACAGTGAGGTGTTCCTTTTCAAATCTTACTCTGTACCGTGACATCTGCAGAGCAGGGATGCAGGTCATACGTCACTGATCATGTCACTGTGTTCCTATCCCCACCCACCATCACCCCCTGCTCTCCCAGCAGATGTCAG
Source organism: Chiloscyllium plagiosum (assembly GCF_004010195.1). NCBI lineage: Eukaryota > Metazoa > Chordata > Chondrichthyes > Orectolobiformes > Hemiscylliidae > Chiloscyllium > Chiloscyllium plagiosum. Next base: position 37,164,916 of record NC_057741.1, read on the forward strand.
GAGCAGTCCTTTTTCTCCACCTTCATCTGTTCCCAGCAGTCACCCTTTGGACAACAGGTTCTGAAACTACTGAGGGAGTCCCTTTGATTAGTTGCCCTCACTGTCACTACTCAGGAACACTGGGATGGTTCAGGATGCTCCACAGTGCAAACAAACCCCCTGCAGCCATTGGTCCTTCAGACGGACTGGATTGATCAAGCCATGTTTGGTCTCTCTCCTTGCATCCCATTTCTGTCTTGATGCCATCAGCAGATGGGGATGGTGTCAGGGGGTGGGGGGAGGTCTTTGCCTGCTCAGAGGCACAATATGAAAAGAGGGTAGCATTCCCTGTAAAAACTATGACAGATTGATAAGATGCTATTGAACTCTGCAGCTGAGGCACATGCAAGACCATGAACCAATACACATCATGCCTGCCCTGCCTCTAAATCTTCATAGAATCCCTACAATGCAGAAGCAAGCCATTTGGCCCATCAAGTCCACACTAACCTTCTGAAGATCATCCCACCCAAAAGCACATTCTACCCTATCCCTGTATTTCCCATCGCTAATCCATCTGGGCTGCACCGGTTTCCTCCCACAACCCAAAGGATGTGCAGGTCAGGTGAATTGGCCATGCTAAATTGCCCATAGTGTTGGGTGCATTGGTCAGGGGTAAATATAGGGTAAGGGGATGGGTTACTCTTTGGAGGGTCGGTGCGGACTTGTTGGGCCGAAAGGGCTGTTTCCATACTGTAGGGAATCTAATCTGAAAAATGTGTTGCTGGAAAAGCGCAGCAGGGCAGGCAGCATCCAAGGAGCAGGAGAATCGACATTTCGGGCATAAGCCCTTCTTCAGGAATGAGGAGGGTGTGCCAAGCAGGCTAAGATAAAAGGTAGGGAGGAGGGACTTGGGGGAGAGGACCAGTGGGGTTCTGTCCTGGTGAGGACCAGTGGGGTTCTGTCCTGGTGAGGACCAGTGGGGTTCTGTCCTGGTGAGGACCAGTGGGGTTCTGTCCTGGTGAGGACCAGTGGGGTTCTGTCCTGGTGAGGACCAGTGGGGTTCTGTCCTGGTGAGGACCAGTGGGGTTCTGTCCTGGTGAGGACCAGTGGGGTTCTGTCCTGGTGAGGACCAGTGGGGTTCTGTCCTGGTGAGGACCAGTGGGGTTCTGTCCTGGTGAGGACCAGTGGGGTTCTGTCCTGGTGAGGACCAGTGGGGTTCTGTCCTGGTGAGGACCAGTGGGGTTCTGTCCTGGTGAGGACCAGTGGGGTTCTGTCCTGGTGAGGACCAGTGGGGTTCTGTCCTGGTGAGGACCAGTGGGGTTCTGTCCTGGTGAGGACCAGTGGGGTTCTGTCCTGGTGAGGACCAGTGGGGTTCTGTCCTGGTGAGGACCAGTGGGGTTCTTGGTAGGTGAGGACCAGTGGGGTTCTGTCCTGGTGGCGGTTGGAGGGGTGAGGCTCAAGGGCGGAGGAGCGGGAAGTGGAGGAGATGCGGTGGAGAGCATCATCGACCACGTCTGAGGGAAAATTGCGGTCTTTGAAGAAGGAGGCCATCTGGGTTGTTCGGTATTGGAATTGGTCCTCCTGGGAGCAGATGCGGCAGAGGCGAAGGAATTGGGAATATGGGATGGCGTTTTTATAGGGGGCAGGGTGGGAGGTGGTGTAATCTAGGTAGCTGTGGGAGTCGGCCGGTTTATAGTAAATGACCGTGTTGAGTCGGTCGCCCGAGATAGAAATGGAGAGGTCTAGGAAGGGGAGGGAGGAGTCTGAGATGGTCCAGGTAAATTTGAGGTTGGGGTGGAAGGTATTAATAAAGTGGATGAACTGTTCAACCTCCTCGTGGGAGCACGAGGCAGCGCCGATACAGTCATCGATGTAGCGGAGGAAAAGGTGGGGGTGGTGCCAGTGTAGCTGCGGAAGATGGACTGTTCCACATATCCGACAAAGAGGCAGGCATCGCTGGGGCCCATGCGGGTGCCCATGGCTATTCCTTTGGTTTGGAGGAAGTGGGAGGATTGGAAAGAGAAGTTGTTCAGAGTGAGGACCAGTTCAGTCAGTCGAAGGAGGGTGTCAGTGGAAGAGGACTGTTTGGGTCGGCGGGAAAGGAAGAAGCAGAGAGCTTTGAGGCCTTCGTGATGGGGGATGGAGGTGTACAGGGACTGGATGTCCATTGTGTAGGCGTTGGGGGCCGGGGAAGTGAAAATCATGGAGGAGGTGGTGGGCATGGGTGGTGTCCCGAACGTAGATGGGGAGTTCTTGGACTAAGGGGGACAGGACCGTGTCGAGGTATGCAGAGATGAGTTCAGTGGGGCAGGAGCAAGCTGAGACAATGGGTCAGCCGGGGCAGTCAGGTTTGTGGATTTTGGGCTGGAGGTAGAAGCGGGTGGTGCGGGGTTGTGGGACTATGAGGTTGGAGGCGGTGGATGGGAGATCCCCCGAGGTGATGAGGTTATGGATGGTCTGGGAAATGATGGTTTGGTGGTGGGGGATGGGGTCATGGTCAAGGGGACAGTAGGAGGAGGTGTCCGCAAGCTGGCGTTTAGCCTCAGCAATGTAAAGATCGGTGCGCCAAACTACCACCGTGCCTCCCTTGTCTGCCGTTTTGATTTATCGGTGTGCCAAATTATCACTTTATCGGTGTGCCAAATTACCTGGATTGTGGGAGGAAACCGGAATACCTGGAGGAAACCCACATAGACACAGGGAGAACATGCAAACTCCACATAGATATTCACCTGAGGTTGGAATCAAACCCGGGTCCCTGGTGCTGTGAGACAGCAATGCTAAACACTGAGCCATCGTGCTGCCCTCTTCCTTGAAGTATTTCTGAAATGACCCAAGTGAATCGGGGCATGGGCAGGGTGGCTAGGAAGCAGCTGTCCCCTTTAATCAAAGGGTTAATAACAAGGGTCACACTTTTAAAGTGAAAGGCAGGAGGTCTTGGGGAGATTTGAGGAAAAATGTGCTCACCCAGAGGTGGTGGGGTCTGGAATGCACTGTCTGGGAGGGAAGTTGAGGCGGGGAACCTCACAAACTTTAAAAAGTACATGGATGAGCAATTGAAATGTCGTAATATTCAGGGTTAGTGTGGGAATGTGGGACTAGTGTCGTGAGGAGTGTATTCTTAGTGGTACAGACTCAAGGGGCTGAAGGATCTCTTCTGTACTGTATGGTTTTATTATTCTAATGCAATTAACTTGAACTGACTTCTGAAGTACTGGAGACTCTTCAACCTCTTGTATTTGACCCATGAAGGACTGCAGTACGTATATCCATTCTTTATAACTGTCTGTGTGGTCCATGCTTTAGTTGCAACATTTTCTTTGTGTTAGATTGGCTATTTTCACATTTTTACAAATTCTTTCAGGTGGTGTCTTGTATGGAGCCATATGTAGTACGTCTTCAACTTGTGTCAGTAGGGTTTGCTTCTCATTTGTGCTGAAGTAGGTAGATTTACTACTTCAATGTTTTAGACTCTCTCCTCCCTCATAAAGATTGAAATATTGGTGAATTTGTCTTGTTCACTTCTGCAAGTGCATGATCTAAAGATTGCTTGAAATTATACTCATTAATGTTGTGAAGGGCATTCTCTCTAATTTTCTTACTGGCTGCTTGAGCCTCCAAGCCTCCAATACAGCAGAAACTTCCAGAACCAGAAGAATGTATTGTGATTGGCACAGTGGTTAACACTGCTGCCTCACAGCGCCAGGGACCCAGGTTCGATTCTACCCTCAGGCGACTGTCTGTGTGGAGTCTGCACATTCTCCCTGTATCTGCGTGGGTTTCCTCTGGGTGCTCTGGTTTCCTCCCACGGTCTAAACAGGTGCAGGTTAATGGGACATGTGGCATGACGGGATAGGGTAGGAGATGGGTCTGGAAGGGATGCTCTTTGGAGGGGTGGTGTGGACTTGAAGGGTCAAATAGCCTGCTTCCACACAGTAGGGATTGGATGATTGGTGTTACTGATTGTTGTGAGCAGGATATTGGATTGCCTGCACACACACAGCCTCCCAGTTTAGGGGGACTGTTGATTATGTGGTATTGTTCTTTGCAAAGAGGAAAATTTGGTTGACCCTGTCTCTCCTTAATCAATTTAGCACCTAATGTCATACTTGAATTGGTCATAAAGAGTTGTTCACTTTTCAGCATTGCAATCTGACTTAATTTAGTTGCAGACATTTAACATTGTTTGTCCAATACTATACATTCTGTGGGAGTTGGGTGCACAGTTCAGTCACTGACTACTTATACTTCATTTGGAATGTTGTTTTCACTTGGAATCTGAACTTCAGTCTTAATAACAATGGAAAAACATTTCAGCCAAACCACAATGGACACAGTGTTCCTTGTTTACACTGCAAAACAATTTGTTTTATTTCATCAAAACCAATGTCAGGAGATTCTGTTTTATATTGTTTAGGGTCAGCTATGAACTTACAGAAGTCTGAACATTTTTTGACCAGCTCTTTCTTGACCGTCCATTGGTTAATCTTTTCCACCTTTTGAATGCTCTGGGGTGCCTCCAGTGTTGTGGATGTAGGTTTGCTTGCTGAGTTGGAAGTTCATTTTCAGACATTTCGTCACCATGTTAGGTAACATCTTTAGTGAGTCTTCGGATGAAACACTGGTGGTATAGCCTGCTTTTTATTTATGTGTTTGGGTTTCCTTGGGTTGGTGATATCATTTCTTGTAGTGACATCATTTCCTGTGGTAAATAGGATCCAAGTCAATGTGTTTGTTTAGATTACATAGATTCCCTACAGTGTGGAAACAGGCCTTTCGGCCCAACAAGTCCACACTGACCCTCCGAAGAGCAACCCACACAGACCCATTCCCCTACATTTACCCTGACTAATGCACCTAACATTATGGGCAATTTAGCTTGGCCAATTCACCTAACCTGCACATCTATGGACTGTGGGAGGAAAGCGGGGCACCCGGAGGAAACCCACACAGACACGGGGAGAACGTGCAAACTCCACACAGACAGTTGCCCAAGGTGGGATAGAATTCTGGTTGGAATGCCATGTTTTTAGGAATTCTCGTGTGTGTCTCAAATGTTAGTATATCCTTCTTTAGACAAGGTGGCCAAAACTGTTCACAGTATTCTAAGTATGGTGTCTTATGTAGTTTTAATAAGACTTGCTTATTTTTATTCTCCAGTCCTTTTGAAACAAGGCCAACAGCAATTTTGCCTTCCCTATCATCCTCTGCACTGAGATACTAACTCTTTGTGACGAGAGTTCCCAAATCTCTCTGTTCCATAATTTTCTGCAGTCTTTCTCCATTTTAATAACATTTAGTCCCTAAATGCTTCCTGCCAAAGTGCGTAAGGTCACACTTTCCTGTATAATGTACCATCTGCCAAGTTTTTGTCTACTCACTTCATTTGTGTATATCCTTCTGTGCTTGTGTCATCCTCACCACTTGCCTTTCCATCAATTTTGTGGAGAAAGTGAGGTCTGCAGATGCTGGAGATCAGAGCTGGAAATGTGTTGCTGGAAAAGCGCAGCAGGTCAGGCAGCATCCAGGGAACAGGAGAATCGACGTTTCGGGCATAAGCCCTTCTTCAGGAATTTTGTGTCATCAACAATTTTGTGTCATCAACATACTTGGCTATAGTACTTTAATTTTCCTCAGCTAGTCACTAATACAGACTCTCTCTGTGGCACTCCACCAGTTGAAGTTTGCCATCCTGTAAATGTCATTCTTAATGCAACTCTGTCTTCTATTGGTTGTTTTTACCTTCTATTGGTTAGTCAATTCCCTATCTATGCTAGTGTATTACTTCCAATGCTGTGGGGTCTTGTCCTACGAGGTAGCCTACTATGTGGCACCTTATCAAACATACCCCAAAAATCCCATTATTACATCCACTGCTTCCCTTTTGTCTATCCTATTTGTTACCTCAAAGAATTCTGCTAAATAGTTCTGCTATAATTTGCACATTATGAATCCATACTTAGTCTGCTTGGTCACATCTTGTATTTCTAAGTAATTTAACATATCCTTTATAATACATGTTAATATTTCCCTCGTGATAATGTTGAGCTAACTAGATTAATAATTGCCTGTATTTTTATCTTCCTCCTTTTCAAATTGGCATTTTTCTAATCTTTTGGGACTTCTCCACAACCTAAGAATTCTTTGATAATCACAACCAGTGTAACTAATATCTCTGTTGCTATGTCGTTTTATACCCTAGGACACAACCAATCGCATCCAGAGAGTTATCAGTCTTCAGGCCCATTAGCTTCCCTTAGTACTTTTTGTCTGGTGATAGTTGATCTATATTTCCTACCTCATGTTTGTCCCTTGATTATTTAGTGATTTTGAAATGCTGTTAGAGTCTTCCACAATGAAGACAAATGGAAAGTATTGAATTAACTCCTTTCCTGACTCCTCATTATTATTTCCCAGCTTCACTCTCCAAGGGGCTTTTGTTCACTTTGGGCTCTCTCTCTTCCTTTCTATTAATTTAAAGAAGTTCTTTCCATCCTTTTTCTATATTACGCGGTTTGAGTTTTATTCCCTTTTAATTCCCCTGACACAATGTGTTCCTGTCCATCTTCTGAGGCGATAACACTATAGTGCAGGGCAGTCTTGATCCCCCGTGAGAGTTTTTGTCACAGGCCATCCCAGAAACCTTGCAATAAGTGTTCAGAAAGCTCCCAGCTTAGGAAGAGGTGCCGACATAAGAAATGAACTGGGTTGGGACTCTGGATTCTATTTTACAAATTGGAGGAACAGCTATCTTTGTTCCTAGCCATAGTCTGTCACCTGTTCTGGCTTCACTTTACTATGATTGACTGTTGCCTGACTAGTTGTTTCGGTAAACTCTTGTATTTATGCCTTCATACGTAATACTTTTCTCTATGAGTACATGGAATTCATTCTGTATCACATGCACTAACAACAGAACAGTCCACAAATTTTAAATTGTCTCCTTACCAAGGTCAAGGTCATTAATATTTATCACGAAGAGCAGGAGTCTGAACAGACTATAAACATCCCTCAAATTGCACAGTAAGCAGCACTCTCTATTTCCATTAGCTCAGAACAATTTGGATCCATGTTACAGGGAGAATTAGCCATTTGGATACAGAACTGGCTCAAAGATAGAAGACAGAGGGTGGTGGTGGAGGGTTGTTTTTCAGACTGGAGGCCTGTGACCAGTGGAGTGCCACAAGGGATCGGTGTGGGGTCCACTACTTTTCATCATTTATATAAATGATTTGGATGTGAGCATAAGAGCTATAGTTAGTAAATTTGAAAATGACACCAAAATTGGAGGTGTAGTGGACAGCAAAGAAGGTTACCTGACATTACAATGGGATCTTGATCAGATGGGCTGAGGAGTGGCAGACAAATGTGAGATGCTGCATTTTGGGAAAGTAAATCTTAGTAGGTCTTAAACATGTAATGGTAAATGTTGCTGAACAAAGAGACCTTGGAGTGGACCTTCATAGCTCCTTGAAAGTGGAGTCGCAGGTAGATAGGATAGTGAAGAAGGCGTTTGGTATGCTTTCTTTTATTGGTCAGAGTATTGAGTACAGGAGTTGGGAGGTCATGTTATGGCTGTACAGGACATTGGTTAGGCCACTGTTGGAATATTGCGTGCAATTCTGGTCTCCTTCCTATCAGAAGGATGTTGTGAAACTTGAAAGGGTTCAGAAAAGATTCACAAGGATGTTGCCAGGGTTGGAGGATTTGAGCTACAGGGAGAGGCTGAACAGGCTGGGGCTGTTTTCCCTGGAGTGTTGGAAGCTGAGGGTGACCTCATAGAGATTTATAAAATCATGAGGGGCATGGACAGGATAAATAGACAAAGTCTTTTCCCTGGGGTGGGGGAGTCCAGACCTAGAGGAAATAGGTTTAGGGTGAGAGGCCAAAGATATAAAAGAGACCTAAGGGGCAACATTTTCATGCAGAGGGTGGGATGTGGATGGAATGAGCTGCCAGAGGAAGTGGTGGAGGCTGGTACAATTGCAACATTTAAAAGGCATCTGGACACATATATGAATAGGAAGGATTTGGAGGGATATGGGCCGGGTGCTGGCAGGTGGGATTAGACTGGGTTGGGATATCTGGTCAGGATGGACAGGTTGGACTGAAGGGTCTTGTTTCGTGCTGTACATGTCTATGACTCTTCATGTCTCATTAGTATAGGCTATTTCAGCTTTTCTTCATGTCTCTTGCAGATGGCATTGTTATGGAGTACATCATTATTTCATGGTCATGTCCACTATGATGATAATAGATCGCCACCCCCCCCTTCCCCCGCCAAGTATGTCTTACATTAACACTAGTCAATGATTTCTTTCAACCATTTGCATTCTCAACAAACTTTTACGTCTTCTGTACATGCAGATGGAATAACTGTCCTTGCTCAGCATTCATTGCTCTCCATCCATTACTGGAATGTCCTTTAGGACAAAGTTGCCTCAATATTTATATGTTTCATGAAAGAATAGGAGGAGAGTCAGAGACGGATAGACACAGAGCCAGAGCGCAGATTGGCTGCAGGCTGTATGAGGCAGACTTTCACCAGACCCACAGCCCACCTTGCAGCCGCTTCAGTTCGAAGGCAAGTTTTTTTTTATTTCCTTAAGCACCTGTTATTCCAGCCAGTAAGGGGCTTTTTAACCTGTCAGTCTGCCTCAGCTCAAAACAGGAAACAGGTCTCCAGCTGTGCAATGTGACAGATAAAGCTTTGGAGAAGTCATATTTGTTTAATGAAATGTGTACAGATTGTAATTGTGGTAATGAAGGGGCAAACCCCATGGGGGCATTCTGCAGGCAGTATCTGCACTGAGGCAGAACACAGAGAATATTGAAGGAATCAGGAAAAGATGAAGCTCAGTGAGAAAGGAACATTACCCATGGTCAACCTTTTTACATAAGAAAGAAAACTAAAATGAGTGGATGTTTATCTTGCTTAAAAAAAAATCAGATTTAAATATCTGCCACTTTCCAGTCTGCATGAGCTTCACAATGACCTTGTTCTGATACATCAATCTCCACACTGCAGGGAACCTAACTGAATTACTGAAACATTAGTGCCTCTCCATATTTAGGCAGCCCTTCAACATCCCCAGTATCAGCCTCGCGTGTAAGTAGCAAGATAAGCAGAAGGTTCTCGTTGGTCGGGTTTGAGGGGTGTCGCAGCGACAAGAGGTTGGTCTGAAGCCTAAAGACCAGCAAAGACTCATTTGGGCTGAAGGGCCTGTTCCCGTGCCGTGAATTGTGCACATTCAGTTGCACTGTCAGGTCAGTTCACAAGAGCCTGCACTAATGTTTCCAGTAACTGGCTCACCCTTTTAAAGGAAATTAATAAGGCCACATCTTTATTCCCAGCTTCACGCCAAAAATCTGTCTCACAGTCAGAGGGAAATAACTTTGCGGACAGCTGCCGTCATTCTAATCTCCCTCGTCGCACTGACACCATCTGGATCCATGTGTCAGAAGATAATAATTGGTGCTTTCATTCACACAGTCACTTCATGCCACATTGCGAAAATCCTACCACGGTACAGGGGGGATAGGAATAAGGCCATTCAGCCCAATGAGATTCTTCCTCCATCCTATCGTGTCAATGTACGATCTCGATCTTCACTCCATCTACCCACCTGGGTCCCTTAACCCGAAATGCTCATGAATGATGAAACTTGATTGATGTGTGTGTGTGTATGTCTGTGCGAGTGTGTGTGTGAGTGTGAGTGTGGATGTATCTGTGCGCAGGTGTGTGTGTGTGTGCATGCATATGTGTGTGTGCGCTCGCATGTGTGTGTGCGCAAGTTTATGCGCGCATGCATGTGTGTGTGTGCGTGTGTGTATATGTGCACGCGTGTGTGCATGCATGCATATGTATGTGTGAGTGTGTGTGCGCACATGCATGTGTTTGCATGTGTGCGTGTGTGTGTGTGTATGTTAACCATCCCCAGTGGTAGCTATCTAATCTTCAAGAAGAACGGCTCCAGGATTTGATCACAAAAATCACAGTCAACTCTCCAGTGCTGTGCCACACTATGGGAGTTGCCACTGTCTATTGGGCTGGAGAGGATTCAGAAGAGATTTACCAGGATGTTGCTGGGTCTGGAAGGATTGAGTTATAAAGAAAGGCTGGATAGGCTGGGACTTTTTTCCCTGGAGCATTGGAGGTTGTGAGGCGCTTTATAGAAGTTTATAAAATAATGGGAGGTATACAGAGGAACCTCAATTTTCCGGCATTAGATTATCCGAATATCGGATTATCCGACAAAATCGCAAGGTCCTGATGCTCGACTAAACTATGTTATCCAGAATTCGATTATCCAAACATTCAATTATCTGAACATTCGATTAGCCGAACAAAATACTCCCCGCCTGTGTCCTTCGGATAATCGGGGTTCCTCTATAGATATAGTGGAGGTGAGTTGCCTTTTCCCTAGAATAAGCGATTTCAGGACTCAGGGGCACATTTTAAGGAATGAGCTTTAAAAAAGACATATGAGACAATTTTTTTTACACAGAGAGTGGTTCACGTGTGGAATGAACTTTCTGAGGCAGCGGTGGATACAGATAAAATTACAACATTTAAGAAACATTTGGATGGATCCATGAGTAGACAAGGTTTGGAGGAATATAGGCCAGGAGTAGGCAGGCGGGACTAGTTTAGTTTGGGATTTTGTTTGGAATGGATTGGTTGAACCGAGCAGTCTGTTACCGTGCTGTATGACTCTATGACTCTGTGAGATGTTGGACTGAGGCCTATGCCTGTCTGAGTGGACAAGATCTTCTTAAAGAAGAGAAGGGCAGTTACAGAGTAACACCCAGTCCCTCCTCGGTGTCCTGACCAATATTTCTCTTTCAAATTAATATCAGAAACACAGATCACAAACAACATCACCCAGCTGGCTATCTATGGGAGTGCTGCATTCACTGCAAAACAACAGTGACTGTATTTCAGAAAACATTTTACTGGTGGGGAAATGCCAGATGAATAGGAAAATTGTTCCAGAAATATGGGTGGGTGGGATTGTCTCGTTTTATTCACATTTTAAGTCAATGATCTTTCATTGGAAAGTTAGGATGATCTCAGCATCTTGCTGAGTGGACAGTGTTCCAGATTCCCACTCACTCTCCTTTCCAGAAAGAAAAGTTTCCCAACAGCCTAACTCGAACTTCAACCTTTGACATCATTGTTTGGGACCCTCAGCACCACATCGGAGGAACTAGTTTCTGTCGACTGACTATATCAACTCCTTAAATCTTTTTAAAAATCTCAACTAGATCATGGTGTAATGTTCACTATTCCTAGGAGAGCAAGCTCAGTCTGTATAACTTAGCATCTTCTGGTGAATTTGCAGTGGAAACCATACCATGGCTAACGTATTGTCCCTGAGGGCCAGTGACAAGAACTGAACCCATTTCTCCAGATGGGCTTGTGGTCAGATGGCCAGCAGCAGAAATGATGATGAAACTGGTTAAGAGCTACAATCGAGCATGCTGGGAACTCTGGTTGAGTTAGTTTGGACTCTGACCCCAGTGAGAACTGGAGTGAGGACTTGGTGAAACTTGTCCTTAAACTGTGACCTGGGTTTGCTGTGTTGAAGGTTATGGTGGGCTGCTAGACATTCTGATACCATGTTACCTTAGAGAGAGCATGGAATGTAGTAGGACTTGGTGTAAACATTTGGGAGTTGTTTCCCAGTGAACCCCATTGGCTGGGATTGAACATTGTGATTAAGTTCGGTCAATTCATTGGCTGAGTACCAGAGGGGTTTCTGGAAAGTGATCACACTTTGGGATAAAAATTTCCAGCACAAAGGATTTTGCAGGAGCTACCATTCAAAAGCAATGTTTGAGAAGCACAAATCCTGACCCACAAACCTTCACAGATGGCAAAGAGCCAGGAGGCGTGATTTATTCTGAGAGCTCAGTTGGCCACATCACTCGAATGGGCGTAGTATTTGTTTCAAGCCAAACTTATCGTTAAAATTAAATAACAATTAAATTAAAGTAAGTTAAGCAATGAAGCGAATGAAAGTTGAAGTTTGGTTAAATGAAGTGAGAAGTAAATGTTGCAATGAATGTACCTAATGAGTTGTATAAAGAAGGGTTAATTTAAATATCGTCCAAATTGACTTCCTCTCTTTTGTCTGTCACATAAGGGAAGAAGACATGGGAGAGATACTCTTTTGGGTACAGCTTCTAACTATGGAATTATATATCCATAACCTACTCCATATCCTTTGGATTTGCACCTTCCTTGACATAAAGTGGACATTCCAGAGGAATGCAAGACATTGTATCAATAAGTTGGGTGTACGGTTTTCTCTGGCTTAGCTGCAAAGTAATCCCAGTTGGAGATCAGTGGCCTGCAGGCTCATAAACTACACATTACCGTTCATCCACGTACACGAACTAATCCTTCACCATGGGCAGCAACAGTATGATCCATTTAAAAGGTACATGTAAGGTTCTAACGATGCTATGTAGCACCAAAACAACTATACATCAGAGATCATCAAATCAAATTATGCAATGAGCAAGGTTAGAACACGCTTCGTGGAAATCTGAGGGAAAGGCAAAAGAAGTGAAGAGATTTAGGGAATTAATTCTATCCTAGATTATCGTATCCTCGCTGTACACACAGCTATCAATGATGGAGTCATTCAAATCACAGAAGGTCAAGAGGTCAGAATTGGAGGAGCATGGAGGAAGAGAAGGTTGTAGGGGCGGGAGAAGGTGACATAGATAGGGAGGGGGTGTAGGGGCTGGAGGAGGTGACATAGATACTAGTTGTTACTGGGGGTGCTATGTGTGATCGTCACTGTGGGAGACCATTCTGAATTCAGGACAAACCCCCAACAAAATTTGTTCTGGGAGAGACACCAGCTGCTCATTGGGTCATATAGAACTTGAGTATTACTTGGAAGAAGATTCGTGTTGTCAAAGCGTATCGTCTTGTCGTCAGGACATTTCACAAGAAAGCCAATTCAAGGGGAAGACCGACATCTGTAGTGTTTGAGAGGGGAGTGCTGATTGGCTGGACAGAGGCCCCAGCTGCAGGACTGGGTGCAGTTTTGGTTCCCACACGATAGGAGGAATGGGATTGAAGTGCAGAGGGCAGTCCCCAGGAGATACTGCCTGGGATGGAGCATTTCAGCAATAACCTCGGGTTGTTTTCTTGGGAGCAGAGAGGATTGAGGGGGCAGCTGATGGAGGGGTATCGGTTATGAGGGGCATGGACAAGGGGGATAGAAAGCAGCTGTTCCCCTTAGTTGATTGGTCAGTCATAAGGGGCCATCCTTTTTACGGTGCGAGGCAGGAGGTTTGGGGGGTTTTCAGGGGAATGATTATCCCCTGGGGGGCAGGGGACAGAAGTGCACTACCTGGACAGGTATTGGAGGTGGGAAACCTCACATTGTTTAATAAGGAGTTGGATGTGAGCACTCAAAGTGTCATAGCAATGCGCCTGGGGTGGGAAATTGGGACCAGGGTCGGGTGAGTGCAGTGGGGCTGAAGGGCCTCTTCAGCACTGTATGATTCTCTGAACATGTCCACCCTCGCGAAATACGGCCCAACATTTAACAAATAACATATTCATCCTGACAGAGGCAGACATGAGGAGGTGACAGTGATAGGGAGGGGTGTAGGGGATGGAGGAGGTAACAGAGATAGAGATAGTTGGAGGGGCTGGAGAGGTGCCAGAAATAGAGAGAGGTGTAGGGACTGGAGAAAATTCCAAAATTTGGGATATAGTTTGGAGGAGGTGACGGAGATGGATACAGGGGCTGGATGGGGCTACAGAAATAGGAAGGGTTTAAGGGGCTGGAGGAGATTACAGAGATAAATAAAGGTGAGATCCTGGCATTTAAATAGATATATGTTCTCTTACAATGAAGCCTTTTGCACACTAAGCTCCACAGAGGGCATATGCAACAGAAACATGCAACAGTCCTGACAGAAACGTTTTTTAATTGTAAGTGGGTGTAAAAATGTCCTCACTCCATTTAATAAGTCTGAGCAATCAAAATGAAAAGAAAGAAATGAAGAATAAAAGTGCTGGAAATCCACAGCCAATCTGACATGTATCTGTGATGAGAGAAACAGCGTTAACATTTCAGGCTGATGACCTTCCATCAGAATTGATTTTGACCTGAAACATTCACCCTGTTTCTCTCTCCCCAGATGCTTCAAAATTGACTGAGTATTTCCAGAACTTTCTGTTTTCAGTTCAGGTTTGTCACAATTTATAGCATTTTGCATTCTGAAGAATCCATTAATATCACAATGTGAAGGTGTCCCAAAATACACTACAACCAGTCAAGCACTCTGAAGTGTAGTCATTGCTATAATCTAAGAAATGCAGCACTCAATTAGGCACTGCAAGCTCCCACAAACAGATAATGACTGTATAATCAGGAATAATGCACAAATATTGCCCAGAGCACCAGGGAGCACTCTGACACTATTCTGTGAAATGTAAAAGGAAAGGCCTTTCACAGCCAAAAGGCCAGATGGAGCCTTGGTTTAATTTCCAAGCACTCCCTCAGTATTGCACTGGGAATATTAGCCTAGATTGAATGATGTCTTGGAGTCTCTGGATGGACTTAGAGTCATAGAGTCATAGAGATGTACAGCATGGAAACAGGCCCTTCGGTCCAACCTGTCCATCCTGACCAGATATCCCAATCCAATCTAATCCCACTTGCCAGCACCCGGCCCATATCCCTCCAAACCCTTCCTATTCATATACCCATCCAAATGCCTCTTAAATGTTGTAACTGTACCAGCCTCCACCACTTCCTCTGGCAGCTCATTCCATACACGTACCACCCTCTGCGTGAAAAAGGTCCCTTTTATATCTTTCCCCTCAACTTGAACCAACACCTTTTGTGTCAACGATGAGAGTCATGCCCACAGCATCATGCAATCATCATGTCGGGCATGGAATAGTGTTAAGATAAAAGAGGTGCTAAATAAATCCAACTGATTATTTTATCCTGCACTGGTAGCGTCAAATAAGGGAATGATCAGAAGCAGAAGTCAGTGTGCTGACACGGGGAGTAGTAGGTCTGTAATGCCATTTCCAGAGGTATAGGTGTCAGTAAATGAATGTGGTCGAGAATGTGGTGCTGGAAAAGCACAGCAGGTCAGATAGCATCTGAGGAGCAGGAGAGTAAGTGTTTCAGGTAAAGATGCTGCCTGAACCCGCTGTGCTTTTCCAGCACCACACTCTCAACTCTAATCTCCAGCATCTGCAGTCCTCACTTTCTCCTAGTTGATTTTAACCTCACTGTGAAGCCTCTTCCAAGGATGCCTACCTTGAAGAAGTTCTCCTCCTCTCTCATTCTTGATGAAAAGCAGACTCTGATCTCCAGCATCTGCAGTCCTCACTTCGCCTAGTAAACGATAGGGTCCAGTCTATTTGTTTCAGCTCATCAGCTTCATACATAAACTGCTGCTCACAACTCAGAGAGACTAGGCATAACCTGAGTCAAGTCATTTATAATCTTACAGATACCTGTCTCTCGGAGAAAGTGAGGACTGCAGATGCTGGAGATCAGAGTCGAAAAGTGTGGTGCTGGAAAAGCACAGCAGGTCTGGCAACATCTGAGGAGAAGGAGAATCGACGTTTTGACCGTGAGCTCTTCTCTCTTGCTCCTCAGATGCTGCCTGACTGGCTGTGCTTTTCCAGCATCACGCTTTTCGACACAGATTTCTCTCTGTCAAAATAAAAATGTGACCACAAATGAACTTCCTTCTGTTATTAAATCCAATTGTTCGTGTATCCAAGACTGGGAGTGTTTCTTTAGTTAGACAATACAACTGCAAAGGAATCTAGCTGTGGGAAAGCTTCATTCTCAATCATGATTTCATTTTACAACAGTTCTAATTCTATTAAGGATATAAGTCTGTAAAACATGTTTTTGTGCATGAATAACTATTACATGTAACTATGAGATTACAAATAAATGAAATTAGAGAACTCTCCAAAGATTAGAAATCAGGAATAAAATACTAAGGTGTTGACCTTTTGATGTAGATCACTGGACCTAATACTGTCCCATGGGCAGTATTTGCTACATGAATGAAAGTGTTTGTTGTAAACAGCTCTGAAGTATGGCAGCTTCATTCTTGCAAAATTACACCCTGGTGAGATACAGGTAGGATCATTTTTACCATCAAATTAAAGGTGCTATGTGAATGCAGGTTGTTGTTGTACTGGGTTACACTGCACTCTCTCTCTTCTCCCACATCAGGAAAGTGGTGGCAATACCAAGGGGGAGCAGGCCACCTTCCATTGGTTGCTTGGGTTTGGTGAACAGCCCTGAGCAATCATTAGCAATCAGCGACACATGTCAACAAGCCAATGACAGAAACAATTCATCATCAGGAGCATAAGGCAGTGGAACATTTTACTATGATATGGAGGTGTCAGTGTTCGAAATCACACAACACCAGGTTATAGTCCAACAGCTTCTTCGTGAGGAGAGCATCTGAGAGGAAGTTTCCACAGTCTTTTCTTTTAACATAAATAACCCTATTTTTATAGTGTTTAATTTCACTTGTGGGTTCTGTTTGCTATGGTTTGTTATGGAATCATACAGCATGGAAACAGGCCCTTCTGCCCAACTCATCCATGCCGATCAGGTTTCCTAAACCGAACTCATCCCATTTGCCTACATTTGGCCCGTATCCCTCTAAACTCTTCCTATCCATGTACCTGTCCACACTTACACTCATTTTTCATAATGAGTTGAGATTCTCAAACTGTTAAGATCTCTGGCAACTATATTACTAAGTGAGCCTTTGATTCTATTTAACTGGACTCTGTTACATTGCAATGTGTGAATGTGCTCTTTTTGTAGTATAGCCTTTTGTACACAGAGTTCTACAGTACAGAGACAGGCCCTTTGGCTCAAACTGGTTCATGTTGACCAAAATGTCCATCCACACTAACTCCATTTCCCTGCACGTAGCCCATGAATAGAGTCCTACAGCATAGAGTGTTAATTGTCCCACCACTAATGGCCATACATGGTAACATAGAAACTATGTGCAGGAGTAGGACTGCAATGGTTCATTAGCCTGACACCACCTTCTCAAGGCCAACTAGGGACAGGCAATAAATACAAGTGAATAAATTTTTTTAAAAAGCCATTGAGCCCTTCGATCCAGCTCCACTATTCAATCTGTTGGTGGTTGTTCCTCTACCTCAGTGTCATATTCCTGCTTTCTCTCCATGTCCCTTGATGCCCATAATATCTATAAATATATCCATCGCTTTCTTGAATATATTTAGTGACTTGGCCTCCACAGTCATCTATGGTTGAGAATTCCTAAAGCTCAGTGCCCTTTGAGTGAAGAAATATTTCCTCATCTCAGCACTAAATGTTTTAGCCTGTATCCTGAGTCTAGGTGCCTGGTTCTAGTCTCCCCAAGCTGGGAAAACACCCCTGAGGCTACGCTGCATCTAATCAGCCTAGCCTTGTTAGAATGTTATATGTTTGGCTCTGAAATTCCCTCACTGGAACTTTCTCTCTGCCACTCTGTCTTCCTTTAAGATGCCCCTTAAAAACTGCATCTCAGGCCAAGACATCTCTCACTTGTCCTGGTATCTCCTTACTGTCAAGTTTAGTTTGATAATTGCTCCTGCAATGTGCCTCAGGACATTTTATGACAGTAAAGGTGCTATGGAAATGCAAGTTGTGGTTGGCAAATTGGTTCAAACGAAAGTGAATGCTGTAGGTGATTGAAATCCTGAAATGAACATGAAAGATAACTCAGAATGTCAGGAAAAAAAGCTAATGATGCAGCTTTCATCTCTCGTCATGAAATCTGAAGTGTTAACATTTTAATGAAGGTACATTATGCCTGAATCTTTGTGTGTGTTTCTTTTCTGTCTTTCTCTACAGAATAAGCCTGACTTGATGTGTGTTTAAATATTCAATCCTAATTCCTATGAATCTGGAAGAATTGATGATAACGTGAAACTTTGTACAAATTATGGCCTAAGTGACAATTAGGAAATAGTGTCTAGCTTGGTTGTTTTTGTTCACATGGCACGGGTATTGCTGACTGGACCAGAATTGATTGCCCGTCCCAAACAGCCCTTGAGCATGTGGTGCGGGATGGCTTTCATTTACTGCTGCACAGCTTATGCTGATAGCACAGTGTATGACTCCTCTTAAAGGCAGTTTGCTCATCATTAAAAACTTGCTGTCATTGGGAGGGGAGCCTGCACTCATACACACAATCTGCAGCAATGAAGGAAGAGAGAAGGTCCATAGGTTCATAGATATGGCTGTCATTGCTTTGCTGATGCAGATGGTGTAAAGACCGTATCATTTTATTTTTTCTGTCATTTTTCCTGTGGACTGAAATGAGAAAAGGAATAGAATCTTAGAGACGTACAGCACAAAAACCGACCCTGCAATCCAACTCATCTATGCAGACCAGTTATCTAAAATTAAGCTAGTCCCATTTGCTAGTACTTGACCCATATCCCTCGAAACTTTCCTATTCATGTACTCATCCAGATGTCTTTTAAAAATTGTAATTGTACCAGCCTCCACCACTTCCTCTGACAACTTGTTCCATACACACATCACCCTCTGTGTGAAAAAGTTGCCCCTTAGCTTTCTTATATCTTTCCCCTCTCACCCTAAACCTATGCCCTCTAGTTTTGGACTCCCCTTCCCTGGGAAAAAGATCTTGTCTGGGAAAAAGACCTTATCCATGCCCCTCATGATTTTATAAACTTCTATAGTATACAGTCATCCCTCAGCCTCTGACATTGCAGGGAAAAGAGCCCCAGTCTATTTAGCCTCTCCTTGTAGCTCTAACCCTCCAAACCCAGTAACATCCTTGTAAGTCTTTTCTGCACCCTTTCAAGTTTCAAGATATCTTTCTTGTAGTCTGTTTTAAAACCAACCATTGTGCAGGGCATTGTCTTTTTAAAATTACATTTTAAAGTATGCCTTGGCTGTAAAATCCTTTGGGAAATTCTGACATAGTCAAAGTTCTTTTCTTTTGTTCTAGCATGACTTTTAAGTTCTGCTACTTTGGGAATCATTTCATTGGGTAACTTTGAAAAGTTCCTTTTATGCAGGGCCTGGAGTCATTGATAGAAAAGATGTACTCATGCTTCAGATCTGTCCCTCTTTCTTCCTCAGTTGAAGATTCAAGATGCCACCCAGGACCACATCATGGTTCACAGAGTTGTCCAACCTGTCCAATCTATTTCTCACGTCTTTGCCTCCCCCTCCGATAATAGGGGACCACCACTCCCCCAGCCCCCGGTCCTCACCTTCCATTCCGACTACCTCCATATTTAATGGAACATCAGCTGCTATTCCTGCCAATACCAATATGAAGGAGAGGAACCCGAGGCACTACACAGGTAGTGCCTCCCTGGGCTTGGATCGGCGCAACATCGAGGGCCCAAGGGCCTGTACTGCGCTGTATTCTTCTATGTTCTATGTTCTATGTTCTATGATGCCACAATCAAATACATCTGCCCTTCCCCTACTTTGACAGAGTTGATGGTCAGGTGGTATTACTCCTCAGTGCCGAGGTTCAAATCCTGCCAGCAAGGAATGTGAATTAAATTTTGAAGGAACTCTGGAATTAAGAGTCTAATGATGATCCATTGCTGATTGTCAGGTAGAAGCCATTATTCCTTGGATGAAGGAAATCTGCTTTCCTTATCTGGTCTGACCTACATGTGATTTGGAACTGTTCTCTGGGAATTAGGGATGGGCAATAAATGCTCCTCTAGCCAGTGACATCCTGGGATTGAATTTAAAAGACTCTAAGGTGATGCGAGGTGATGCATTTTGGAAGGTCGAATTTGAAAGCTGAGTACAGGATTAAGGATAGGATTCTTGGTAGTTTGGAGGAACAGAGGGATCTTGGGGTGCAGGTATATAGATCCCTTAAAATGGCCACCTAAGTGGACAGGATTGTTAAGAAAGTATATGGTGTTTTGGCTTTCATTAACAGGGGGATTGAGTTTAAGAGTCGTGAGATCTTGTTGCAGCTCTATAAAACTTTGATTAGACCGCACTTGGAATACTGCGTCCAGTTCTGGTCGCCCTATTATAAGAAAGATGTGGATGCTTTGGAGCGGGTTCAGAGGAGGTTTACCAGGATGCTGCCTGGACTGGAGGGCTTATCTTATAAGGAGAGGTTGACTGAGCTCGGACTTTTTTCATTGGTGCGGACTGTAGGGGGGTGAGCCCGGGGTGCGGACTGTAGGGGGGTGAGCCCGGGGTGCGGACTGCAGGGGGGAGAGCCCGGGGTGCGGACTGTAGGGGGGTGAGCCCGGGGTGCGGACTGTAGGGGGGTGAGCCCGGGGTGCGGACTGTAGGGGGGTGAGCCCGGGGTGCGGACTGCAGGGGGGAGAGCCCGGGGTGCGGACTGTAGGGGGGTGAGCCCGGGGTGCGGACTGTAGGGGGGTGAGCCCGGGGTGCGGACTGTAGGGGGGTGAGCCCGGGGTGCGGACTGCAGGGGGGAGAGCCCGGGGTGCGGACTGTAGGGGGGTGAGCCCGGGGTGCGGACTGTAGGGGGGTGAGCCCGGGGTGCGGACTGTAGGGGGGTGAGCCCGGGGTGCGGACTGCAGGGGGGAGAGCCCGGGGTGCGGACTGTAGGGGGGTGAGCCCGGGGTGCGGACTGTAGGGGGGTGAGCCCGGGGTGCGGACTGTAGGGGGGTGAGCCCGGGGTGCGGACTGCAGGGGGGAGAGCCCGGGGTGCGGACTGTAGGGGGGTGAGCCCGGGGTGCGGACTGTAGGGGGGTGAGCCCGGGGTGCGGACTGTAGGGGGGTGAGCCCGGGGTGCGGACTGCAGGGGGGAGAGCCCGGGGTGCGGACTGTAGGGGGGTGAGCCCGGGGTGCGGACTGTAGGGGGGTGAGCCCGGGGTGCGGACTGTAGGGGGGTGAGCCCGGGGTGCGGACTGCAGGGGGGAGAGCCCGGGGTGCGGACTGTAGGGGGGTGAGCCCGGGGTGCGGACTGTAGGGGGGTGAGCCCGGGGTGCGGACTGTAGGGGGGTGAGCCCGGGGTGCGGACTGCAGGGGGGAGAGCCCGGGGTGCGGACTGTAGGGGGGTGAGCCCGGGGTGCGGACTGTAGGGGGGTGAGCCCGGGGTGCGGACTGTAGGGGGGTGAGCCCGGGGTGCGGACTGCAGGGGGGAGAGCCCGGGGTGCGGACTGTAGGGGGGTGAGCCCGGGGTGCGGACTGTAGGGGGGTGAGCCCGGGGTGCGGACTGTAGGGGGGTGAGCCCGGGGTGCGGACTGCAGGGGGGAGAGCCCGGGGTGCGGACTGTAGGGGGGTGAGCCCGGGGTGCGGACTGTAGGGGGGTGAGCCCGGGGTGCGGACTGTAGGGGGGTGAGCCCGGGGTGCGGACTGCAGGGGGGAGAGCCCGGGGTGCGGACTGTAGGGGGGTGAGCCCGGGGTGCGGACTGTAGGGGGGTGAGCCCGGGGTGCGGACTGTAGGGGGGTGAGCCCGGGGTGCGGACTGCAGGGGGGAGAGCCCGGGGTGCGGACTGTAGGGGGGTGAGCCCGGGGTGCGGACTGTAGGGGGGTGAGCCCGGGGTGCGGACTGTAGGGGGGTGAGCCCGGGGTGCGGACTGCAGGGGGGAGAGCCCGGGGTGCGGACTGTAGGGGGGTGAGCCCGGGGTGCGGACTGTAGGGGGGTGAGCCCGGGGTGCGGACTGTAGGGGGGTGAGCCCGGGGTGCGGACTGCAGGGGGGAGAGCCCGGGGTGCGGACTGTAGGGGGGTGAGCCCGGGGTGCGGACTGTAGGGGGGTGAGCCCGGGGTGCGGACTGTAGGGGGGTGAGCCCGGGGTGCGGACTGCAGGGGGGAGAGCCCGGGGTGCGGACTGTAGGGGGGTGAGCCCGGGGTGCGGACTGTAGGGGGGTGAGCCCGGGGTGCGGACTGTAGGGGGGTGAGCCCGGGGTGCGGACTGCAGGGGGGAGAGCCCGGGGTGCGGACTGTAGGGGGGTGAGCCCGGGGTGCGGACTGTAGGGGGGTGAGCCCGGGGTGCGGACTGTAGGGGGGTGAGCCCGGGGTGCGGACTGCAGGGGGGAGAGCCCGGGGTGCGGACTGTAGGGGGGTGAGCCCGGGGTGCGGACTGTAGGGGGGTGAGCCCGGGGTGCGGACTGTAGGGGGGTGAGCCCGGGGTGCGGACTGCAGGGGGGAGAGCCCGGGGTGCGGACTGTAGGGGGGTGAGCCCGGGGTGCGGACTGTAGGGGGGTGAGCCCGGGGTGCGGACTGTAGGGGGGTGAGCCCGGGGTGCGGACTGCAGGGGGGAGAGCCCGGGGTGCGGACTGTAGGGGGGTGAGCCCGGGGTGCGGACTGTAGGGGGGTGAGCCCGGGGTGCGGACTGTAGGGGGGTGAGCCCGGGGTGCGGACTGCAGGGGGGAGAGCCCGGGGTGCGGACTGTAGGGGGGTGAGCCCGGGGTGCGGACTGTAGGGGGGTGAGCCCGGGGTGCGGACTGTAGGGGGGTGAGCCCGGGGTGCGGACTGCAGGGGGGAGAGCCCGGGGTGCGGACTGTAGGGGGGTGAGCCCGGGGTGCGGACTGTAGGGGGGTGAGCCCGGGGTGCGGACTGTAGGGGGGTGAGCCCGGGGTGCGGACTGCAGGGGGGAGAGCCCGGGGTGCGGACTGTAGGGGGGTGAGCCCGGGGTGCGGACTGTAGGGGGGTGAGCCCGGGGTGCGGACTGTAGGGGGGTGAGCCCGGGGTGCGGACTGCAGGGGGGAGAGCCCGGGGTGCGGACTGTAGGGGGGTGAGCCCGGGGTGCGGACTGTAGGGGGGTGAGCCCGGGGTGCGGACTGTAGGGGGGTGAGCCCGGGGTGCGGACTGCAGGGGGGAGAGCCCGGGGTGCGGACTGTAGGGGGGTGAGCCCGGGGTGCGGACTGTAGGGGGGTGAGCCCGGGGTGCGGACTGTAGGGGGGTGAGCCCGGGGTGCGGACTGCAGGGGGGAGAGCCCGGGGTGCGGACTGTAGGGGGGTGAGCCCGGGGTGCGGACTGTAGGGGGGTGAGCCCGGGGTGCGGACTGTAGGGGGGTGAGCCCGGGGTGCGGACTGCAGGGGGGAGAGCCCGGGGTGCGGACTGTAGGGGGGTGAGCCCGGGGTGCGGACTGTAGGGGGGTGAGCCCGGGGTGCGGACTGTAGGGGGGTGAGCCCGGGGTGCGGACTGCAGGGGGGAGAGCCCGGGGTGCGGACTGTAGGGGGGTGAGCCCGGGGTGCGGACTGTAGGGGGGTGAGCCCGGGGTGCGGACTGTAGGGGGGTGAGCCCGGGGTGCGGACTGCAGGGGGGAGAGCCCGGGGTGCGGACTGTAGGGGGGTGAGCCCGGGGTGCGGACTGTAGGGGGGTGAGCCCGGGGTGCGGACTGTAGGGGGGTGAGCCCGGGGTGCGGACTGCAGGGGGGAGAGCCCGGGGTGCGGACTGTAGGGGGGTGAGCCCGGGGTGCGGACTGTAGGGGGGTGAGCCCGGGGTGCGGACTGTAGGGGGGTGAGCCCGGGGTGCGGACTGCAGGGGGGAGAGCCCGGGGTGCGGACTGTAGGGGGGTGAGCCCGGGGTGCGGACTGTAGGGGGGTGAGCCCGGGGTGCGGACTGTAGGGGGGTGAGCCCGGGGTGCGGACTGTAGGGGGGTGAGCCCGGGGTGCGGACTGTAGGGGGGTGAGCCCGGGGTGCGGACTGTAGGGGGGTGAGCCCGGGGTGCGGACTGTAGGGGGGTGAGCCCGGGGTGCGGACTGTAGGGGGGTGAGCCCGGGGTGCGGACTGTAGGGGGGTGAGCCCGGGGTGCGGACTGTAGGGGGGTGAGCCCGGGGTGCGGACTGTAGGGGGGTGAGCCCGGGGTGCGGACTGTAGGGGGGTGAGCCCGGGGTGCGGACTGTAGGGGGGTGAGCCCGGGGTGCGGACTGTAGGGGGGTGAGCCCGGGGTGCGGACTGTAGGGGGGTGAGCCCGGGGTGCGGACTGTAGGGGGGTGAGCCCGGGGTGCGGACTGTAGGGGGGTGAGCCCGGGGTGCGGACTGTAGGGGGGTGAGCCCGGGGTGCGGACTGTAGGGGGGTGAGCCCGGGGTGCGGACTGTAGGGGGGTGAGCCCGGGGTGCGGACTGTAGCCCGGGGTGTGGTCTGGAGACGGGAAGTCTCTGGCACAGGGACTGGGGTCAAGACCCTGATGCATGAACCGGGGTGAAAGGATTGTAAATTGTGTCCTTTTAATTCCATTACTTTTCTATTTTACACAGAATAATCTGTGCCTAGGTATTTTTATATCCAAGGTGGCACCATAATTGGCAATGTGTTAACTTTTCATTGTCCTCATATGAATACATGTGACAATAAAGCTAATTCTAATTCTCATGCAGAGCACTTGGGGGGGACACATTGTTCAGTTGACTGAACGACAATGTGAATGTCTAGATTAGATTGATGCCAACAGGGTTTAATCTGAGATTAGAGCTGCCTCCTTGTTTTTCTCATTGTGGTGGTCACAGCGCTGTGGGTCTGACTTGCCTGTGGACAGAGAACGAAAGGAGAGACTAAACTATCTGAATGTTTCTTGGGTCATACTTTAAGGCAATATAGACCAGTTACAAACAGCAATGTTGTCATAGCCTTACCAGACTGTAGGGCAGCTCTCTCATTAAAGAGAGGTAACTGGTGGTGCTTTACCCTGGGGGTCACTGTGCCTCAGGGTCAGGGGAAGAGGTTGAGAGGGAGAGTCCTTCATGGTAACCTCAGCCACTGATGGGAATTGAATCCATGCTGTTAGTGTCACTCTGCATCACAAACCAGCTCTTCAGCCAATTGGGTTAACCAGCCTCTTATAAACAGCGCAGTACGAAGAAACATTTGTGTTTGTGGCAATCCCTGATTATAATAATGTGTCACCTTTCACTCTTTCACATTCTGAAGTGAGGCTTCCAAAAGGCCAATGTCAGTGACTGAACCTCAAGGCTTACTCTTCACTTTGTAATTTCTTAATTAGTCAAAGATTATGTCTTGGGGCATTCAGATAAAATGGAAAGCTTTCGATCCTATTAAATTTCAAGAAGTCATGATATTTTTAATATCCTTTCTGCACGTCTGAAGATTAAGACCTTTAAGTTTCCTCATGGGATTAGAAACAAGGTTTTAGTGAATTTGAAAAACAAGAGGTAGTGCTGCTGTGTGGATGATTGAGATCTCAGTAACTGCCTAAGAAATCCACTCACCATTCATAGCCCTGCTATTTTGCACAAAATCAATGGTATTGTTTTGGATTTTTTTCTTCTTTCCTGGCTGTTTATTCTGAAACCATTCAGCCGTACAGAAACTCCAACCTCCCTGCTCAAGAAAGAAGAATATTCTTTTGTAAGATTACCGGCAGGAAACTGTTAGATGTGTAACAATTTCATCACTCCTAAGGCAATTGGTTAGAGTATTGGATTTTAAAGAACTGATCAGACAATTCAAAAGACTCCGACAGAAAGTTGAAAGCAATTTTGAACGTGAGACCTGAGACCTGAACGGCCACAAGAGCAATCTGCATTTCAAAGCAGTTCAGTTAAGGCGATACAAACACTGGCGCTTTAACAGCTTTAAACATTCGATGGATGCTGACTGCCCCAGACGTCAGCTCAGTATCTCTTCAGTGCTGGTTTTTCAGACTGTAATCATTCTCACGTAGTCCCCTGGGTTTGCTACTCTGCGTGGGGTTCCCTTGCTCAGGAGACCAAACACAGATCAGAAGATCACTTCAAAGGGAATGGGGAAAAAGCAGGAACGGGGAGCTGAGTTGAGTGATCATATTAGATAGTAGGCAAAACTCGAAGGACAGAGTGGCCTACTATTACTATTGCCAGACACCTCTGCTCAGTCTCTGAGTGATTTTAATTTCCCCTCATAACTCTCCAAATGTGGGCTGCTGCAGCGTTCTATAAAGCTCAACACAAGCTCAGAGCACAATCACCTCATGCTTTCAGCTTCAGCATCAATTGTCCTGACTTTATATATTAATCACTGCTCCCATTTTATCCCATTGCACACGTCCTGGTAATGGGCAGTATCTTGCACCAGAGACATGGGTACTGGAGGATGAATGGCCTGGGGATGGGGCAAGGGTGGAGCTCATAGGGATCCCTGATTAACCCCTGTCCCAGTGGAGTGGTCCACACCCCATGTGTTCTCCTCCATGTTGTCAGGAGGAAGGGACTTTTGCCTCTTCCACGTGTGCTTTCCTCCTCCACTAACATTGTACTGGCACTATTTCTAGCTGCCCTCTTCACTCAGGGAGTCTGGGTTGCTGTGGTAACACCTAACTTTACCCTAAAATAAAAGCAGTGAATGTTCTGAAGAGACGCCATTTTGCACTCAAAATGTTAACACTTTCTGGGGGCTACCAGAGTTTCCTCCAGCACTGCCTGTTCTTATTAAATATTCTTCTGCATACGTGTTTTGGTCTACAGACAGTGATGGTAGAAAGTGTGACATTTTCTGATCACAGGGCTGGACAGCAGTCTCTCTGCTCTTACCACCTGCCCTTGGCCATACTGGAAGGACTTTCAGGTTAATATTCACCAGTTTAGTCAGGTGACAAACACACCTACCTTGGTCATCAAGTCCTGGGATGTGATCTGAACCTCGAGCTTCTAATTCAGAGGCAGGGACACTACCCACATCAGGAAGAGAACCCTAGCTTTTAGCTGTGACAGAGAGAGGAATAAACCCTAGCTTTTGCTTTTAGCTGTGACAGAGAGAGGAATAAACCCTAGCTTTTAGCTGTGACAGAGAGAGGAATAAAGGTTTCCACATCCAGACCCCAGCAACTGCTCAAAGCTAAAACTAAAACTCCTGGCTCCATGGGAGCTTGACCCCACCCATTCAGGCTGCTTCTATTGTCCTAACTTTGAAAAAGAACCTCAAACTGCTTCCTTTATTGGCTTTAAGCAGACCACTTGATACCTCTGTCTCAACCTTGCTTCATAAAAAAATGAGGAAAATATACAACTCCGAAAGTCATAGTATCGTCATAAGTGGAGATGAAAAGTGGCGAGGATTCATCATACAACACACGGTGGTTCAGTGGTTAGCACTGCTAGCTCACAGCATCAGGGACCCAGGTTCAATTCCAGCCTCGGGTGACTGTCTGTGTGGAGTTTACACGTTCTCCCTGTGTCTGTGTGGGTCCCCTCCAGGTGCTCCGGTTTTCTCCCACAATCCAAAGATGTGCAGGTTAGGGTGGATTGAGCAGCTAAATTACCTGTAGTGTTCAGGAATGTGTCAATTAGGTGCATTAGTTATGGAAAATGTAGAGTAAAAGGGAATGGGTCTGGGTGGGTTACTCTTCAGAGGGTCAGTATGGACCTGTTGGGCCAAATGGCCTGTTTCCACATTTTTGGACTATAAGTCTGAACTCCATTTTCTGATACAAATATACAGGACCTGGAGAAGATGTTAAAAGGTTGATGCTAATATTGAGAGGTTCTAATTATCAGGAATGAGAAAACCGAGTGCTAACTTATAGCGGTCTTTAAAATTATAAAGGAGTTTATTTGATGGGTTAGACAGAGCAAAAATATTCCCATTTGCAGAGATGCCAGTACTAGAGACCTCAGGCATCGCATCATCAATAACAGGAGAACTACCTTTGCCCAGAGAACTGTGACAATGGACGACTTGATCGACGGGATGTGGTGAAGGGAATGATATTGCTGCATTGAAAGGAGAGGCTGGAAAACCGAGGAGGGAGAAAGGGAGAGTTATGGTAATATGGTTCGAATAAGAGGAGTGGGAGGGGGTTCAAGGAGAGAATGAAACACCAGCAATGAGCAGCTGGTCTGAATGGCCTTTTCGCTGTGCTATAAGTTTGATGTCATAGAAATATAGAACATTAAAAAATAGCAGCAGGAGTTGGCCATTCAGCCCTTCAGGCCTGCTTCACCATTAATATGGCCACAGCTGATCATCCAACTCAGTGCCCTGGTCCCACTTTAATCTCTTCATCCCTAAGAATTGTAACTAACTCCTTCCTTGAAAGTATTCAATCTTTGGCCTTGACCACTCTATATGGCAGAGATTTCTACTGCCTCACCGCTCTCCAGGTGAAGACATTTCTCCTCACCGCAGTCCTAAATGGGATACCCCCTATAATTAAACTGTAACCCCTGGTTTCGGAGACCTTAGTCACTGGGATATCCTTCCTGTGTTTAACCTGTCTAGTCCTGTTCAAATTTTATAGGTTTCTTATGGTTAAGGTCACCATAGTCCCAGAAGATGTTAGGGCTGCTCTATCTCATTTTAGAGAGAGAGAGAGAGAGAGATGACTAGTGATGGTTTAACCCAAGTGTCTCACGCCTCAGGGAAGGAACTAGGTTGAGACCTTTGGCAGCACGAGAATTGAACCCACGTTGTTGACACCATTCTGCATTGCAAGCTAGCCACCTGGCCAACTGAGTTAGACACAAAAAAAAAACTGCAGATGCTGGAATCCAAGGTGGACAAGCAGGAAGCCGGAAGAACACAACAAGCCAGGCAGCAAAAGGAGGTGGAGAAGATTAGATTAGATTACTTACAGTGTGGAAACAGGCCCTTCGGCCCAACATGTCCACACCGACCTGCCGAAGCACAACCCACCCATACCCACTCCCCTACATTTACCCCTTCACCTAACATTACAGGCAATTTAGCATGGCCAATTCACCTAACCGGCATATCTTTGGACTGTGGGAGGAAACTGGAGCACCCGGAGGAAACCCACACAGACACAGGGACAATGTGGAAACTCTATACAGTCAGTCGCCTGAGGCAGGAATTGAACCCGGGTCTCTGGCGCTGTGAGGCAGCAGTGCTAACTACTGTGCCACAACGTTTTGGGAGTGACCCTTGTTCAGGACTGGGGTTGGGTGTAAGCGGGTATGTGGGCAAAGAGCTGGAGAGCTAAAGAGGTCACGGTACTGTGGCAGTTACAAAGGGACTACTGGGTGCAAGCTGTGAGAGTGCAAATTTATCCTCAAGTAAATTTTATTCAGCAAAGTGAGTGTGGACACCTCCCCATGCACCTTTATATCACAGATGAGCAAAAGAAGCCCTTTGACCTCTTATGGTTAGGCCAACTCTTCAAAAGAGTTTGTCCAAATTAGACCCACAATTCAGCTTCTTCTCCACAAGCCTTTGAAAGATTCTTTGTCAATCTGAGTTTCCCTTTGTACTTTTGGTACAAAAGTGGAGACTAATTTACAATCTACAAATGCTAAACGGCAGGCTGATGGCGTGAAATGCTGAAGCCAGATGCTGTGTAATCACCAGGAGAAACCAAACAAGCCCACCTCCAGTTATTAAGCCTCACTGTGACCCACTGAATAGCCAGCAACTGGCAAACTTAGACTACCACAGACAACTGGTTCATTAAAGCAGACATTTCCCATTCCCCGAGACACAGTGCGCTCACACAGGCCAACGCACGTTTTAATTACAGATAGGTTCAGTAATCAATAATGTTGAAAAGTAAGCCATGGGAGGCCATGAAAGTGCAAAGGTTAAGGCATGCAGTGGAAGATAAGCCTTTCTAATGGTAAGAAAGATATTGTAACTCTTGGAATGAGGTTATAGAGGCCCTTATCTTGGGTGGCTGTTTTGAGTGATCATTAAAGAGAGCTCTGTGTAATGACAGGACTGTGCATCGTACATTCCTTGTAAATGTTACTTCAGGAAGCAACTGTTCCTGATTGCAAATCTGTCAGAACTGTATGTGCCACCGCATACTTTCTCTTGTTTCATCCAACAAACTCCAAGTCATTTCTTTTGTTCATGAAATGTGAAGGTCATTGGCTGGGCCAGCATTTATCACCCTTTCCCAATTGCCCTGGAGAAGGTGAGGTGTCTCAGTCCCTGGGGAGTAGGGACACCCACAATGCTGTGGCGAGGGAGTTCAACTGAAGGAATTCCAGCGACACTGAAGGAACCGCAAAATATTTCCAAGTCAGGACGGTGAGTTGTTTAGAGGCGAAATTGGAGGTGGTGGTGTTCCCATATATCTGCTGTCCTTGTCCCTTCTAAATGGTTAAGACTGCATATTTGGAAGACCACAATAATATACTCGGTAGACAGTATATCATAAAACTTATAATTCTTTTATTCTTAAATTATAGTTCTTAAATATATAGGAACAGCAGTAGATCCAATGTCTCTTCAAACTTGTCCAACCATTCAAAATCATGTAGAAACTTCAAATTCTATTTTTTCCTGATTCTTTTCAATCCAAAGATCTATTGGTCTCAGTCTTGATAATCAATATTTTCGAATCAACCCGTTTAGAGATGCTATGATGCACCTCTGGAGCTGGTGGGACTTGAACCTGGGTCTTCTAGGGCCAGAGCCAGGACACTCAACAGCCCTGAATACATTCATGAACTGAGCACTGGGTTCAGCACCTCTGGAGCTGGAGGTGATCATGGAAAGAGGGGAAATGGGGTGTTTTCGGATGAAGACAGCTGGCCTCCTGCTCTTCATCAACCACTAACAACCACAGCCCAGGAGTGCAGTCCGGTGAAATGGGCAATCTTTGCAACGGCGTGACATGCGGTCAGAAGCTGATCTAAAAGTGATACCAACGCTGTGAACAGCCTGGCTTAATGTCAGACTGTTGCCAGGGAGAAGAATGGAGCCAGTTGCTAGGGAGCAGAGCTCAAATCAGGGCCTGAAAACAATGGTCCCAACTTTCCCAGTGTTCAGTTGGAGGAGACTGGGTGTCAGATAAGCAGTTTGATGATTTATTGACACTGGAAGAGTCAAGAAAGCTGGTGGTGAAGGTGGAGCTGAGAGTCTTCGATGCAAACGTAAAGGTTAATGCTGTGTCTGCGACTGATATCAGCAAAAATGAGAAATCGGAGAGTGTGCCAGAGATAAGGGCACACTCTGAGGCAAGAAGGGAAACCATTGCAAGTGATTCTGTGGGTATGATCAGACAGGCAAGAACTGAGGCAGATGGGAGCAGGTCCATCCAGCGAGACGAACTGTAGAGCCAACATTGTCAGAAAATGGTGTGGTTACCGAGTTAAAGCTACAGCCAGAGGGAATGGGGAGGAGAAAAATTCTCCTTTTACTAATAAAGCGAGGAGTTCTGTTTATTTTTATTTTAAACAGGCCCCTCAACTTGTCCTGTTAGTAAGATATAGGAGCAGAAGGAGGCCATTCAGCCCATCTGATTATGACTGATCTAATAATCCTCAACTCCACACTCCTGCCTTTTCCCCATTAACCCTGACTCCCTTACGGATTAAAAATCCATCTATCTCAGCCCTGGATATATTTAATGAACCAACCTAGACAGCCATCTGCAGCAAAGAATTCCACAGCACCTTAAGACGTTTTTTTTACAGTGTAGTGTTGGGAGGTTGCCCCTTTTAAGGGTGTTCTATTTAGTTTACAATTGCCTCTCCTTCTTCCTACAAAGCATGTCATTGCTCTGTGTGAAATTTCACCTGCCACCAACCCATTCCAGTCTTGAGTCAAGTCACTACCATCCTATCAGACCCCAGGGCTGCCCTCTCACTACAGAGAGAGATGATTGGTGGCGGTTTAACCTGAGAGTCACTACACCTCAGGCAAGGAAAGAGGTTGAGAAGGAAAATTCTTCATGGTAACCTTAGTCAGTGATAGGAAATGAACCCACACTGTTAGTGTCACACCACATCACAAACCAAGCATCCAGCCAACTGAGCTAAATGGCAGCAAGCAAGTGAACAAAAGAACAGCAGCAATCTGTCAGAGAACTTTAACATGGGAGTCTGGCAAGTCCATGTTCAGGGTGCTCTCCTCGATACTGTGAGAGTGTAGGACCTTAATAGGAAGTGGGGGATAGACCTCCTGTCCCAGGACTTAATAATGAGGAGGTGAGGAGGGGCTGAGTTTATATCCTGGGCCAATTCCAAGGCACCACCCCCCACACCCCCCACCCCCTCACTACCCCACCGGCATCTTCAGGGAAAAACAACTCACACCCTCAGCATTATTGTCATCCATTGAATTGC
Source organism: Chiloscyllium plagiosum (assembly GCF_004010195.1). NCBI lineage: Eukaryota > Metazoa > Chordata > Chondrichthyes > Orectolobiformes > Hemiscylliidae > Chiloscyllium > Chiloscyllium plagiosum. Next base: position 37,196,902 of record NC_057741.1, read on the forward strand.
AACCAGGAGTGACAGGGACAGCCCTGAGACTCAAAACTAAGCTTCACCACAGAATGATCTGAGCACACAAGCATATGTATGGACATCAAGGTGACAGAGAGTTCACTCTGATTGGATCTGAGGCACGGTCCTCCACGTTGCTGAATAATAAAGGAGATTTAAGACTAATTAATATCCGGATTCTCTTTTCTTCGACAAACCCTTTAAGCACAGAAGAAATTAGTGACTCAAAACATCTCCTACATTTCGAGAAAAAGACATCGTAGTTTGTCACGCTTTAGATAAGATAAGGATTGCTAAGTTAATTAGACACAGCGGGGCAGACGACATCATTATTGAAAGGATATATATCTTCCTTATCTACAGTACTACTTACAGTCACAAGTAATTAGTGCTGCAGTTCATCATGAGCGGATTTTTCGATCTGCATATTATTGTTAACTGTCCAATTCAGATTTGTCCCTATCTTAGTGTTCCCCATTAATGAGTAGCACAAAAGAAATTGGAAAATTTTCTCATATGTTTGCATCCCAATTTCCTTATTTACCATCTTCCCAAAATATCATGGTGCCCATTTCCAATCTCGCAACAAGGTCAGGTACCTTCTACATCCAAGACAGAGCAGTAACCTCCTTCAAACAAGAACAATAGTTTGCATTAATATAGCAGCAAAAGACCATAAGACATAGGAACAGTAATAGGCCATTTAGCTCACTGAGTCTTTTCTATCATTCAGTGAGACCACGGCTGATCCGATAATCTTCAACTCCACTTTCCTGCCTTTTCTCCATAACCCTTATTCTCTTGCTAATTACAAATCTGTCTATCTCAGCATGAAAATATTAATGATAGGGCCCTGCTGAATGTAGATGAACTAAGAGACCTAAGGGTGCAAGGGCATAGTTCCTTGAAGGTGGAGTTGCAGGTGGACGGGGTGGGGAAGACTGCATTTGGTATGCTTGCCTTTATTGGTCAGTGCTTTGAGTATAGGAGTTGGGATGTCATATTGCAGCTGTACAGGACATTAGTAAGGCCACTTTTAGAATTGTGCATTCAATTTTGCTATAGGACAGATGTTAAACCTGAAAGGGTGCAGAAAAGATGTGCAAGAATATTGCTAGGGTTGAGGGTTTCACCTCTATGGAGCGGCTGAATAGGCTGAGGTGTATGAAACAAGCTACCAGATGAGGTGGCTGAGATGGGAACAATTACAACATTTAAAAGGCATCTGGATGGGTATATGAATGGGAAGGGTTCAGAGGAGGCCAAATGCTGGCAAATGGGACTATATCAAATTAGGATATCTCTTTGGCGCAGACAAGTTGGACTGAAGGTTCTATTTCTGTGTTGTATGACTCTATAACCCAGATTCAAACACCCTCTGTAGTAAAGTTTCTCATTTAAATTAAAGAATCTCAGATGCGCTGCACATGAATATAATTAGACAAAAATTAAGCAAGGAGCTACAAACACAGGGGATCAAATTCACTGCCAAAGCGATCTTTCATAAGAAATATCTTCAAAAGAGGGAGAACAGGTGGTGCAATTTTCCCAGATGATTGATAAATGTTGCACAACAACAGGCTCTGTAGTTCCAGACACAAGGAAACGCCAATGCTGGAGATCTGAAATACAAACCAAAATTTTTGGAGAAACTCAGCAGGTCTGGCATCTTTGCAAAGAAAGCAGAGTTTACATTTTGAGTCTAATGACCTTTCAGAAACATTAATTCTATTTCTTTCTACAGAGACGCTGTCAGAGCTGCTGAGTTTCTCCAGCAATTCCTTTGTTGGTTGCTTTTTAACTGACCAATAAATGCCGGCCTAGTCAGCGACGGCCACATCCCAGGAATTAATTCTAAAACCAAAATTCTAAAAAAAACCTTTGCATCTAATTGAGTACTTTTCGAGCGTTATAATGAAGGACCTGTGGAAAAATTGCTCACAGCAAGATCTCCCAGGCAGCAATGAAATGAATAAACAATCATCCTTTTGCTTTCAAACAATGTTGGTGGAAAGATAAATGCTTGGCCAGGTGATGAGGGAGAAACTTTGAAAGGGTTTTGTGTCCATCACCAGAGAAGACAGGCAAAGTGAGAGTTCAACTCTTGAGTGGTACTTCCCTTGAGTGTAGCATTCCCTCTGCATCATCGAGCTGCAGAACTTCTACATTGTACAGGAAGATCACACAGCGCATCACGTCTACAGCAGCGCAGCTAGCGCTTGTTATTGCTTTGTGTTCTGCCCCTAACCTTGTACATCTTTCATTAACACATCAGAGACCTCACTACATCCTTACTAATATCAGCCTAGACTTTAAGTTCAAGCCTATCCTTTCATCCACTTACCTGACCTATAATAAAAATTCCAAGAAATTAAGTAAATCCATTCGCATCTTTCCTACTTTATATGTAACCTAAAAATATTTCATTGGGTTGAACTGAAATGTTTGGAAATTCACAAAAGATACAAGACTGGCATCTCAAGAATGAATTGAAAACATTGGATGGATTCCTCATTACATAATTCAACAGCTTCAAGTTCCCTCAGCACCTGATTCCCAGGTCTGGCAGTTTTATTAGTTCTTTGATGCTTAGAAAATAGCTTGCTCTGTGTGTAACATAAGTTTTAGAACGTACATAGACATATACTGCTCCAGCCTCACTCCATCTCCTTGACCTTTATTATAAGCTTATGAGTTGAGCACGTTTTTTAAAAAATGCACTAAACATTTTCCAAAAAAGCTACATTAAATTCAAATACAAAGTCCCAATGAGATAATTATATTGAACAGACTTAGCTCCTAATACCCTTCATCCCTTTGTCTCTTTCCTCACACTTTAAGATGCTCCCTGAAACCCATATCTTTGACCAAGCTCACTTGTTCAAATAGCTCTTTATGTTTTTAAAGTTTTGTCACATTAAACGAAGAGCATGTTTCCCCTCATGGGAGGGTCCAAGAGGGCGCAGTCTCAAAGTAAAGGGGCACCTTTTTGAGTCTGAGATGAGGAGGAATTTACTCTGTGAGAGTCTTTGGAACTCCCTGCCACAGAGAGCTGTGGGTGGGCAAGAGGCTGGAAGAACACAGCAAGCCAGACATGAGGAGGTGGAGGAGTCAATGTTTTGGGTGTAACCCTCCTTCTGGATGTTGACTTCTCCTCCTCCTGATGCTGCCTGCCTTGCTGTGCTCTTCCAGCCTCCTGCCCGTCTACTTTGGATTCCAGCATCTGCAGTTTTTTGCCTCTAACAGAGAGCTGTGGGAGCAGAGTCCCTGTGGAAATTTAAGGCTGAGACAGATAGATTCTTGATCTGTCGGGGAATCAAGGGTTTCAGGGAAAGGACAGGAAAGTGGAGGTGAGGAATGTCAGATCAGCCATGATCCTATTGAGTGGCAGAGCAAGCTCGAGGGGCTGAATGGCCTACTCCAGGTGCTATTTCTTATGGTCTTCTGCTCCTGTTAACCATCTTGGATTATTGTCTCACTATAAAGACATTCTATCAATGTGATTCAATGTCATGGAGACTGTGACAGTTCAAACAGTTGACTCACTCATCACTTCCCTCTGGAATGGACAGTAAACGCTCACTTTACCAGTGTTAACTCAACAGAATGATCCAATAAAACAAAAGAGAAATGAGGCACACAAACTCTCCTCTCCTCAACCCAAATGCAAGGGGCCAACAAAGTAAATCTGTTCAAATGATTTACATCTCATAAAATTAACACAGTTTCAGCGTGGAATTTAGGACACTAAGACTGACTCTTGTATCATCTCCAAAATTATGCATGAGCTTAAAAACAAACAGGCAGCACGGTGGCTCGATGGTTAGCCCTGCTGCCTCACAGCTCCTGGACCTGGGTTCAATTCCAGCCTCGGGTGACTGTCTGTGTGGAGTTTGCAAATTCTCCCCGTGTCTGTGTGGGTTTCCTCCAAGTGCTCTGGTTTCCTCCCACAGTTCAGACATGTGCCGGTTAGTTGAATTGAGCATGAGAAATTGCCCATTGTGTCCAGGGATGTGCAGGCTAGGTGAGTTAGCCATGGGAAATGCAGTGTTATACGGGGCGGAGCAGGGAGAGCGGGGATGGGATGTTCTTTGAAGGGTTAGCATGGGCTAAATGGCTTGCTTCCACACTGTAGGGATTCTATGAATAAGGAATGAGACTACTTCCCTGATTTGATAAGATTTCAGCTGATCAAATGTGTTATTTTCACTTCTACCCCTCTGATGAAATGTCCAATGACATACAGACACATGGCTGTGAGTAAAGATACTTTGGTCTATCTGGGAATGTCTATGATGAATTATGTATCATAATTTATAGACTCCCCACTCCCGCCAAAACTGTGAGACCTAACCCCACCCCACTCAGGCACAAAATAAAATGAATCCAAGATCTATTTGGGCAGAAATGACTCCAGGAAATTCCTCCACAGTCCCATTAGGCAATCGAAATGAATGTAGGAAATTAATGTGAATGGGAAAATACTCAGGCACCATCTGGGAGAGAGAAACAGAGTTAATGAGCTGACCTTTGTCAGTTCTGAAGAATTCCCACAGATGGACTTTCAGCTATAGACGACACTGCTCTCTAACTAGCAAATAGACTGCAGCAGTTCAAGAAGACAGCTTACCACCACCTTCACAAGGGCATGGGCAATACATGCAGGAAGGCCCATATCTCAGCAACGAATAAAGAAATTACTGGGAGGCAATAACAAAGAGTGAAGCTTGTGATAAGGGAATGGGCAGGAGAATTTGCAAAGCAAACCAGGCCAGTACTGGGGCAATGGTAATCACTAAGGAGGGCATTATCACTTTTTCGGGTGTTGGTTAGCTGATCGGTCAGTTTGTGATGCAGAGTGATGCCAACAGTGTGGGTTCAATCCCCACACCAGCTGAGGTTACCATGAAGGACTCTCCTACTCAACCTCTCCCCTCGCCCTGAGGTGTGGCCACCCTCAGGTTAAACCACCACCAGTAGCCTATCTGTCTCTCTCTAATGAGACAGTAGCCCTCTGGGATAATGCTGACTTTGTCTTTACTATCAGTTGAGCATTTCTCCCAAAGAGGCTGTTAGACTAGCTATCTAGCGCTGAACACAATTTTACCATATGCTGAGAACAAGTCACTTTTCTTTTTCGAGAGTTTGTTAAAATTTATTCTCTTCGTTTCATTTGTGTTGATGGCCGTAGAGGGACAGTGGGGTGGCCCATTATGCAGAATACCTTCCTTCCATCCCATTGAAAAATTAATCACAGCCTTCAATGTCAGTCGAATTCTAACATTGTTTGATTACACCTGATTACAGAAAGTCAAGTACATTTCCATTTAGAATGCTTGCTTAAATAGCCGTGAAGATAGTGACCAGTCAGAAAAATCGAGCATACATCATGATAGATTTGAATCACTTTACGGCTTGCATTCATTTAAATCTACTCGTTGCTTTTTGAAATTATGCATTTAGAAGCACTTCATTTCCCAAATGATGCAGATACATCACCGTTGTAGACTGACAGAGTGTCATTAATTAGCATACGAAGAGTCACTACTTAGGATCAAACACCTGCAAATTAGCAGCCCAACAAAAGAAGCTTCTGAAAAAAAAATAAAGTGCTTAAGGTTACTATGTTCAACACAAATAAATGACACAGAATGTAAAGACAGTGAACTTTGTGCAATTAACTCCTTAATGTGATGCACACCAGCTTTCTGGATCTTAGAATCCTTTAATGGAAGTGATTATGTTCTTAAGTTGGATTACAACAGCAATTTTAATCACAGCTTTGTACAAGTATCATGAATTTTGTGAAATAATATTATAAGATTTACGATGTGTTGTTTCTCAGGTTTGTGGTGACACATATAAAGGAAAAGCTTGCTCAGTTTAATTGCAAGATTGACCATAAAACCATAAGACATTCATCCCATTGAGTCTGCTCTGCCATTCAATGAGGTCATGGCTGATCCCATAACCCTTAACTTCACGCTCCTGCCTTTTCCCGGAAGCCCTTGATTCCGTTACTGATTAAACATTCATCTCAGGAGTGAAGATACTCAACAACTCAGTCTAACAGCCCATCTTGTTAAGAATTGCATAGATTCATTACACTCTCAGAAAAGAAATTCCCCCTCACCTCTGTCTTAAATATGCAACCCCTTCTCTTGAGATGATGCCCTCTGGTGCTAAACTCTCCCACAAAGGGAAACAACCTTTTTGTATCTACCCAGTTCAATCCCCTAAAATTCTTGTGTGTTTCACTAAGGTCTTCTCTCTAATAGTACAGGTCCAACCTACTCAACCTCTGCTCATAAGATCGCATTCAGTAGAGGAGGGTTTTATTTTAAAAATGTAATCACACGATGATTTCATATTGGTGCAGTTACATTACAGCTCAAAGTTGTAGAACAAAGAGTCAAGAATTTAGGACTGAGATGATGAAAAAAGTCTTCACTCAAAGAGTGGTGTCTCTTTGGTGTTTTTTACCCTGGGGGGGCTGTGGATACTCAGTCAATGAGTATATTGAAAACAGAGGCTGTCAGATTTTGGGTTATGAAGGGATTTGGAGTTTAATCAGAAAATGTAGCCTTGATATAGATCAGCAATAATTGTATTGACTGGTGGAGCAGGCTTGAAGGTACATGGCCTACTCCTGCTCCCATTTCCTAATGCATTTACAGGACCATATACTGATACATGTGCCTCTGCACAATTCTGTATATCAATGTCATCTCACCAAATGCTTCATAATCAGTTCATTAAGAAAAACAAAATGGCGACGGAGGAAGGGAACTAGTGGAACTAAATGTCTTGTTCTTGACTGATGTCATGTCAATTCTGCTAAAGGACTTTGTCAGTCTGCTCAGGGCACCATCTGGCAGGGACTGTTGTCTCCTTTTCCTGCAGGGCCTCAAAGACTTTCCCAATGGTCTTGTGGTCAAAACTGTTTTACTGCCCATAGTTCCCCATGAGACACAGTCTGAAAGGTTGGAATGTTCCACAGCAACATGAGCTGTGTTCCTCGCAGCAACAGAGTCAGATAGAACCTCAGCACCTTGTGGAATAATTGGGTGATTACATACAGAGAGCCAAAACAGAACTAGCTGAGCCAAACAGAAGAGGAGTCATCAGGATGAAGGCAACGCAAGGCCCAAGCTTTTATTCACAGACAAGAAAGCTCTGCTGAACTTGTACAAGGCACTGGGTCAACCTCAGATGGACCTTTGATTCCAGGACACCACACTTTTAGAAAGGAGCTGAATGGTCTGGAGGATGTGCTGAAAAGCTTCACCAGAGTCGTTCCAGGGTTGTCAAACTTCAGTTTTAACTATAGATCGGAGTACTGGGGACTGTTGCCCTCAAAGAAAAGAAAGCTGAGAGGAGATCTAAGGGAAGTATTCAAAATCATGAAGAGTCAAGACAGAATAATTATGGAGAAACTGTTCGCACTTTGAGTCATAGAGTCATACAGCACGGGAACAGACCCTGCAATCCAACTGGTACCATGATGATCATAATCCCAAACTAACTGAGTCCCACCTGGCCCATATCCTGCCTATTTATGTACTTATCTAAATATCTTTTAAATATTATAATTATACCCACATCCACCACCTCCTCAGGAAGTTCATTCCACACTCAAACCACTCTTTGTGTAAAAGGTTGCCTCTCATGTCTTTATTAAATCTCTCTCCTCTCACCTTAAAATGTGCCCTCCAAGCTTGAAATCCCTCATCCTATGGGAAAAGACAACTAACATGAACACTATCCATACCCCTCATTACTTTGTAAACTTCTATAAAGTCACCTCTCAGCCTCCTATACTCCAGTGAAAACGTCCCAGCCTTACTTTATAGCTCAAACCCAGCAACATCTTGGTAAATCTTTCTGAACCCTTTCTAGCTTAATAGCATCCTTCCTGTAACTGGGTGACCAGAACTGGACACAGTATTCCAGAACAGGCTTCACCAATGTTCTGTACAACTCAACATAACATCACAACTCCTATACTCAAAGGACTGACCAATGAAGGTAAGCGTGCCAAATGCATTTTTAACACCCCTGTCTGTGTGTGACACAAACTTCAAATAATTAAGTACCTGCACCCCTAGGACTCTCTGTTCTATAACAACACCTAAGGCCCTACTGTCAATTGCATAAGTCCTACTCCTATTTTTCGTACCAAAATGCAACATATTGCATTTATCCAGACTGAGCTCCATCAAGAATGAGAGGGCACAGATGTCAATTAATTGACAATAAAGTATAAAAGCAACTTTTTTACGCAGTGAGTGGTTAGGGTCTGGATTGCACTGGCTAAGAATGTGATGGAGGCAGCTTCCACTGAGGCACCTGAGAGGGATATATATGGTTACTTGAAAAGGAACAATGTGCAGAGTTAAGGGAAGAAGGCAGGATAGTAGCACACAATGAATTGCTCACTTACACCCAGTGCAAACATGACAGGATGAATGGCCAGCTTCTGCACTGAAATGATTCTGTGCTCTTGACCTTGTTCTGGAGTTGCTGTTGGATGGATTATTTATTGTCCAATATCCAGAGCTACACAGGACAATACCAACACGTCAAAGCATAAGTAGGCTATTCAGCCCATCAGAGTCTGCTCCACCACTCAATGAGATCATGGCTGATCTGATTATCCTCAACTCCACTTTCCTGCCTTTTCCCAACAATCCTTCATTCCCTCATTGATGCTAAAGCAAGTGATCCAAGAGAGAAAGCATAGAGATGATTAAAGTTTGTGCGAAGATTTGTAGCTCGGGTGCTCGTTGTTGTGGTTCTGTTCGCCGAGCTGGGAATTTGTGTTGCAGACGTTTCGTCCCCTGTCTAGGTGACATCCTCAGTGCTTGGGTCAGATATGTGGACGACACCTTTGTAATCATTAAAAACACAGAAATAGAGAACACACACCGGATTATCAACTCCACACTCACAGGAATCCGATTCACTAGAGAGGAAGAAAAGGACAACCAACTCCCATTCCTAGACGTGATGGTACAGAGAACACCGAACGGAGAATTCACCACAAAGGTATACAGGAAAGCCACACACACAGACCAAGTC